>NW_005054308.1:11336435-11348889 GCF_000277835.1 Geospiza fortis | reverse complement strand
CCCGCGCGGGGGCAGCGTGCACAGCCCCAGCTGCGGCTGGCTGATCCTGCTCACGTAGCCGGGGCTGGGCGATGCCGAGGATAAAGTCCTCTGGCTGCCGCTCAGGAAGCTGCCGCTGTCCTCCAGGGAGTCCCTGCGGGCTCCGTGCTCCAGGGAGCAGCGGTTCCACGTTCGGTAGCTGTAGGGCCACCAGCCCAGCTGCTTGCGCCGGTGGCACCGGCACCTCAGGATCTGGATGAAAGCCCTCTTGAACTCCTTGCTGGAGCAGGGGTAGATGATGGGATTCAAGCAGCTGTTGAAGTAGCCAAGCCAAAAAATCACCTTGAAGATCGTTTCAGGGGGCTTCAGAGCCGAAAACAGGGATCCTGTCCAGGGGAAACAAGCAGAGAATATCTGAGATAAGGGGTTGGTCTGCCTTTAGGAAGGGAATGTGTTCATCAGATCATTGTTACAATCTGTGCTTTAAAACTCTTTTATGCATGTTGCTTTCAGTGTTGGTCTTCTGGTACTAAAATGTTATTTTTAAAGCTGATAAGGAAATGTTTCCCATCTGAAAGCTAAAGGAGCACATCACTGATAAAGGGTAAAAAATAAGAGGCGGTCCTTGTGTTTATAGGCCCACACCTGCTGCAGGAACATCTGATCCCAGGGACAGATCAAACCTCCCTCACCCAGGCTGCTGCACGAGGCATGCAAGCAATAAGTCAGTGCCTTCTTCAAAGAGCTTTCAAAGGTCATTTTTAAAGAAAAGTGTTCCCAGGCCCCTCGAAAAGAGCATTTCCAGACACCCTTAAAACTTCTAATACATCCTCTGGCAGCTCCTGAATGCCCCTCCATTTATCCAGATAACTGTGAGAGTACAAACCTCCCGAAACCTGAAGTTAATTGGGGAACTTCCCACATCTCAGACATTCATAAAAATGGTGTAACCCAAACCAAGAGGTCATTCTGTGAACACTTCCCCTTCCCTTCACAACCAAACAATTTCCCTGTCGAGGCTGCCCAAATGAAAAGCTCACACTGGGGAATCCACTTCCTGTACTTTCAGTGGTGATTGATCAGCTAAATTTAGCAAATGGGGCTGGAGAAAAGAATGGATGAGGTTTTCATGGCAAACAGAGCTGGATCTGTTATCCCTCTGGGAAAAAAGCTCTGTGTCTGCCCCAAGTGACCAAGGAGTGGGGATCCAGGAGAGAATTCCTCTGTCAGGAGCTGGAGTTGGGTTTGCAGAGCCTTTCAAATGGAAGCTGACAGCCCAGCCTGGCTGGGAAGGAACCTTTCCCTCTGGAGTGGTTTCGGATTAGCTGGGCTGTGAAAGCAGCTGAGTCAGTGGTGGCTGTCAGGAGGGGAGGGATGTGATTCTGGGCACTGTTCCCATCTCACAGCAATGCAGAGGTCGTGCCTGGGGCCTCAAAACTATGCAAGAGCACTTCCTCTGCTCCTGGGTAACAGCTCTGGGGTGCCAGCACAGCCAGCACAGCGTGTGTGGGGCCAGGGCTGGGCTGCACGCCCTGCACAGAGGGTCCTGTGCAGCCAGAATCCCAGATTTTATCCTGGCAGAGTTTGGGAATGGTGCCAGGGCTGGCTCTGCCCTGGAGCTGAGGAACTCAGGGTTAAATGGAGAGTTTAAAGGGATTTCCTCAGGACTCTGCACTTCAGGGTTTTACAGGACTCCTGCAGGGTGAGCCCCTGTCCCTCAGGGCCGAGCTGCTGGCAGTGTTCTGTAGGATTTGGCCAGAACCTTTTCTGTGCAGCTGCTGCAGATCCTGCAGGTCCTGCAGGTGCTGCCTCCATCCTGATGGATGCTGCAGGAATTACAGAGCACAGCGTGTCAAACAGCAGAGAAACCATGAAATGCATTTGAAAACTTTCCAGCATGCACCAAATCACTGCAGCTCCCAAAACTGTCTCCTGGGTGTCTCAGGTGAAGGATCCAGTGACAATTCCTGGGATTCCATGGAATGAGTTATTACATTCTTCTAAAGCGTTACGAAAAGCTGATACAAGTTTATAACTGCAGCCAAGATGAGGAGGATGCTGCTGAATCTTCCCCATGCTCAGCTGCAAAACCTTTGCAGGGTTTATTTTGTAAGTGATAATTGCTGATATTTCCCCTCAGTTTAGGAAAAAGAGAAGCTCTGTGGCTTTCCAAAACAACTACAAAATACAATAATGTACAAGGAACTTTTTGGAGCTCACACTGATAAATTTCTTAAATTGTTTTCTGGAATTCCTTTAAAATAGAAATTATTTTTAGCTCTTAAAGTCCAGCAAACCTTATGAAGTGGCCACAAGTCTCTGTTTTTTCTCGGGTGTAAATTGGAATCCACAGAGGTGGATTGAAAGGTCTGCCTTTCTCTGATACTGTAACAGCTGAAAATCTGTAAGACATTCTTCTACCAAATTTGAATATTTTTAGTCAGATTAAACGTTGACAGAGAAAATGCTATAAATAAAATAAATAAATAAATAAACAAATAACTGAATAAGGAATTTTACAGGCCAGATGAAATGAGGGAAAGTCTAGAGATGAAAACTGGGAACCAATGCAGATAAATGAGCCGTGCCTCTTTCATCTATATCACACAAACACTTATTCCTGAATTTCTCAGTTTCAAAACCTTTCTATTACTGTAGCTAAATGCTGGTTGTAAATTTTGTTTATTTATTTTAATTAACTACAATACCTTTTATTTAGCTGCATTAACCTGTCAGGAGCAAACAAGTGTGGGCTGTTTTGACGCCTTGATAAAATGCTAAAGCAAAGCCTGCTGGACACACCTGAACACCAGACTGATATTTCCTGCTCTAATCTCCAATCACTTCCCCACTGCAGCCTGATAAGGAGATTAAATATTGCCCTGTGCTGATGTAAATTGCTCTTTAAAATGCCTGGAAAATTTGCACGTGGTTGTCTCCTCAGTGATTTATTCCCTGTGGGGTGGCCAGAGGGATTTCCCTGCTCCAAGTGATTGCTCTCCTGGTGTTTAACAGCCTCACTCCAAGGAATGTGCATTTTCTGCTCACTTTTATTTCTTGGCACTAACCTTGTGATTCATTAATCACAGCACCACAATCTCCCTCCCACTGCACCACTGACACCAACAAGATTTTGCAAAGCACGAGTGGAGAACAGGAAACATTTCAGAAAATCAGCTGGATCTGTTTGGAGGGATCAGTTTTTTGCCCACAGTCCCCAGGCTTGATGGAGCTGTTGAGCTTGGAGATACACTGAGCCAGTATCATAAAAAGGAATTAAGAAGTATTTTATTTAGAAAGAACTAATTTCATTTAGGCTCTGACTGGCTCTTTATAATGAATGTTTTATTACAGAGAAAGTCAGTCAAGTCTCCTCAATGAAATTAGGGAACGCTGTGGGAAACAATTTGCCATATTAATTCTGCTCACATTTCTGCAGAATATGGAGGCAGAGCACCGCTGAGACGTTGAAATTCAGAGTCCACTGGAGTCAGGGAAGTCCTTGAAACCCTCTGAAAAGGCTCATAAGACTTTAGGGGACCTAGGAAAAGTCCTTAAAATATCAGGGTGGGCAGCAGCAAAATTTTCTGGAATGGCTTAATTGTTGCACCCTTAATTAAGGAAAACTCTTCACTGAAGGAGGTTTTAATTAAACATTCATTTTTAATGCATTGTGGGTTTGATATTAATTAAGTATAATAAATTACTCATAGAATGATCAGTTCTGCTCAGAATTTGCTACTTAGATTAGATAATAACTGGGGAGGAGTACTGTGGATTCCCTGGATTTAAGGACAAGTCACTAGGGATGAATTTGGGGCTGTCAGGTCCTGTTTCCTGTGCCTTACAAAGGAATTGCATTTCAAAATCTTCTAAATCCAGTTTTGCTGAGATGAAAACACACCTAGGGGGGAGTGTGTGGAGCTCCTTTCCAGTTTCCTGGAACAAATACAACATCTGGATTTATTGCAATGCAATAGTGCAACAGAGTCATGTAAGGGCTTTGCTGTGTGCCACTGGATACTCCAGCTGGGAAACTGGAGATCCTGCATGCCTTTGTCATTGTCTGAAGATTAAAGAGCCACAAGACATGAAACTCCTTCTCTCTACTGATAACAGGTTGAAAATGAAGTGTTTCCAAACCTCCTTGTTTGCACACCATAAAGTAGAAAGGGAGAATTGATGATTAGGGATTGGGTAAAGGTACCCTTGGAAGGGAATCCAAGGGCCAATCTTCTTTCAGAGATTCCATTTTTGTGCAGATTGGAGCCATTCTGACTGGAGTTAAATCTGAGCTTTTCAAGAGAAATTTCCAAGGTTTTAAAAACTGCTTTGGTGAGGGAAAGCATTGCAAAACACCAAATGGTGACAGCTGAGTCCTGAGACAGCGAACACAGGAAACTTCCTCAACATCAACCCCCATCTCCATCTGTCCCCCAGGAGTCAGCTTGTGCAGCAATGAGCCTTGCTGTGCACGGAATCTGCTTTATGGTGGAGCTTTCCCTGGGAAAAGTGATTGATCAGATCTGAGCTGTGACCAGCACGAGACTTTCCAGGCTGGGAACCTCCGTGTTCCCCCGTGGTTCCTGCAGGAGCCACAGCTCCTGGAAGCTGCTGATGGCTGAGTTACCTCCCCTGTGTGCACAGGCAGCACAGTCCTCCCTGCAGGAGCAATAATCTGCCCTGAGAGAGCTGTTGTGAGTTTAGAATGTGCTGAAAGGATGTGGCTGCCTTTTGTTTAAGCTTCCTGCAGCCCTTCACACCACGGGCTCAGCCAAGCCAGCGTGCCAAGGTTTTAGAGCTAATTGGATTTCTAAAGCTCCTGATTTCTTCTCTTCCAGCATCCAGTGTTTGTTTACATTCCCCTGGACTTATTTAATATAGGAAAAAAAAAACCCAAACAGTAGATGTTTACAAACAGTAGATGATGAAGTGGAGAGGATGGTAATAAAACTAAGGATTGGTCAAGCTGGGTGGCTGCCGGAGAAGAGGACTAGGATAACAGGGAAAACAGCTGGAAAACAGTGAAAAATTATCTTGGGAAACACAGAGAGCTTATCTGCTTATCCAAAATAAGCAGAATCAAATTCAATAAGGAAAATGAAAGGGAAACTGGATGAATTATAAGTAACAATGGGTAGCATACAAATCTGATGGGGCTCAAAGTCTGGCAGCTGTCATTCTCAGAGTAGTGATGCCTCATGAATATCCTAGAATCATGGAATGATTTGGTTTAAAGGGACCTTAAAGGTCCCCCTTAAAGGGGGACACCTTCCACCATCCCAGGTTGCTGAGAGCTCCAAAGTGTCCGGGTTGTGAGGAATTTATGTCCTAGGACTGACAACCTGTGGCAGATGCCTCATAGCAAATCACTGCAGTGAGGACAGCATGAACTTCATTCACAATGACTCAAATTTGAGAGCTTTTGAAAGGCTCTGAAAATAGAAACTTATCTGGAGTGGCCAAAATAAAACCAGGGCTTCAAGGAGTACAGATAGGCATGAGATGTTTTCCTGAACCCCAGAGCTGCTCCACCTCCCTGCATTACAAGCAGTTGCAAGGCACAGCGGCTACATTTGATTTCTGAAGGGACAGTGCCTTGGATTTAAACACAGAATTACTGCCCTGGGCACCCCTTCTCAGCCCAGCCCAGCTTTGTGGCTTACACCACTGAGAGAACTCACCTGTGTTTAAACTGTGCTGCCCTCAGACAAATAGGAAAAACCAAGATCAGTTTTGGTCAGAATCTTGTTCAGTCTCTAAAGCTGGCAGTGCACAGGGACACAAACACAGCATTATTGTTGTTATTAGTGAGTCCAGAAGAGTTACAGACTCCAGCAGCTCCTGGCTGGACAGCTCAGGAGCCAAGATTATCCTTGTTTTGCAAGGGATTAGCTGATTGAGGGAGTCTCAAAAAGCTAATCTGAGTCTGCTGACATTTCATGTATTGCACTTAAATATCTGCAATGACTGAACATGCTCTGGTGTTCTCTCTCCCCCTTGGTTCTGCCTGACAGCTGAGCCAATCTGTCCTGGCCATGGCTGGCAGGAAGTAGCTCCAGCAAGGAGCTGAGCACTGTTACAGAGGTGCTGGATGAATCTCCAGCACAGGTTTTGTCTCTGGTCCCTCAGAGATGGGTGGTTCTTGCTTTCCAGTTCCTGGGGCTCACCTGGAAGCCCAACAAAACAGCTCCAAACCTTGCAGTGAGTCATGCAGGATTGTTTTAGTAAAGATGTGGAAAACCTCCTGGCTCTTTGGTCCCGGCAGTATCCCACCTGAAGCACCTGGGACCCTGAGCTCTGGCCTCAGGTGCTTCAGGACCACCTGGATTTGTGTCCCTTTCCTCAGTGCTGCTCCTCCAGCCTGAGCAGCTCCTCAAGAGTTTGCAAACCCTTCACATCCAACTGCCTTGCTAAAAGCAACATTTCCTCTGAGACTCCCTTCCCTCCTGCCTTGATTTCCTCTCACTGCATCCATCCTGACATTTTTTTCCTTGGATCTCTCTGCCCTCCTGGCCCAGGAGCTGCTGCCATCCCTGGGGCTGAAGTCAGCCCTGGGTGATTTCTCTGTGGTTTTTTCTGCATTGCTCTGCATATTTGTTTCTGTGACACTGACCACTGTAGGATTTCCCTTTGTTCCTCTGACAAACAAACCCAAAGCCTACAGAGGAATTACCCAGGAATTTGTGCAGTTTCCCCCCCTTTGATAACAACTTTGTCCTAAACCCCAGACGTCTGTGAGTGACTGGTAACTGATCCCCTTCACAAAGCCAAGGCTTAAACCAAGGCTTAAGGGAGGCTGTTTCGGTAGGAAAAGAAATCATCCCAAAGTAATCTGCTGCTCCCCACGTGCCAAAACACTCTGTGCTGCTCAGTGAATGCCCTCAGATGTTTGATTGTCCAATTCCTGAACTTTGCACCAGGACTGACCTGCCAGATTGCCACATCTCATGAATTTATCTGAATTCTCTAACTATTAACTCGAGGTCATCGATTGGAGGAGAGCTGGACTGCTCAGGGAGGGTCAGAGGAGGCAAATGGGGTGAGGATAAGCCAGGCCTAAAGCCCTGCAGAGACAGAGCCCAGTGGCACTGCCAGCACCAGGCCTAAAGCCTGGAAGGGTTTCCCATGGAAACCAAGGGGCCTAATTTGCTATTTCAGAGGTTGGCCTGACATAACATAAATCTACATTCTGTACTTAAACAGCATTTTATTTCAGGAATAATTTCGTGTTGGCTGACCTTCAATGTGCAGAACATTTTATGTTCTTTTTTATTACTTACAGAGAGATTCCAAGAGCCTGATCCACAGTGACAGTCCCACCAGGTGTATCTTCATCCTGGGGCTCTTGGGACCTCTCCTGTGTCAGTTCAGTTCCAAGAGTTTTATTTTTCTTTGCAGGATCTGCGGGAGCAGGCTCTCAACTGGGCAGTGGATCCTGCTCTGATCTCCACTGGGATGATGCAGCAGGCTGGGGAAGTGCCCTGGTTAAGGGCCTGGTGAGTTTTCCCTCTGGGAATGTCTGGGAGAAGACTGGGAAGTCTGCTCTGATATCTCAATTTACAGGAGTGACACTAAACCTCTCCTTATGCAATCCATCATTTTGGATTCATGTTTTAAACAAAGGCATTGACATAAAATTGGTCCCTCCATTGTTTAAAGGAGGGAGTTTTAATGAGTGTTACCTTAGTTCTGCAGGGCTCTAGCCTTTAAATAAAAAGAATCTCTTTTACTCATCATTTATCAGCAATGAATATTTAATGTAGTCCTGCTGCCTGAGGAAGAATTTGTATGAAAGGGATGAAAAGAAACATTTATTTTAAAAAAACAAGATATTTACTCCTCGAAGCTGAGTCACTGAATTTATGGCCCAAGAAGTTGTCTCAAAGACACAAATGTCTTTAGTTTATTTTTTATGGTGAATCACAAACAATTTTGAGTGGCAGGGTGACTGCACAGGCAGGGGGCTTTTATAAATGTGCAGCCAGGATGTTCTGCAGCTCCACTGGTGTCTGCAAAGAATATCCAATACAGGAATAACCCAAATTTCTCACACAGCTCTCTCTGACCCCAGTTCTGCATCCCCAGGTGCTGAAGGCAGCACAGCTCAGTGCCCCAGACCTGACTGGGGGTAACTCAGTGCTGAGAATTTAATGCTGACCAGTGCCTGTGCTGTCAAGGCTGCAATTCCAATCCACACTGGATTCAGAGATTTCCTTGGGATTTTTGCTTGAAAAATGCTTTGGAAGCATTGATATAATTTCTTTTCATTTTCCCAAGCAATCTGCCTGCTTTCAGCACCACAGCTGCTCCCAGGCACAGCTGCCACCTGATGGAGTAACTCTGGGCTGGAATATCAAATGGGGAGCTGTGGAATAAATTGAAATGCCAGACTGGAAGAAGAATAATTTTGCCTGGGAAACTCAAGAAATTGCTAACAATACCAAGGAAACTCTGCTAGATCTAAGTAGATTTGTTCAGACCTGGGGCTGTAGTGCTGCAGAAATAACATTTACCAGCTTGGCAGATGTTTTGTGCTTGGATCCACAGAAATCCAGAGCTGCTTTGCCAACATCCTCCTGCAGAGTTATGGAGTTACTGGGGGGAACAGGGAGCAGAGAAACAGAAACAGAAACAGCAAGGATGCAGATGTGAGGCTGTGATTTGGGTCACTGGGGCAAACAGGAGCTGTGAGAAGGAGAAGCTGAGGGAGAAGCCTGTCCTGGCAGGAAGGGGAACTGTCTCAGCTGGACAGCCCAGGGACCAGTGGGGAGCTTGGAAAACATCAGCACCTTTTGGATTCCACAGTTGGCCTGTCCCAGGAATTGATTCCATACCACTGGGTGCTCTCTAAAGGGTTTTTAATAGCACTTCACTGAATTTTGTGCCTTCAGGACACAAAGCAAGAGATTCCTGCTATGAAGAGTGCAGCTCACTCAGGAATTCCTTCCCCTCTGCTGCAGTTGAGAGCAGCTGCACTGTGCATATCAGGAAACTGACTTTTCCCACCTGTCCTAGTGAGCAATGCTTGAATCATGCCTGACATCCTCAACTGGCTCTGCACTGATACATAGAGATAAAAATACAGGGGTTGGACACTGCTGCATCATAAATTTAAAAAGAAAAACCAGGGACAAGAGATAAACCCAGTCTATTCCTAGGCAGCAAAACCAAGGGAAAAACACCCTTGGTGTGTGGAAATGCATTTGGATCCTGTGTGGGGTGCTGTGCACCCCCTCTGCTCCCCTTTCCCTGACAGAGGGTTCCTGACAGAAATGGGATTCCAGCAGTTTTACGGCACTGCCAAGGGTTCACTCCTGCAGCTCTTCCTGCCCTTGGCTCTGGGGTGCCAATGGCCCTTCACTGGGGGTGTTGGGGTCACAGCCCTGGGCTGGGCTGGGCTCCCCAGCACTGGTTTGCACCAATTTTGGGTTTCTCCCCCAGCTCTGGCTTTGTCCCCAATTTTGGGTTTGTCCCCCAGCACTGGGTTTGTTCCCCAGCTCTGGCTTTGTCCCCCAGCTCTGACTTTGTCCCCCAGCCCCTGTGCCAGCCCTGGTGCTGTGCTGGAGGCTCCAGCCTGTCCCCCACTGCTGCCTTGGCACAGTTTACACAGGAGATAAAATCGTGTCCTGGCAAGCAATCAATTCTCCCTCAGGTGGTTTAACAGCCTCTCACTAAACCTCCCATGGAGCCCAGGAGATTTGAAGTAACTCCTCAAAGGGAAAGCTGACAGTTGAGTTATTGAGTGTCAATAGCTGGGAGCTGCTTGATGGCTCCCTTTGCTCCTGCCCTGTGTCTGTGTTTTTGCTGGGCTGGGTGAAGGTGTCAGTCCTGGCTCCTGCCACCCACCCACACGAGCTGCTGTGTCCTCGGCTGCTTTTTTTCCTTCAGTAATTCAAAATCAAGGAGGGCATCTGCTTTATCAGGAGATCATGACCTACTGCTACTAATCTCATACTGCTACATATGGTGAAATACATTTCTATCCACAGCTGGGTATTTTTGCTTGTTTAATGTTATAAACTTCCTCTAAGAGCCAGCACAAGGACTTAAACTTCAGTAGCCAAAGAGAACTTCACTCGCGGTTTTCCTTCTGGAAATTTTTCACATCCTTAACATGACCTTTATGCAAGTTTTGAGTCATAAAGATTTTAAAATTCAGTATAATAAGCTAGAAATGACAAGGTTGCCCTGCAGTAGTTGAAGCAGTAAAGATTCTTAATGATACACAGAGATTATAGTTTTATAATACTCCACCAGGACCAGGCTGCTGAACTCTGTTTAGTTTTCTACAACAATCTCTATAAATATTCGCTTACTACTCAATCAGAAATGTTTTGGTTGGGTAACTAAGTAAACACAAATGCAGAACATTAATAAAGGCTTTTTCTCCCCTTTCTCTATCCACCTCTTTCCATAATTAGGCTGCCAGATTGTCTCAGAGAAATGAATTTTGGACAGATATTTCTGAGAGCTCAGTAATTGAATATTTTGAGATACTCCCCTTCAGACGTTGTGCTAATATTAAAAACAATACAAGAACATTTCACAGCTTTGGGCACGCTGAGCAATGTGTTAAGGCTATGCCAATGCTTGAAGAGTATTTTAAAGCTGAAAGTGAACAAAGTGGCTGCCAAAAGCTCCCATGGCAGTGTCCAAAATGAGAACTGGTGACACCAACGAGCACCTTCCTTGGGATCTGTGGGCTCTCCTTTGCTTTTGGGATTTGATCAGTAATGTTTGAACTCATAACTAGAACTTTTTGGCTTCCCAAAACTCAGGGGAGTTTTGCCGCTCACAATTAACTGAGTTCATTTCCAGTGGGGGCACCTTAAAATGCCAAAATCCAACTGTGTTATATCCCAAGCCTGGGGCAAACCTGACCTGAACCCCCAACATTGCAGGGCTGCAGCTCTTTGGTCTCATCTAGGATTTGGAGTAAAGCATTCTGGTGATGTTTCTGACACCTAATTCAATTCAACAAAGGGGGATTTAAGATATGAACCCTTGAGAGATTGTCCCCTGGGGTGACACGGGCCCTGAGGACTGCGGGTGAGCAGCTTTGTGCACATTTCCCAAAGTTCCAGCCTGACTCTTTGCACATCGGGAGTTCCCTTCCTTTCATTCCCTTCCTTTCATCTGCTCACTGCAGCTCTCCCAACAGAATCTCTTTCTCATCCATCTGATTCCTTTCCAAGATATTTCTGTGGGATCCAGCCAACCCACCCCAACCCCTGCCCTCGCATCCCCAGCTCACCCAGTGGCAGGACAATGAAGAAGGGGAGCCAGCACAGGATAAACATGCCAACCACGATTCCCAACGTCTTGGCTGCCTTCTTTTCTCTGGAGAACTTTAAAAGTTTGAAAGCTAAGGAGTTCCTGGGGTTGTGACTCTTGGACTTGGTGTTGTTCAAGGCGTCCTCATGAACGTGCTTGTAGTGAATCCGTAAGGTCAGCTCCTTGGAGTTGGACATCTCCTTCATCACACCAGCTTCCAGGTTCCTCGTAGTCCTCTTGGCCACGATGTAGACCCGGCAGTACATGACGAGGATGACGATTAGAGGGATGTAAAAGGAGCCCAGGGAGGAGAAGAGGGCATAGAAGGGCTCCTCGGTGATCCGGCACTCCCTGTCGTCCTGCGGGGCCGGCTCCTTCCAGCCCAGCAGGGGCCCGATGGAAATCACCATGGACAGGACCCAGACAGCCAGGAGAGCTAAAATCGCCCTTCTCCTGGTGACCAGCGTGGGGTACTGCAGGGAGTACCGGACCCCGATGTATCTGTCGATGGAAATGGCACACAGGCTCAGAATAGAGGCTGTGCAGCACAGCACATCCACTGCCGCCCAGATGTCACAGAATATCCTCCCCAAAACCCAGTAGCCAAGCACTTCCAGCGTGGCAGAGAACGGCAGGACAGTGAAACTCAACAGCAGGTCTGCTATGGCCAGGTTAATGATGAAATAGTTCGTAGGGATTCTTAAATGTCTGTTGCAAGCCACGGAGAGAATTACCAGGATATTACCTATGATAGCAAAGAGAATAAAGGCACCGAGGATCAGCCCCACAATGATCGCCCTGCTGGTGGCCAGGGCAGGTGAATCCAGGTTGCTTCCTGTCTCGTTGGAGTTGTTTGCAGAAAAATTGCCATAATTTAGTGCAGAGCCTTTGAAATATCCCGGTATTGATGAATTGGATGTATCGCCAAGATAGGTATTCATCTTAAAATTCATCCTCCATAGCAAGCTGGGGTCGCGTCCCTCGGCGAGTCAGCTCAAAGTCATCTCTGGACCCGCGAAGTGGCTGCAGAGCCACGGGCAGTGCGAGCAGGGCAATTCATGGTCCTGGGGAGCTGCAGCCCTCCCCGGGCACCCGGGGCAGCGCAGGCACCGCTCGGGGCTCTCCGGGCAGCGCAGGCACCGCTCGGGGCTCTCCGGGCAGCCGGGGCAGCGGAGCCTCCGCACGGGGCTGCTCCGCG
>NW_005054308.1:11316959-11336312 GCF_000277835.1 Geospiza fortis | reverse complement strand
TCTGCGCTGGCCCCGGAGCGGCCGCGCCGGAGGCGGAGGGACAGAGGGACAGAGGGACAGAGGGACAGAGAGACGGAGGGACCGGGGGACAGAGAGACAGAAGGACAAGGGGACAGAGGGACAGAGAGACAGAGAGACCGGAGGACAGAGGGATCGAGGGACAGAGGGATAGGGGACAGAGCGACAGAAGGACCGAGGGACAGAGGGACAGAGGATGGCCCCGGGTCCCTGCGCAGCTCCGCCGTGCGGGGCCAGTGCAGTGACCCTGCGGTGGCGGTGCGGGGACAGTGCGGTGACTGCCAGTGGCTGTTGGTGACTGTGCGGTGGCAGTGCAGGGACTGTCTGTGACAGTGCCCTGTCAGTGCGGGGAGCCTGCGGCGGCCGTACGGGGACACTGAGGGGACAGCAGTGGGGACAGCAGGGAGGGGACAGCACTAGACGGCAATGCCGGCCGGGCAGCACCGGGGGAGCATCACGATCTTTAACTCGTTGGCCACAGGACCCTGCGGTGCAAACCTGTAAAGAACCAGCTGCATTATCTGAGAAAGGATTTCCTCGGTGGGACGTGGTGAAAAAAGCAGTTTCAGGACAAAACGATCTGTTACCCTTTTGCCCATTAAGGAAATACATTGGAGTTTATTTTGTGAGTCATATATCATTTTAGAGAGCTAATCATCTCCTAAGGACAAGTAGCTTGGTTCCAAAAATCCCTGGTTTATTTGTACTATTCATTATTCTGTATTGCTATTCAATATTCAATGACAGCATAAAGTTTGTTTCTAATTAAGAATCTGACTAAAATAAATTGTAACAGATCAGTAAAATCTTGATGCTGTTCTGTACTCCTGTACAGGGCACCTCTGTGGCTTCATCTCCTCTTTTGCACCTCTGTAACATTTCCAGGCAGAGTTTATTGTGAACCCCAGCCCTGAGCAGAGCTGAGCACCCCACCCACAGCCCAGGGGAATGCAGAGACAAGGATTTGCTTTAGGAAATAATTTACCTTTAGTCCTCTGATGCTGAAGTATCTCCCTGAGTCTCTGCTCAGGGCTCTGAGGTCAGTGATGTTGTTAACTCATCGTAGCTCTGGGAAGAGTCATCCTCTTACAGTAGCCTATAAAGCAAAATATAAGTAATGATTTATTCTGTAGATAATAGCCTTTAATGTCGAAAGTGGTTTCTTGGTTTCTTCATCTTGTGACGCTTCGGGGAGAAATCTCAGATCTTTAGAACTCAGTGCCATGAAAAACAACAAGTGAGAGATTTGCTGAATATAAAACTGCCAAAATCCTGTTCTCAACTTTCTGCCATCAGATTACGTCCCCCAGCTGTTGTCTGCTGTACTCTGGGTTACTCTATATTGATTTTCCTGTTACAAAGTGTACTGTGTTTAAAATAAAAACTTCATATTTAATAAGGCAGCTATGGCTGAGAGTTGCAGCTGACTGCTGGTTTTGAGGACAAACCTTGTAAACAGAAGTGGAATTTTGGTCAGGGAGTGCATGGCAGATGTTGGTGTGCCCCTTCCCAGCAGCAGGGCTGTGGCAAAGCTTTGCTGTTCAGAAACTTCCCCTTGAAACGCTCACAAGAATGACAGGATAATGCCATGGAGTCACTGGAGGGGAGAGGAGCAAACACTGGATTTATGAGCTTCACCTCAGATTTCTGCCCTGCCCGATCCAAGCAGAGCTCTCAGTGCTGAAGAGGCAGGCAGCAGCTGGACTTGGGGCATCCATCCTTCACACTTCCAGCTCCTCTGGGCTCCACTCAGCTCTGTCTGGGATTTCTGACCGTGCTTCTGTGCCTTGTCTGTGAATTCCTCAGGCTGGGGCTCTGTCCTGGGGCCACAGCTCTGCCCTGGTACCAGCCAGTGCAGTCCTGGTGGCACAGAGGGCACGGAGCCACTGCAGCCTCCCTCTGCTGGGGCTGAGCTGCACCCATGTAAAATGGTTTGATTAGATCTGTAGGTCAGACATAACCCTGTTACAGCCTTTGGCACGTGAGAAGATGTGATCAGTGCAGAATGTGAGAGGCTGGATAAGAAAAGCTCTGTGAGGGTTGAACTGCCCTGCTCTGGTTCTCAGCTGTGAGTGTGGGACATGCCCAGCCTGCCAAGGGGGACAGAGTGCCCTGAAACTGCTGCCTGGCTTTGGGCACACTCCAACCAGACTTTGTAGTCCCAAGGAACCAGATCTTTCAGCAGCCTTTCAGCAGCCATTCCAAGATCAGCTGGTTCCAGGACACAGTGCCCCCAGCAGAGGAGAGGGCAGAGGGAAGGGAACACTCCTGGCTGCTCATGGCTGGACTAAAACATTTGCTTAGCACTGGGACCACTCTACTTCCCTTCCTGGTGCTGCTTTCTGTGCCCTCTGGAGGAAAGAACAGATGGAAAAATCCCATTCCAGGGGCAGAGAAAGACAAAGCTGTGGCTCATCTCCCACAGCCCCCAGAGTAGCCAGGTGTGTTCTCACAGCCCTGCTCACCAGGCATGCAAAAACAAACCCTGGATGATGATGAGCCTGAGCTGGTGAATGCTCACCGATTGCTCCGAGATCTTCAGCAGCAGGTGCTGTAAGAGAATCAAATGTATTGAAACTCAGACACCAGCATTAACTCTTTACCTGCCTGGGGGTGAGGGACGGAATAGGCACTGTGAGAAAAGGGGAATTTTCCTGCCACAGCTTTGAAGTGGCACTTGGAGCCAGTCAAAGACACCTGCTCAGAGAAGTGCAGACAGGATCCATGGCAGAGCTCCTTTCATCCAGATGAATCACAGTGTTCAATGAAAAAGTGAATTTAATAACCCAAAGATCCTAGTCAATTATACTTCAATAAAGCTCCCAGAGTCGTTTTTCAATGACTCCTCCATTGAAAGAGGAGCCCTTTAGTGTGGCTCAGCTTTGTGAGGGGCTGTGCTCCTTTCCCTCATTTGCAAATGTTAAAACATGTGCTGGCATTTGGATCTGACTCTGAGGCACAGCAGAGCCACTCCCAGAGCCCTTTGGCAGCACTGCTCCTGGGCACGGGGGGTGAGCTGGCCCAGGAGTTAAATGGGAATATCTGCATGCAGCGTTACACAATCCCTCTGGAGCCTTCCCATCCCTCTGCCCCTTTCTCTGACACCAGAGCATCCCCAAGGAGTGCAGCGAGGAGCTGGGCTTGGGGAAGGTTTTTGGTGTGATTGTGGCTGGGTGTTTGGATTCCTGTGATGAGGAATTGTGTCTGCAGCTCTGAGAACGTGTGAATGTTCGGCTCTAGACTGTGTTCAAAACAGAGCTTCTCTGTAGGGAGGTCCTTAAAACTAGATTGCTAAAAAGATGAAATTTGTCTGCTTTTGATAGAAATGTCAGTGTTAGCTACAGAGCTGCACTTAATTATTGCCTGCTTTATTAATTACAGCGGATAAGGTTGGTACTGTACCTTTGCAGAGTTGGTACAAGTTCCTTCCTCAAGTCTTCTGGAAATCACAAAAAATCACACAGTGTCATCCACAGAATATATTTCCCTCATTTCCATTCTTTCTGAGGGGCAGAACTTTGTCCTTCATGGAAAACGTCTTTGTCTCAGCCAGAATTATAAAAACTTCCCCCAGACATTGGAAATACACTGGATTATGGTTTCCTCACCTTTTGTGATTAACAAGGAACACATTTCCTTGTCACACACAAACCCTGAAACCCAGGAAAGGGAATTTCCATGATGAGAAGAGAAAAAAATGCATTTAAAATGCTAATTTGCAGTTGTCCAATGGTGATATTTAGAGCCTTCTGGGTTTATTTTCAGAGTAAGGGAAATATCTCTGAGGTTTGTATTAACAGCCAAGGTTATTAGCTGGAACTTGCCAAAACAGGATTGCACACACTTGCAATTTGGAATAATCTTTTTTTCTGTAGTTACTCAGTGCTTGTCATTTTAATGTAAATAGGACTTCGAGAGCATTTTTTGGGTAGAATTAACTAAAATACAATTATTTTCACGCTGTCAGTGGCTCTTAAATCCCCTCCCAGACCTAGGTTTTGCAGGCCCATTGCCCACACTGCACCATGTTTTTTCTCACTGTGCATTTCTGTCAGAACTGTGCTGGAGACTCCACATTTATCAGTAATTTCCCAGTTATGGATGGAGGCCTTATCTCAGAGGCTTTGTGAGGGTGGTGCCAGCAAGGGACTGTGCATTTGGGTGGGTGGGAAAATCAGTTTGGGAAGAGTGAGTCCCTGCCTGGAGGAGAGAGGGAGGAGCGGGAGCAGGGCAGGTCCTGCCTGTCCTGTGCTCTCCTGGCTGTGCCAATGGCCAAAGGAAGTGCAAATCCCTCCCAAAGCTCTGCCCAACTGCTCTGAGGAAAGAGAATTCCTGCCTGATCCCACCTGGAGAGGATCCAAACCAGGGAACTCTCTGACTCTGCAATCTGTCAGAGTTTTAACCCAAATTTCAGGGAATTTAAAGGAACCAGGAGAGGGGAAACAACTGAATTCTGGTGGAGAGGCTGAAGAGGACACCAGGCTCTCCTGGAAGGATCCTTTCCTTTGTTCCACATTTCAGCTGTTTCAGAACTTGCCTCTTTTGGGATAGAATTATAATGGAATAAACTTGAGGTTTCCAGATCTGAGAAATTCTAATTAATACAGATTGCCCAATCTTTTTGTAAAAAGGCTGGGTATATTTATTTACATTAAATAAGTTAAACTTCCTTGAAAATACTTAACCTGAGATTAAAAGGGCAGGAATTAAATGCTGGCAAAAGAAAACCATTTTAAACACAGCACAAAGCTCCTGCTACTCACTGGCATAAACCAACGTGGTGCCAAGGGCTGAGCAGGATTAGGAGCAGCTCAGAGGTGTTTGTGGCTCATCAAACAAGCCCTGATAAAGTGGCTGAGGTGACCACAGTGCTATAAATCTCCCCACCTCAGGAAATAAACTTGGAGGTGAATTCAGGCTGGATAAAGCTCCTCATGCTGTCACAAGTAATTAATCTCATTTCTGTGCCTCCTTCTCAGTAATATCTTCACTCTGAGAATGAGGTACCCAGCCCAGAGGAATATTTGTAACATAACAGAAATGTGGCTGGGAAAGGGATTTTTCAAAGATATCTGGGCTGAGTGGGAATTTTGCTGTCCTGAGAGTTTTCACCTTCATCTTTAAGCACCACGGGACTTCAGAAACTTCTGGAAACTCCTCCTGATCTGTGCACCAGGATTATTTCTGTACCAATGACAGCCCTCCCTTTGTTTTTAAATACCCTGATGGTTTATTCTGCCTGTAAGAAGTCACAGCAATTTGGTGCCCAAAGTCCTGGGACTTTTAAATTTCAACTTTCATTTTCCAGGTTGGACATTTGTGTGAAAGATCAATATTTCCTTAAAAAAAAAAAAACCAACATAAACTTATTTTCCACCTCTCTCCACGTCACTGAGCTCTGATCATGGTGTGCACAGTATTTAATTTCAGCTTTATGATATTTAGAACTTGCAAGTGCAGCATAAATGTCTTATAGCCAGTGAGTGGCTGGGCATCACTGCTGCTAACACTGAAATTCATCTTCCAGGCTGATGTACAACCCCATTCTGATGCTTTGCCTTGATGAAAATGCCTGGGAGAGGCAGGGAATGACTTTTATATTTGCAATAATACAGGCCTTAAAATATGGACCAAGATCTTAGTTCAGTGAGGTTGATGCCAATCTATCATCTAATTTATCTGTTCCTTTTAATAAATCTGTATTTAGATCTATTTCAGGCTATCTTTATTGGAATTAAGCAGCTTTTCTAACCTTGAAGCACTTTTGACATCTAGTTTTGTTAAGATATGGGAATCTCTGAGCAGAAGGAAGTCTAAGCTCCCTGTCTTGCTGCTTCCCTGAGGAGCTGGAAATTTGTATTCCTCCTCCCTAGCTCAATAATTACCCAGTCATTCCTTTGCTGAACTCATTGCAGCAAAAATAATAATGCTAAAGGGCAGAATTCCTTGGAGAAGGATTGCAAATGGTCAGAAAGCTGCTTTTGGTGCAGGGTTGAAAACATCAGGATAATAAGGAAGCAAAGGACAAAGAGGAGCTCTTTGCTCTACAGGAAGGGAATGAAAGGAGGAACTTTTGGGAAAATAAAGCAAAAAGAACCAGGACAGTGACTTCTGTCAGATCTTCAAATGTGCCAGTCCTCAAAGCTGTACATCCAACTGGAGAGGGAATTTTGCACAATCCCAAAGACTGGAACTTGCTGGGAGAAAATGTCTCTTTAGTGCCTTTTCTTCTAAGGGAATCTGGACCCTCCTGTTAAGGAGTGAACCAAAATATTCCCTTTTCTCATTATTAACACTCAGCCTGTGAGCCAGGGGTTGAAGTGCTGCTGCTTCTCCTCTTTCACAGCAGAGTTGGAATGCACAAACACCTCATCACACTTTAAATTATGCATTAGTGGTTTCACACTCCTCAGAGCAAATTAAAGAAGTGTGTGCTACTCCATCTTTTAGAGATGAGTGCAAGAGACAAATCAAGGAATCTTTCCTTTTAAATTCAAAGTTTAAATGTATTTTTCAGTGTTACCAGTGCATCAATTGAACTCTCAGTAGCCAGAACACAAACTACAGGTGGAACTGTGAGAGCTTTGAAGAAAAGAATTAGAGTTTGGCTTGTATTTTCTGTTAAATGAACACTGCACTCTTCTTTGAATTAATGTTAAATATTCATGAATCTGTTATTTTCCCATATTTTGTTCTTGTGAGAAGCCATAAAAATCTATAAGCAGTCTTTATTTCTCCAGAGGAAAATTAGGTGAGAGAAAACATCTGTTTCTCTCTTTTTCCTGTCAAGATTTGGAATAATTATATCAACACTTTAAGCAACTGGGAAAGACCTAATTCTATTTAATTCCGATTAAATGTGCAGTAGGTATGGAAGCAAAGTGCATTGTGCATTGTGTGATGGTGGAGGGCAGCAGGGGAACAATGGGAATGTTTATTTGGTGGAACTGAACAGATCCAGCTGCTCCCCAAATTCCTGAGCTGATGAGGCTGCTGCTGCTCCAGGTGGGAGCAGGAGAGGGTCTGGGACCACAGGGGCTCATCCAGGGAAATCCTGGGGTTAGAAAACGCAGAGCACCTTTGCAGGTCTGGCTGGGATGATTTGCCTGCTCTGGGAGCTCATTTGGGCTCTGGAATTCGGGAGGCTGGGAGCAGCTCCCGGGCTGGGCTGAGGAGCCCCTGAGCTGCAGGGGCTGCCTGGGGCAGGAGCAGCTCGCAGGGCTCCCAAACACTGCCCTGCATTTGGCATTTCCCACCTTCACCACGGGGCTGGATCCAGGCACACCAGGGCAGGGCCACTCCTGAAAAGGTTTCCTGTCCTCTCTGGAAGTGTTTTCCAAGAACAAAGCCCAGCAGTGCTGCAGCTGCTCCAGGCCTTTGCCTAACTGAGAGAACGAGGAGCATTTTGTTGGAATTTACCTTTTTTTAACACTGCAAAGATATTCCTGAAAGTGTCAGAAGTCGCCATGAGTCAGAAATAGAAGTGAGCTGAAGGCAGCAGCTCTGATCCATCAGGATTAATGGATTCCTTTCCAGGGAGAATGATTTGCAGAATCATTCCAGGAGCTGCTCCCCACCTGCACTGGGCAGTGCATGATCCAAGCCCAGCCAAGGACACCAGTCCTGGAGGAAATCCCATCATCTTCCTCATCTGGGGTGCAAGGAGTTAATGATGAGTAACTGTGTGCAGGAAAATGACAGAGAAATAGCTGAGAGGAGCAGCTGTGCATGGATCTGCCAGGAGCACTCAGGGACAATCCCTGGGAGCCTTGGGAAAGCTGGAGGCACCCAGGGATGTGCTCTGCAGTCTGTAAAGGCTCTGGGAAAGCTGGAGGCCCCAATGGATGTGGTCTGCAGTCTGTAAAGGCTTTGGGAAAGCTGGAGGAACCCATGGATGTGCACTGCAGTCTGTAAAGGCTTTGGGAAAGCTGGAGGAACCCATGGATGTGCTCTGCAGTCTGTAAAGGCTTTGGGAAAGCTGGAGGCACCCATGGATGTGCACTGCAGTCTGTAAAGGCTTTGGGAAAGCTGGAGGCACCCAGGGATGTGCTCTGCAGTGTGTAAGAGCTGAGGCATCAGCAGCACCCTCCTGGTTTTACATATTGCCGATGATCTCTGATCCCTGTGTTTTTTAATTCTATAAAATGCATCTTTTCAAACAAGCAGGAGGCTGTCCTTTAGGAATAATCTGTGGAAGAGCTGAGATGGGAGGGGTTCTTTGGGTAATTTGTGTCCCCACCAGGCAGTGCTTGCACAGACTCATCCATGCCAAGGCCATTAATTGGTATTTGCTGTAATTAGGAGTCACACTGGTGACTCCAGCCCCACACATTTCCTTCAGGAGCAGCAACCCTGGCAGGCAGTGCCTGCTCCCAAGTCAGTGATGCCAGATGAAGTCACTGCACTTGTCAGTCACTCTGGCACCACTCTCCTGGCTAGAAACTTGCCCTTTTTGGGCAGGAACCACCCAACAGCTCTGAGCTTTAAGGATGTTTGGTTGCAAACAGAAACTGCTCCAGCAGTTGGGTAAAAAAGACCTCACCTTCAAGGGCATCTGAGGCAAGAGCTTCCTGACCTACATCTGCCAAGAATCCCGTCCCAGCTCCCTCCTCCCAGCCCTCTGGAGTGAGGGGAACATTTGCCTGTGATGAAGATAATGGCAGAAAATATGTATGAGAATGAGTCACTGAGATTTTTGTTCAGAGTGCAATATCCAGCATCCCCAGAGACCTTTATTTATAGCCTGAGCAAACTCTACAGAGTTGCAGGAGGACAAATGAAAGTGTAGGAGACGCTGAAGTAATGAGTAATGGTAACACCAACAGGCTCTTTCCATCACAAATTAAGTGAGCACATCACGGCAGTAAATCTCCAAAAGAGCTCAGACAGTTTTATCTCTGTGGAGCCACGAAGACTTTTTGGAATACATGTTGGAGTAAAGGTTTCATTTCATGGTTGCCTCTAGAAGATGTCTAGAATAGAAGCAACTGCAGATCTGGAGAACATTCAGAATAATTACCATGGTCTGCATCTCATCCTTGTGTCTGCCCTCAGTGCTGCTCCCTCAGGGTGTGGTGTTGCCATCAATGAAATATATTAATAAATTAAATATATTCATAAATGAAATATGTCCATATGTGAAATTTGTATTTTATATATGAAATACATTCAGGGACACAAAGTGTTCATAATTGCAATGTCAATTGTGACTCAGTGCTGCCCAGGGGGGGATGCATCTCCAGCTGCAGGGCTGCCTTGCATGGGCAATGCAAAATGCTCCTTCCAGGAATGAAGGGAGCTCCCAAAGAGGCTCTAACTGAGATTTTTTTCCACTGTTTCTTGCTGGATTGTACCATAAGAAATTTCCAAATGCCTGAAATGTAAACTGTTCCTCTTGCAGGCAAATAATGTAGAAGTGATTTAGAGAATTTTTCAGCAGAACAGATTTTCATCAATTTCTTTGAAGTATTTCCAAGTTCTTTAACATTTTCTGTAACCCACACTTTCCATTGGAACCTGGAGAATCTGCCAAACTTTCTCTTGCTGTTCCGTGGCAGGAAGGAAGCTGTGATTAGGATCAGGGAGGTAAAGGCCCATCAGAGACAGCTCATTGCAAAGTCATTCTTTGGAATTCTGGGTCAGCCCTCAGATTCCTCCTCCCCCGTCTCAACACCCCACTGCTCACCCAAATGGCCCTGATTTTTCACTCCTTTCCCATGTTTTTGAAGAGATTTTTCCATCTGTTTTCTCCTTTCCCTGTTCCTGGCTCTGTTCTGTGAATGCTTTCAGGCAGGTTCCCGGCTGTAGATGCACCCTCCAGCAGGAGGATCAGACAAATGCTGGAATCACGAGTTGATATGGAAGAATCCAACATCTAGGGATGAAAATTAGGGCTTTTCATCCCCCTTTTAGACTGAAGAAATTGTAGAAAATGTTTTATGGAGTTTAAACAATATTGTGGCTATGGCATTGACCTCACTTGGCTTGACAGTAACAAATGATGAATTGGACATCTCCAAACTTCTCCTTTTCCTTTGTGAGCACCCCGAGGGTACAACAGAGGCTGCTCTGGGCTGGTTTAGGGGCTGAACCATCCCTCATGCCAAGGGTTTGGCTAAGCTGGGGCTGCAGCTGACTGACCCCTCGAGCAGCAGGGAAAGGTCAGCCAAAAAGGAGGAGAATTTTCACAGGCTCGGCCAGTGCTGCTGGGAGAGGTCCCTGCAAAAAGGCTTTTGGATTTCTGGTTCCCAGGGCCGTGAGAGGGAGATGTTCTCATCCAGAGCACTGGGATGGAGAAGACTCTGGGCTCTGCATGGATCAGGATGGGATCCTCTGGAAGTGCCAGCTCTGAGCTGCGCCCATGGCCATGCTCTGTAGGGCCAGGCCACACCAGGGGGGAGCTCCACACTCCCTGGGGAAAAATCCCAGCCCTGGGCCCCTCTGGGAGCCTGGAGATCCCTGCTGCTGTGGCAGCCAACACAACCAGATGCACTTGGGCTGAAATCATCAGGGACTGGCCACATCCTGGAGCAGGATCATCAGGGACAGACCGCATCCTGAGGGAGGAGCTGTGGGGCCAGGGAAAGGCAGCACAAACTGAGCTTATTTGGGGCTGCTACCAGAACCCCCTGCCAGTGCCATTCCCCCCTCTGTCCTTGGCACTGATCAATGGGCTCTTGCTTCCTTTCCCAAAGCTCCCAGCTCAGCTTCATGAACCAGTCCAGGCCCATGACCTGTTGTGTTTGTGGGGTGCCCCAATGAGGGGAGGAATGATGAATCTGACTCCATGTTCTCAGAAGGCTAATTTATTATTTTAAGATACTATATTATATTAAAGAATACTATACTAAAGAATACAGAAAGGATGCTACAGAAGGCTAAAAAGATAATAATGAAAACTCATGACTCTCTCCAGAGTCCCGACACAGCTTGGCACTGGTTGGCCATTGAGTCAAAATAATTCACATGAAACCAATGAAACAACCACCTGTGGGTAAACAATGTCCAAACACATTCCAAAGCAGCAAAACATAGGAGAAGGAAATCAGATGATTATTGGTTTTGGTGGGGTTTTTTTTGTTGGTTGTTTTTTTTTGTTTGTTTTTTTTTTTTTTTCTCTGAGGCCTCTCAGCTTCCCAGGAGAAGAATCCTGGGCAAAGGGATTTTTCAGAAAATGTGAATGCTGCAATGACCCCCGAGGCTGGAGCTCTCCAGACATTGTTTCACTGGGTGTTTTACCCTCCTGTGACTCCTGGCTTCTCCCTGGGACTGCAGTCAAGCCCTGGCTGCTTTGACCCGGCTGTGATTTATGTTTGATGAGGAGACTGAGGCTGCAGCTCTCAGCTGAGCGCTGCTCTTCCTGCAGATTTCTGCTCCTGATTCATCGCTCTCCTCACCTATTATTCCATCATTTATGGATTGAGTAATGGGCACAATGGGTTTTTACCAAGAGGAGCTCTTAGCAGACTTACAGCACATATTTTGACATGGGGATGGATGTTCTGGGTTATATCTAATAGCAATTTAATGAATATTTTATTAAAATAAACTTAGTTAATGCTTTGTGGCTGTGTGGAGCAGTAACTGCCTACAAATCTGTGGTTAGGAAAGCTTCAAGCTCATGGCAAATTTCCTGTTCCTAGAGCAGGATCTTCTTTCTCAGCACCATAAGGCCAGAGGGACACATATGCTGCTAAATGCTTGTTCTGCAACTGAGAATGAGTGCACGATTGTGAGGAAAAACATTTGGTTTCTACTGTTGAGCAGTGAAATTTCAGCACGATGAAATCCTGTGCTGGTGCCAAGACAGCATCTGAGACAAGTGGAAAAGTTTCCAAGCTTTGAGACTTTCAGAAAATTCCACAATAAAACCCCACATCCCAGTCTATTGGGGATGCAGGACTGCACTCTGGGGAGAGGAGTATTTTTCTTCCTGAGCAAGGGCTTGGCATCCAGGTGTCTCCAGCCTGGATTAGAGAAGCTTTCTTGGAAATCAATGTATTTTTAAAAGGTTTTCTCCCACCTCCCTGGTTTGCACACAAAGTTTGACACTAACAGGACGAAAAGCCTTTCCCAACTTGCAGGCAGCTCTAATCTGGCTGTGTTATTGCTATCAATAAAACCCCCACAAATTCCCTCAAAGTGACACTTAAAATTAACAGGAGAATATTGGCAGGGTGATAAACACAGACAAAAGCAGGGGTTCCAAGGAAGAAGGAATCAAGGAGGGCGAGGTGGGATGAGTTTTCCCTTTGATGGATCTGTGTCTCATCTGCAGTTCCAGCAGTCGCAGTGGGAGTTTTCACTCTGTCACAATTATGTGGCAGCAATCACATTTTCTTTTAGCATAAACCTTCATCTCCTTCAATTTTCAAGTATTCTATGCTAAACTCAGGAAAACCAGGTTAGTAATTAGGACTTGGAGTCAGCCCTGGGAACAGATCTGCAGCCCAAAGAAGTTTTTTGCAGCTGTGATGAAAATCCCCACATTTCTCCCTACCCCAGTTCAGCAGATGTCAGGATTTTCAGTCACAGCATCCCTGTCAGAGGGAGTGGAGTGAACTCTGGGGTGTGAGAAGCACCTCACGTCCTGTGCTCACTGCAGGGCAAACAGGGAGAGGGGCAGGAGGAATGGGATTCTCCTCTCCAGGGAACAAGAGCCCCAGGAGATGATGCCTTCAGTTTGAGCTTTCCTATTTCCCAGCCTCTGCACTGCATTGGTGCAGAACTCTGCACTCCACACAAAGTGTCAGCAAGTTCTGCTCACAGCTCAGCCCCACAGAACAATCCTTTTCCTGCCCCACAACCAAGGACACCGCTGCAGCTTCAGCCCCAAAAGTGCAAACAGCAGGGAATGGAGGGGAGCAACCTGGGAGGGTGGGACTGCATCCCCTGGAGCTGGAACTGGACACTGAACCCCAGGATGGAAATGGACCCAAACTTATCAAAGTGTGAGAACTCGTGGCCAGGATCCATCTGGGGTGGAGCCACGGCCGGGCTCTGGCACTGCCCAAGGTGTGTCCTGTGAAGGGCTTTTCATAAATCCCAAATTTATTCTTTAACTCTGCCCAGCCTCTGCTCCTGGCAGCCCCTGGAGGCATCAGAGAGGGCTCAGAGCAGCCACACCTGCCCTGCCCACCTGCAGCTGCACATCTTCCAAACAGGGAGGGGATTTCAGCCAATGTTTGCACATGGAGCACACAAAATAGAAAATGGGGAGGTGGTGGCAAACCCCAAAAAGGAAAAGCAGAGCTTTGGAAGGTTCCAAACCCTCCTGGCTCACCCCCTGCCCAGCAGGTGGGAATTAGGAAAGATTTGCCTCAAATTCACCCAACCTGAGGAGCCATCTGAGGGTTTGGCTCCTAAGGTTGTGGTCAGGCTGGATGAGTCTCCTCATGGGGAAGGGTAAGTCTTGATTCCTTTTGATTTGACCAGGAAAATCATCCTAGCAGAACTTCACTAAGTAAAGATTTTTGAGTATTTTTATTAAAGAAGTCTTACCATAAAAATTAGCTTTAGTTTTGTCTAGCATAAGGAAAAAACTCCACCACATCCCCCTTTCTGGAGGAGCCATCCATTGTATTTAATTTCAGAGCAGTTTTACATGCCAGCAACAGGAATTTAATTACTATCTCCTTTTCTAATTAATTTCAATAACTTTAATTATAATTTTCTGCAATGGTCAATGCTTTGGACACTTCATATAATTAGAAGGGATTGCTCTGTGGTTTTTGCATTAATGAATATTCACTGGTTATAGGAATCTCAGTATCTCTTATTATTAAAATGTTCCAGAATCAAATACAGTGATAGCCTAGAGGTGGGTTGCAGAGCCATCACTTTTCAGGTGAATGAAGAAATGAGAAGTTCCTGTTGTTTTCCAGCTCCATCCCTGCTGCAGCAGGAGATGGGCAGCTCAGGAGCCTGTTTTGCTCAGTGAAATGGAAAACATGAAAACACTAACCCAGAAATTAATTAGAAATGGGCTGAGACACAAGAATGAGCCTTGAATTTTAAACATATTAAATTGGAGGGAACGAGGAGTTCCTCTTCATCTTCTGGGTTCAGATAAAGAGGGGAGGGAGCCGGGCAGGGAGGAGCTGCAGTCTGAGCAGCTCTGGGCAGGAGGAGCTTGGCTCAGGCCCCCAGTGTTTATTTGTGAACAGGAGCAATAATTGATGTTTCTCCAGCTGCACAACTGCTCTGCATCTGTTATAAAATCAGAGCAGCACAGCAAAGATTTTGGTACTTACAGGTCCCTAAATCCACTTAGGATAATTCCTGAGGTACCTTTTGCTGCCGTGCTCTTGGTGCTTTGAAGTGACTTAAAAATAAATTTACAGAGAGCTCTGAAATGGCAAAGTGAGGCTGTGACAGCCTCTGGAAGTTGCTGGGGGTTATTTTGGGGTGGCTTATTTGTTCTGTTTTGATGGAATGATCCATTGGGTAGGTTTGCTTACCTCAGTCCCCAGGCTCAGCTCTGTCTCCTGGGTTTTGCACCATGGTGGGTGAAGCCTGGGTTGCTTAAAAGCCAGAAATGAGGAAAAAGAGGCTGAATTTGTCAAAGTGCAAAAAGGAGGAGGAACAGCACTGGGAAGGGCAGTGAACATGAGGTTCTCAGAGATTCCTCCATGGGATTTTATTTGGGAATGGTGGACAAGGTGCTCCTCATGCTGACCTCCAGAGGCAGGGCTGGATAAGCAGAGTTTTCTTTTGGGAAATCATGAGGCAGCTCTGACCCCCCTCTCCCAAAGCACTTTGGTGTTTAATCGTGGTTCCATGAACCAAGAGCTGCTGATTGATGCCAGTTGTGACTGCAAATAGGCCTGGCCTAAGTTAGACCTGGTTTTGTAAAAGAGAAAGGTCTGTGTTACAGGAAAATGCTTATAAATCTGAATTTATTTCCTTGTCTAACAGGGGAGACTTTCTAACAACAGCAAATATTTGCTGTGTGGCTCTGAAGAGTTCCCTGTGGTTGTTTTTCAATCACTCAGGAGCTCAGCTGGCTGTACCAGATCCCACAGAGAGCTTGTTGGCATCTTGTGCTGCAGTTTATGGCTCCCTCAT
Organism: Geospiza fortis; assembly: GCF_000277835.1. Lineage (NCBI taxonomy): Eukaryota > Metazoa > Chordata > Aves > Passeriformes > Thraupidae > Geospiza > Geospiza fortis. The sequence goes on along the minus strand of NW_005054308.1, from coordinate 11,321,228 downwards.
GTCAGTCAGTCTCCAGTTTCTCCAAGTTTTAGTGGAATACCAACAAAATATGTCTGAAACTGAGTTTGGCACATGCAGTGAAAGGGTGTGAGAACAAGGTTATGTTTTCATGAGAACAAGTGTTCTGTTATGAAGTGGAGATAAATAATGAGGACAAACATTGCATTAAAAAGAAGAAGAATTTAATGAGCTGGAATTGTGGTCAGTCTCAGGAAAAGCTCATTTTTTTCCTCTAGGTTTTTTTATACTTTATTAATTGCTGGTAAATGACTACTTGAAAGCATTGCCCAAATTTATATCTGATTTCTTGCATGCAAGTATTGATTCAACAGTTGTTGAGTCACATTCTGCACTTTGCTTAAAATAGATTTCAGGTTGGTATGGAAATTTACAGCCGATTTCCAGCCAGAATGGTTGTTCTTTCTTATAAAACATGCTGATTATAATTACAGACATGTATTTATACTTGATCCACATTCTTCCTGATGAGCAGGGAGGTGAACATTCCATTCATGGAAGCTCAGTCATAGCAACTTTTCCCATTCCATTCTCAAGTGCTTGGTCGCCAGAGTCTTCAGGGAGGAGAAATTCCCCCATCCCTGCTTGGATCCCAGTCTCTGGGGCAGGGAATGTGGGACCTGCAGCTGAGAATGTTGGGCAGGGAATGTGGGACCTGCAGCTCATCCTGGCCCAGCAGGGTCTGTCCTGCAGGGGGAAGTGCTGGAGCTTGTTGCAATTCCAATTCCATGAACAGCAAATGCTGTTCTTGTGCTCTGGTTTAGAGCAAATGAGAGCCCAGCTGTGGTGTCCCTGAAGTGGGAGGGGGATTTTGCCCAGAGATGTTGGCTCTGGGAGGTGTTTGGGGTCAGCACCCAGGGGGTCCTGCTGTCCCTCTGTTTGATCCCTGCCCAGGGATCTGAGCAGAGCCCTCAGCTGTTCCAGGGAACCCACAGGGATCATCCAGCCCTGCCCAGCCCCAAAATCCCACCCTGGCATCCCTGCAGCTCTGTCCAAGCCCTCCTGGAGCTCTGGCAGCCTCGGGCTGTGCCCATCCCTGGGCAGCCTGGGCACTGCCAGCAGCCTCTGGGGAAGAACTTCCCTGAAATCCAGCTGGCATGTTGGGATGGATTTCAGGGAAATGTGCTCAATTTTTGCTTTAAACCAGAGCACAAGAACAGCATTTGCTGTTCACGGAATTGGAATTGCTACAAGCTCCAGCATTTCCCCCTGCAGGGCAGATCCTGCTGGGCCAGGATGAGCTGCAGGTCCCACATTCCCTGTCCCAGAGAGTGGGATCCAAGCAGGGATGGGGGAATTTCTCCTCCCTGAAGACTCCAATGCTCCAAGCTCAGCTCCAGCCCCTCCCTGGGCCCTGTGCTGCCCTGGGGAGAAGCAGGAGCTGCCCCTGGGGAGATGCTGTTCCCTCTCTCTGTAAACATCTCGTGCTCAGAGATTTGCAGCTCCACTGGGCAGATGCACAACTGGACCCTGGAATGTGACCTCAGCCCTGCACTGGCCACAGAAACTCCTCCTGCTCCAGCTCATCCCCTGAACAATAAAACCCCTGATTTACAGGCCTGAGGAGCAAACAGAGCACGCTCTGGGTCAGGGAAAGCATCTGGGGGACTGCTTTGTTTGAGGGAAGGGTTGATGGAGCCTGCTCAGCTTCTGCCCCCTCCAGCCACCCTCTGGCTCATGAATTTGGCACAGATTTCCCTCCTGGTGCACTGCAAAACCAGCACTGTGGGCAGGAAATTCCCCTCAGCTCAGAGGGTGATGGGGTTTAGCTCCAGCTCTCCCTGCAGAAGGATGGGAACAGTTCTCAAAACCTGGGCATTGGACACCAGGAGGGAAATCTGAGGAGGAAAATCTGCTCCAGCCACAGTGAAATCCTGCACTGAACTCAGCCTGCTCCACATGGGAGCCCTGGCACGGGGGCAGTGCTGTGATTGCACACTGAGTCAGTGAAAGGCCATCTCAGCACTCAGGCAAGCTGATCACTTGCTTTTTCAGATAAATATAGATATTTTGGCCAAATTAAGATTTTTCTCATCATGCATGAATTTACAGTATTTGAGCAGAGGGATGGAATGTCCTGCAGTCCTGACAAGGATACAGTTTCATAAATAACCCTCCTGACGTGGATGGAGTGAACATTTTTTGAGGTTTGGGCTAGCAGGGAATTTATTTGCTTGTTTTAAGGCAACCAGGTCTTTTATTTTCCCTCTTAGCAATGGGTAGAATATTTCTGTTGGCTTCTCTGCTCTTTCCCCCCTTCCAAGCATTCCACAAAGCTTTTCCACACCTCTGGCTGTAGGTGAGGGTTTCCAAAATCCTGTAGGCTTTAATTGCAGTGAGGCAGATAATGACTTGATAATGGAATGAAACACCATGAGCTGGAATTCTGATTTGCAATAACTCAGTGTCTTTGTGCTGTAAATCTCTATTTGCAATATACACAGAAATTTGCCATGGATGAAGGAGGCTGAGAGGGTTTTTTAGCACAGGGAGATTTTTTTTTTTTCTGTTGAAGCAGTGACAGCCTCAGAGGCACAGAGACAAAACAAAGATTTGCAGTGGAGGAGCTGCACTGAACTGAAATTCCTCTGTTCTGTTCCTGTTGTTGTGCTCTCCTGCCTTCCCCATCCCTCCCAGCTGTCTCCAGTGACACTTTGCAATTCTTGTTCCCATTCTTTGATTGGTTTTCTGGATTGTCTGAGGCGATTGCTTGAGTTCTTTTTTGGCATGCGTTGTTTTTGCTCCTCAGTTAGGTTTATCTGACTTTTTTGGCTGCTAAGACACTGCTGCTTTCTCCCCAGCTATTTTTACAATGTCTGCTTCAAAAGAAATACTCTGGGTCTCTGCACCAGGAGCTTTCTCAGCTCATTTTAGTGGCAGAATGGTGCAAAGCAACAGTTTTTGAATGGCCATGTGACCATCCCAGGAGAACTAAACAGAACAAAATGTTTTAGTGAAAAGAATTTTATTGGAATTTAATCACCAGCTGCACACTGCAGATCAGTGAGGGGCATATTCTTTTAAGGCACAGAAGTCAATTACAGCCAGAGAGGGGCTCTGCCTCAGCTGCAGGTCTGGGATCAGTGGGCCTGGTGTCCCTTGGCTTTTCCAGAGGGAATGTCCATCCAAAGGCAAAGCACAGCTCAGGGACTGGGCACCAAACCACCACAGACGGGAAACGAAATTGAAAATTCAAACAAACAAAAACCAACCAGATGAAAGAATCCAAGAGCCCAAGCAAGCATAAAGAAAGGTGTGTGTGCACAGATTGTCTGGGAGCAGGCAGAGGAGCATTTCACACTTACTGAACAATGCAAACTGCAAAAAGAGAATATTGCAGCCAGGGAGCACAGGGAGCTGGTCGATGCTGGCAGGGGCAGGAGGGCTTTGACTGGGATGTGTGTGGGTGGGAGCTGCTGCTGCTGCAGGGACTGAGAGCAGCAAACGTCCCCAAACAGAGCCAGGGGATCTGTCCCTGCTCCTCTCCCCTGTGCCATCCCCATCATCCCTCCCAGCTGGCTCCAGGGACACTTTGCAATTATTTTTCCCAGTCTTTGGGGGTTTTTTTGATGGTTTGAGGGGATTATTTGGTTTTTTTTTCAAATTATTGTCATGGAAAGCCAACCTCTCACTGTTTGCTTTGGTCCAATTTGCACTAGGGATTTGTGGGAATAAGGAACTGTGGATCAACCAAAAGTGTATGAAATCTCACAACTTCTTCAGATAAATCCTGAGCTCTCACAGTCTGTATTTAAAGTCATGAGGTCACCTCTTATATGCAGTTCCAAGAACACATAACATATTTTTTCCAACCCAAATCCCTTTTTTGGTATTGCCCTTGTAAATCCTTGACAACTGGAATAACAGCAGTGTCATTTGGAGTGAGTGGCAGCTGGACATGGGGAAAAGGGAGGGAATATTTTGGTGTCACTGGCAGAGAGCAGAGACAAGATGTACTTGAGTGAAGCAACTTCAGAGGAGCTGCGAGTCCCAACCACCTCCTGCAAGGCTCTGTTTACAGCACAAATTGGTTTTTAAGTGATGCAAATTGCCTTGGAAGCGCTGTTACCTCACACTGTGCAAAAACCTCCAGCCCTGGCAGCCTCTCCTGTTCCATCCCACAAACTCACCCTGTCCTGGGATTCCCTGCTCTGCACAGCCCAGGGCACCCTGGGCCTGGGGGCTCTCAGGCTCCCTGAGGAGCAGAGCCAGGGGGTTTCTGTATATTCAGGAATGGGATGAACATCTGGG
>NW_005054308.1:11290324-11316445 GCF_000277835.1 Geospiza fortis | reverse complement strand
TTTCTGTCCTGGCTTCCAGGTGGGAATTCTGGGGACAGATGAGTTGATCCAGTGCCTGGTGGTGCCTGGGTGTCCCACCAGCTGCTTTGGGGTCACTCAGCTCTGCTGGACCTCCCTGGGCTCTCTGCCTGCAGGGATGTGGGATCCAAGCAGGTGGAAAGATGAATTTTTCCTGTAACTCAGCTGGTTTAGTCTCACCTGTGGCTCCCTGTCCTGCCTGCCCAGGAGCTCCATCTCCTCCCTCACACAAAGCTCCCTGTTCAGGGGTATAGAGGAATTGCCCTGACCCAGCTCAACAAAGCTGAGCCAGGTTTGGAACCTGCTGCATTCCCAGTGCCCCCAGATGGAAACTTCCAGACCCAAAGCTGCACTGAGGGTTGACTTTTTATTTGCTCAAATACACAGAATTATGTACCCAGTGCCAAAAGCCAATTGGAAATTTTGATTTATTATGCATTTTCCAGATGAAATCCAGAAGGGATGGCGCTGGTTGATGTCAGATAATGGGGGATAGAAATGGGGAGGTTTCTCTCTGAGGCTTCTCTTGTTTGCTATCAGTGAGCAGCAGTTTTCACCCTACCAGGCAGAGGAGATAAGGTAAAAAACCACCATTTCCAGCCTGCAAAAGCCCAGCCTATGTGGAATCAGCTCAATTATTTCAGCTCAGTCTGCAAGGAAAAGCAGTTCCTATCTCAGAATTACAATTACATGGGAACGTGAACTGCAATTTCTCTCCTTATTAATGCAATATAACAACAAAATATGGACAATGGTGATGCATCAGTTTCTGGGGATTTCAAATAACTCTTGGCATGATGGATCTTTAAACATTGTCTGGCTTTATTTCATTATTTTAATATCATGCCTTGAACTGGAAATTGGTGAGATTGATCTTGTTTGAGAGTACTGATGCAGCATTTAGAGTGATAATAGAGAATATTTCACAGGGGAAATGTTTCTCATAACTTGTGACTAACTGGGTCCCAAAATCCAGGGACACTTTGTGCTAATTACTGAGCATTGCCATCCCATTTTCTTTTCTTTCCCAACCACCCCCATGGTTCATTATGGACCAGAAGCCCTTTAAATATCCAGATTTCCTCAGTGGGAAGGCTCTGCCCTGGCCTGGGGTCACTGTCCCCCTGGGCAGCAGAACAAACCCAGAAAATGATCTGCAGACCTGGATCAAAGGTGGGGGCATAAATCAACTCTGGTTGTGCTGATTGGCAAAGCAGGGCTGAGAATATTCCAGATTTTCCAGATTGCTGCCCCAAAACAATCAATGAAGGGAAAGAACACTCATTTTGGAGGTTAAAAAAGCTGCTGTGTGAGCACAAAGTGAGCTGCAGAAATTCTATTGATTGATCTGCTTGGACCTTGAACTGTTTGCAGAAGTGCAGGGTAAGAACCTCAAATATGAGCACTTTCCATGGAAAAGCCTGTGCAAATTGAGCATTTTGAAATATTTACTGTGGTTTGCATTGATTTCCAAAGATGCTAAGTGGTGCCGGAAGGTGGCATGGAAAGCTCTGCCACCTCATTAGGCTGTTTCTAATTAAAACAAAACAATCCGAGAAAGCTCCACCTGTTTTTTCCCCACCTGCCTCAGGCCTGAGGGGCTTTTGGGGTCCCTGCGTTGGGATTTTGGGTTCTGCTGAGGAGGAATTGATGTATCTGTAAGGTTCAGACCCCAAACCCTTCCCTGGCACATCCAAAGCTGCAGCCCCAAAAATTCCCAGGTTAAATCTGAACCCCACGAGCTGCCAAGGCTAAATTTCAGCTGAGCCTGAGTGACTCCCATTTAGGGCAGCCTGGGGGAGCTTTCCCAAGGCAGGAAAAGCAGGAGAAGCTCTGGGGATGTGGGGAGGGCTGGGGGTGTTCATCCCCCCATGGCAGCACCAGATCCCAGCTCACCAAAGGGAAAAGGAAAGGTCCCCATCTGTCCTGTACTGTGAAGGGTTCCCCATCTGTCCTGCACTGTGAGCTCACATCTGGCTCACAATTAAACCCAGCACCAAAAACAAGCTCCTGGTGTCACTGGTTTTGATAAAGGCAGAGAGCTGTGCACATTTTATTGTGGTTATCTCATGGAAAAGGGTTGGATGGGTTGTTTAATTCCCCACAGCCCCCACAGCTGCCTCCCAGTTTTAGCACATTCAGCTACAGCATCCAAGATTTGATTTATATTAATACATCTGATATTAAGAATGATGTCATCGGACTAAACAAATTGATGCAGGCTTGAAGAAGCTGTTGACCCTTGTGCTTCATGGTGTAAATTACCTCGGGAGGAAGGAAGTTGCTCGTATTAAGATTTCTTGCACCTTTCTCTGTCGTAGCAGGAGAGTTTTATCAGCTCATGGCTCATTAAAAACCTATTTTTAGAACCAAGTGCTCTCCCTCCCCACCCCTTGGGCTGCTCTGTCAGACTGAGAGTGTTCTCTGGGAAATAAATCCAACTGGGCTGATTCACTCTGCACAAGTGTGGCAGGAATCTGAGCTCAGGCTCTGCCTCTGGGGCCAGCACAACTCGTGTGACCTTTGGCTCACATCAAATATTGTTTTTCCCTCCTCAATTGCGTAATAAATAAAGGATCAAGGAGTGAGGAAGTGCAAATAATGTTATCAGGGAGAGTTATGGGATCCTGAAGCAGCTTCTGAGGGATCTGGTATTTCTTCATCAAATGCCATTAATGAGGAGCTGGCGTTTGCAGCCTTGAATTCCCTCCAGTCTGGGCAGTTGTGATAAAATCCAATGAACTGCCCTGGGCTGGCACAGGAGGGTCTGATCTGGCTCATGTTCCCTGTTTCCAACGTTGCTGAGGGAATCTGTACCCAAGAGCTTGTACAGAGCCCCCAGTGGAGCTCTCACATCTCTGAGGGCGCAGGGTGGGATGGAGGGAATCTGGCCCTGGAAAAAGGAGCCACAGAAATTGTGCTCCACTCTGGAGCAGAAAATCCTCCCCCTCCTCCATCCTCCCTCTGATGCCTCCTGTATTTTGTGCTGGCTTCAGGCACAAACAGAAGAGCCAAGGCTTTATCATTTCATCAGCTGCACGTGAGCTATTCTTTGGTAGGAAGCATTGGGATGTGAAGGCACCAGAAATCTCAACTTTGAAATGTTCACTCACCACAAGAGAGACACAAATCTGGCCTTAGAGGAAAGCCCCCAGGAAAATTCCCAGGCCAAAAGCCAAAATCTCTCCATTCTTCCTGACATATTTGTTCACAGTCTTAATTTAATGAAATCTAAGGGGATTCATTAATGATTCCAGTGCTTTTGTCTCCTCTGTCTCCATCAGATAATCCTCCACCCACCCCTAGTCCTATTAGAAAGCCATTTTTGTAATTAATTTTCTAAAATAAATTTATTTAATTTACACACCATTTACTCTGCTTCCCTATTGTCTAATGAAGCTAAAAAAAAAAACAAACCTGGGGTTGAAATGAGCTTGGTAGACACTGGAACGGTTTCTTGACCTGCTCTTCTGAAAAGAGTTTATTTGGCTTGGCTTCATGAATCTTCGGGTTAACCTGGGGATTTTCAGCACAGGGGGAGCATGAAGTAAATATGGGTCTCTCATAGCTGGGGCTGGAATCCCCCTCACTTTGGGAATACTGCACAGGGCTCTCCCCTTTTTAAATTTCAACCATCAGGGACTGGGCAGGATGTAAAATTTTAATATTTATTATTTATATTTGCAATATTATTTATATGCATTGAGCCCCAAACCCCACTGTGTCCCTGGCCTGTCCTCAGCTGCCTCCCTTCATTTGGAACAATTTCCTCTGCCCTGGAGCAGGAAGGTTTTTCACCCTCTGTTACAGCAGGGAAAGAATTCCCCCCTCCAGCTCTCAGAGTGACTTTTTTGAGTATTTGCCCCATCAGTTATAAAGGAGTTTTGGATAAAGGGAAAGTATGTCCTGCTGCTCTTTACATGCTTTAAATATTTCTGGGAAAATTCTGTATTAATCTGGATATTGGGAAAGGCTGGAAATAACCTTTATTCTGGAATTTTGTGCATGATGGGCATTTAACTTCACATAACCCACTGGGACAGACCCACCCCTCCATTAATTTGATGAAGGCAATCTGTGCTAATTAATTAATTGTTGTCAAAATTATTTTTAGAAGTACTTCTTAGAAATACTGCATTTTTTCTTAATTGATGTTGTCAAAACTGAAATACTCAACAATAATTTAGTTCCTTCATTTGACCTGACAGTTAATCAATTAGGAGCATTATTAATGACATCTTTTAAATAGAAACAAGTTGCATTGTCAAAGTATGCATGCATATTTTCCAGCTATTTTCAGAGACTTTTCAGGGTTAAGTAGTTCAAGCTTGTTTTAAAGGACTAAGAAATAAAATAATTCCTTGGATATTACAGGGATTTAACTCCACTTTTCTGTTTCTGTCTCTGAGGCAACAGGAAAACGCTTTGGCCAGTGTCCCATCCCAATGGGATGAGCGTTATAAATATAAGCAATGTTTCAGAAAGTAAAATTTTTCCCATTCTGTTTTTGAAGTTCAAATCTCACTCAAATCCCGAACTGAATTTTCACATCTCAGAACATTGATATTTTTAAATTTCATTTCGGTGGTGCTGCTCCAGACCTGATTAGGGGACAAATGTCCTCACTCAAAGATTCCCTGTGGGAAACTTCCTCTCCTCTTCCCAGCAGCGAGAGGAAAGCAGACGTGACCAGAGCATGTCCTTGGCTCAGGACAGGGTGGAATTGCCACTCAACCCTTTAGGCTGCAAGGGAAACCCAGGAGCCCGGAGCCCAAGCCCCCTGAGCAGGTGTAAAATGACCTCTCTGGAAGAGACAGCCTGAGAAAAGGCTCCTTTTCCATCCAGATGGTTCCAAAATCCACTATTTGTGTATTTTCTGTGCCTCCTTTATTGCTTTTTTGGCCAAGAACTGCAAACCCAAAGGCTGTGACAGGGGCACGTGTGCCACACTCACCCCTGGGACCCCAGCTGAGCTTTCCCAGCTCTCCTCAGGGAATCCAATATTTCCTGAGCCCTTTGTGGAGCTCTTCAGTGCCCTGCTGAGTGCAGGGAGGTGGCCACGTGTCTGCAGGGACACTTTCCCCTGGGTTAGTGCTCCCTGCAGCACAAATTTACCCTCAGGAGCAGCTGCTCGTGCCAGAGCTATGTGAGGCAAAGTTGAGGACGAGCCGTGGAACCTCCCTCTTCCCCAGCCTGATCTGTCACCCTTGTTCTAAATTTAAATCTGTGTTTACAGGAGGGAAGAGGCAGGCAGTTAAATTAAGCAGCAAAACATCTCGTGTTTATTTTGAGGTCAGACAAGTGGATTTTCTCGTGCAGATGTGAATTGAGAGCCTGGGGGGTGATGTGCACGTTTGTGGGAGCTTTGTGCTCAGAGGGAGCCTGGCTCAGCCTCTGACCCTTTTTGGGTTATTTTGGGCAGCAAAATTCCATAGAATAATCAGGAGTGGGGCTGGAGCAGGAGCTGGTGCAGCTTTCTCAGGAGATTTTCCAAGGGGCACTTTGCTCTCCTTAGGCTGCACTGCCCTGTCTGTCCCCTCTAAGCCAGGCCCAGAGCCTGGGAGCTCTGTCTAAACCAGCAGGTCCTGGGCACTCCTCTCATTTCCTTCCTGGGATCCCAGGGGCACGGATGAGCTGCTCCCAGCAAAGCCTGGCTTTGCTCAGGTCCCAGGTTCTGCTCCCTGCACGGATTCCAGCCCCAGATGAGGTCCCAGACCTTGGAGGGAATGTTCTGGAATCTCAGATGGGCATGGCCAGTCCAGGGAACTGCACTGAGCTCTCCTCTCCCTCTCCTCTCCTGTGTCTGCACATCCAGCTGGATTTGTGGAACGAGCTGCTCCCCTCCAAGGGAATTCATCAGCTCCAGGAGCTGATAAATAATGTAAATATAAAACCCCAATGGACAAATGTAGGTCTCTGCTGTTATCAGGAGGGGAAGCTGCCCATTTTCACTCTTTCAGTGCAAGAGATGTTTATAAACTGATTATCAGAGCCTCCCAACCACAGAGAAACCCAACTAGAGCTGCTGAGAGTGTGACTGAATGTCATTAAAGGAAATTAATTCTGGATAAAATTCAGGTTGAAGTTCTGAGACCTGAAGTTCTTATCTGGCCCAGCACTGTGCACACAGCAATCACTGTCTGCATCATTTCACATCTTGGGATTTAATCACGTTTGTGTTGTAATTTTATTAAAAAAGGCTGATGTCCAGGTATTGATAAAGGAACTAAGGGGATAAATATTCATCCTGTTTATTGCACCTGCTTCTGATGCTTTTGTAGCAGAGGCAAAAGGAGAATAAAGGCACCCAGATAAAATTTTAATAATAATTTTTATGGTTCTGCAACAGCAACTCTATTGTGAAATGGTCTGTGTTGTGTTCCCAGCCTGCAACTCCCCAGTGCTGCAGATTTGTGCCCATTTTTACCACTTCAAAACTTACTTATTGTCAGCTCCTGCAATTTATTAAGCAGGATGCAAAGGCAGGGACAGCTTAGTGGATTCCAGCAGAGTGACCTCTGTGGTGGGGTGGGTGAGCTGATTAAGGAAGGTCTTGTACAGCCAATTGGTCCCAATGATTTCATTGGAAAAGAGAAAGGCAACATGAACTTTGTGTAATTCCCACTCTAATACTGTGATCCATCATTCCCATTAATGGCAACTTACAGATTTTGAAGTTAAAATGTTCAGTGTGAGCTCCAGTCCCTCCCAAAAGGAATCCCAGGCCCAGGGCAGGGTTTTGTGTCCTCCCTGGACAGAATGGATGCTGTGGAGCAGGAACACCTGGAACAGGGCACATTTCCATGGAAAACCTTTGTTTTGTCCTTCCCAGACCCCCTCCCGTGCCTGTGGTCAGCAGCACCTGCCCCCCAGCACTTGTTTAATTCTATTCCTGCTTTTCATCCCCTGGTGTCCAAACAATTCCCTGGATAAATCAGCAGTGCCACCTCAGCTCCGTGCCTGTCACAGTCCTTTGGGAAGCTCTCCTTAGTCACATCTCTCCCATTTTCCCAGTGTTTGCTCCTCAGGTCCTTCCTCCTGGTTTGTTTTACACCCAGATGTTCCCTTTAAATCAGAGTTACTCAGAGCAAGGCAGGAGAATTCCCATATTAAAAACATAAACAAAAGGGCATTGTTTTATCTTTAAAGCTCTTTGCTTCTCCCCTCCTTCCTCTCTCTTGGACTTAAAATACCCAGCTATAATTAAATATCCTCTTTTGAGGGGAGGGAGCTCTGAGAGGCCAGGCCAGGGTGGGAGAGCAGAGTTTGCCCCAGCCTTGCTGGGAACCAGGGCAGTGCCTCTGCTCCAGGCTCTCCAGGAGATTCCCAGCAGGATCCTGAGCTATTTGTGCTCACCCTGAGGCCCAGCTAAGGTCCATAAGCTGAATGAACCTCAGTGTTCTCTAGAAAATTAATTTAAAAGCACATCTATGTAATTAAGGGAGTGTTCACCAGCCTGGACCTTCCTTTATGTTCCATGTCCATTGTCCACCTCATTCTTGGGTTTCCCGCCACTCCTGAGCAGCCACAGAGAAACGGGATGGGCAAAAATCAACCTGATAAACCAGAGAAGAAAACTGATTTGACTTGCACAAGACAAGTGATAGCTTTTGTTTTTCCCTCAAAGAGGAAGAGGTTGAGAAACATTCCTTTTTGTCAGGCTTTGAGGAATTCCAGCCCCAGCATCTAAGGCAGCCTCAGGAGTCCTGTTAATACTTGGTTGTTCAGGCTTTGCTTGAGAAAGTATCCCAATTTCAGAGCACACCAAGACAATGGGATCATTAATAAAATAAATCAGGGCATCTCTTCTTGGGCACCCAGCCAGGGTAGTAAAGTTGTCCTGAAAGGATACAAACACCAGGCTGGAAATGAAAACCTGCTGCTACTTTTTATTAGTTCTGAATCTCCTGCATTTTCCCTTTTTATTTGTAGCTGGTAATTTGAGGGCAGTGACATCAATTAACAGTTTAATTGGAGTTGCAGGGATGTGTGATTGGGAAGGCAGGGGTGTGCTGCGTGATGGGCTCCATTTCCAATGAACTCCAAGCAGTGGAAGAGACTTCTCAGAATGACCCAAACTCTGAACAGGGAATGTTTGACTCTGGTGGGAGAGAAAATGAGGAGCCAGGGGCTGGGGCAGAAATCAGAGTCATGGCAGGAAAAGCTGAAGAGTTTCCAGGCTGGAGCTCAGAGCAGAAATGCTTTTCTCCCTGGGCGTTTATCAGCTCCTTTGAAGTAATTTGGTGGAATTTGGAGTGGTTGTTCCAAAAATAGATGGGGTGGGAAGCTGGAATTGGGGCAGGAGGTTGTGGAGAGCTGCATGGAGAGAGAAATCACCTTCCAAGGAGGCCTCTGAGGAGCAGAGCAGGGCCTGAAATCAGCTCTGAAATCAACCCTGACCCCCAACATGAGCATGGGAGAGGCTTTGGTTCAGGGTCCCTGAGACAAAATAAATCCACAGATTCCAGCAGAGAGAGCTGGATGCTTTCCCAAATATCACACATCCAGGGCTGATACTCCAGATTCACCTGTTTGTTATGGAATTGGGATTATTCTCCAACATCCAGAACCTGGCAAGTCCTGGGGAATGCTGAGGAGACAGTGGCTCTTATTTCATGGTTGTTATTTTGTGGTTATTATTTTGTGCTTGTTATTTCATGCTTCGTGTCAGTTTAAGATGCAAATGCTGGCAAGCCACAAACTCAAGACAGTTCCCACATTTTACCATGGGAAGGAAAGGGGCAGCTGGGGACAATCTGAGCAGGAACAGAGCAGGAACTCCTCACTTCCCCCTCTGACATGATTTCAATCTCCCCTTCCTTCCATCAGTTCTCTGCTCTTGGCTGAACACCCAGTCATGATTTTATTACCCTGTGAAGTCAATGAATCCCAACAGAAAACCTTATGAGCTTTAAATGGTCCAGAATTAGTGTGTGCAGCAGGCAGGGCCCAATCAATCAATCAATCAATCAATCATCCCCAATTAATCTATTTTGTAGAGTGGCCCCAGATCAATCCCTGGGTGAGCTGAGCCCCAGGATTGCTTGAGCTCTGATGGACCTAAAAGTTCTGGAAATGAAATGATTTAAATGAAAATTCAAGCATTAAATCCATGCTAAGCAGAACAAGAGGTGACATGTTCTCCTGTTTATTTGAAAATTAAACCTGGCCAGCTGTTGAGCAGCGCTATTTTTCATGGATTTATGGTTTTCAGGGCTGGCAGTCTGTCTTGTTCATGTCCTTTTATTGGCTTTTGATGCACTAATTTGGAACTGCATTATAATCACAGTGGTTAGGGAGAGATGGCCTTGGGGTTTTTTCTCAAGTTGGCAGAGAAAGAAGAGATGATTGGAGTTGTGTGGTTCAGCTCATGAATAATCAGCCCAGTTAGTGCCTCTTTGGGGATGTCTGCAGGGCAGGAGGGGGCTCTGTGGGCATGGACCCCCAGGATAAATACAGGATTTTATTCCCTGGGGGTGCAGATGTGCCCTGAGAACTGCTGCTCCATCTTTTGGGGGACACAGAAGGATTTCATTTCCTGGGATTGATCCAAATCATTAAATATATTCTAAAAATGAGAGGGGGAAAAGGTAGTTTGGTGATGAAGTTGTGTTGCAGCTTTGGTGATTTGCCAGGTGCAAGCCTGCAGTTTTCAATGAATAGTTGGAAACAACTAGAGAAATGTTGGGTTCCAGGACTCCCTTTCCAGCTGCAGCACTGTCACCAAAGCCATCAGCTTCCCTGGCAGGTGGTACATTTGTATTCATGTTTCCCATGAAATAATTCACCTGAAAATATTCTTTATTGGGCTGAGAAACCAGGAATGCTCTACCAGAGTCAGGGCTTGTGGATGCTCTGCCCAGAATTTCCAGCTCCTAACAGCATCTGGGATTTTCTGCTCTTCCCTAACAATAATTCCCAGTTCCTAACAGCATCTGGGATTTTCTGTTCATCCCTACCAATAATTCCTGATCCTTCAGCTGGAGTTGCACAACAGGAAAGGGCCAGAACAGCTGGAAAAGTTCTCTGGAGAGCCGTGGGCAGGCAGCACGTGGGAGAACATGTTCAGACATCCTCAGGTCAGGGTGCTCACTGGGTTTCTGTGGCAGAGGGTATTTATGGGACGTTGCCCAGTGCAGACTCTCAGTCTCCTCTTGGATGTTTCCCTCTGGGCTGCCTGGGCCCCTCCTGTCACCCTGTGCCCTGGTTCCCAGTCCTTCACTGGATCTCATGAAAACACACAGGAAGATGAGGGAAAAAGGCCCTGGATAATCCTCTAAATATATTTTCCCTCTTCTTTTCTCCCCTAAATCAATGTGCCTTTCCCCAGAGCTGCAGTGGCGTCTCTGAAAGAGCCACCCTGAGTGCAGCAGATAATGCAGCAAAGCCATTTCCTGAGAGCATTCTGGGCCAGGATCCCCCTCCATCTCTCCTGCCTGGTTTCTAAGGGAGCACAGAGTGGGGTAGCTGGAAGCAGCAGCTCACAAAGGGAAGCTGTTCAGGGGAGCTCTCCTGTCTCTGGTGTTTGTGTTTGCTCTGTGGCTCACCTGGATCCAGGTAACCCCAGGGCCATGTCCTGGCACAGCCTGGAGGAGCTGAAGTGATTTGAACAAATTCAATTTGTTGAATTTCACAACCCTTCACTTGAAACCACAGGGAAGCTTTTAGGATCAGTAAAAATCCTGAAATTCCACACTCTCCCTTCAAGGCACTGTCTGGTGTTTACAGCTGCACTTTCAAGAGTTCCTGAAAGCACCTCTCATTTTATGACATTTCATCTCCCTGCATTAACAGATAATCGTGTACAACCCACACAGATTTGCAAGCAAGGCCAATTATCCTGGCAGGAGCAGCAGGGAGAGAGGGGCTGAGAGCAGCGAGAGCTGTGCTGTTTATCACAATGCCCAGTACATCATTTACAGCCACAACCAATTACCTGGTTATTCCCAGCGCCTGCTCTTCAATTAACAGGGGGAATATGCACTTTAAAGGAGAGAATTTCTGGGCATGCATTAGATTGCAGTTCCAGCCTTAGCTGAGCTGTTCTGCTGGCATTTACTGGGAGTCACTGAGGGAGCTCAGCCAGCCCAGGGTGCTCAGGGTGGCATCACCTGTGCCCTGCAGGCTGGGGGCACAGGAACCAGCACTGACCAGGGAAAGCTCTCAGCATCCCAGCTCCCAGTGAGGCTGGGCTGGGATGAGCCTCCTGGGAGCTGCTGGGGGCACCAGGAGCTCAGCCAAAGCATCAGTGCCCAGCCCAGCACCACGAGTGGAACCAGTCAGCTCCTTTTGCTGGGGGTTCTGGGCTCTCCCTTTCACTGCTTTGACCTGGGAGTGCTCCAACCTGGCACTGATAAAATTCCTGTGATGGTGGTGGAGAGCACAGCCCCCTGGTGGGAGCGGTTTTAAATATATTGAAATATTTGTTTGAATTTAAAATATTTTCATATTTATATTTTAATAGATTTTATATTTTATATAAATAGAAACAGTTTATATTTATAAAGTATATTATTATATAATGGAATTCTTGTTTTATTTATATTATATCATTATAATTATATTTTAATATTATGTTCTTATTATTTTATATTTTTAATAATTTAAAATATTTTAGAATTTCTGTATGACATTCACAGGCAAAGTCAGACATTGTCCCATTCCCAAAACCTGGGGCCCAGACTGGCAGCACTGGGAGCGTTGGGAATGAGGGCCTGGAGGCAGAGCAGGATTTCTCCTGGAGGATTCCAGGTTGCTCCTGCACAGCTCACCCACCTCCCCAAGGGGAGCCAGGAAAAGATGGATGAATTCCTGTGGGACGGGCCCAGGGTCAAATCCACGGGAACTGGGGAGCTGTGGGGAGGGTTCCTGGCTGAGATTTGCAAACCAAATGAGCGCTGCTTTGCATGTGTTTGAATAAGAGCATTTTCCCTCTCTGGCAGGGTCCAACGCCAGGCTGGATGGGGCTTGGAGCAGCCTGGGATGGTGGGAGGTGTCCCAGGCTGTTAAACCAACCATAAAATGTTCTGGGAACCTGGAAAACCACTGGGGTGGGGGCTCTGGGAGTCTCTCCTGGGAGAGCCAGGATTTGCCTTAGATCTGGGAACACTGATCCATAACAACCCCAAGGCCCAATCAGAGTCTGTCAAATAATTTAATGCCAGTTACTTTGCATTATCAACAGAAAGAGTGAAAAAAGGAGCAAAGCTTGGTGTGTTTCTATTTCTGGTATTTGCTGTGCTGATGAATGATTAATGATTGATGATTAATCCCTCAGACATTTTGGTGACAGGGCTGGGAAAATCTTCCTGACACAGGAGACTCCACCAATTATCCTCCAGACTAAGTGCTGGGACTCTGTAATTTATGACACCTTTATCTCCTTTGGGATAAACCAGCAGTAAATATAATGCAGGGAAAATCTTGCAAGGCCAAGAGACTTCATTTGTAAAGGAGAGAAACTCCTCAGCTTTAAAGTTCTTTCCAACTCTAATTTCTGTGCAGTGAGGAGAGTGACAGAAAAGTGCATTTTTATCATTTAAATGATTAAATGTTTCTGTTGTTCAAAGTAATTCCTGTGTTCAGTGGATATATTTAGCTGTATGACAGCAAAACATCTCAAAGCAGAAAATATGGAACTGCTCTGACTCCTGGATGGAAAATTCTCAGAGTTTATCCTGTAAAGCAAATCTGGAGGGTTGGATCCCCATCCCTGGAGGTGGCCCTGGGTGCTCTGGGCTGGGGACAGGGTGGGCTTTGGGCACAGCTGGGGCTCAGTGATCCTGGAGGGCTTTTCCAACCTGATAATTGCATTTTTCTGTGGTTCCCTGAGCTCTGCAGCTTTCCTGCAGCTGGAATTTAACCTGCAGGGGGTTCTGCCAAAGGAACCTCTGGTAGCAGGACCTGCAGCAGAGCTCAGCTCAAACCCAGGATTTTGAGGCCCTTCCCCTTCAGTTGCTCAACCAAGAGGTCTGAGTTGCTCATAACTGATTAATCATCACTTCCAGGAGATTTTATTTATTAGGCTTTAATCCATTAACACAAGTTTTAGATGGAAAAGAAAAAACCACTAGGAAGAAAAACATTGTAAATCTTATTCTTCTGGGAGCTGTTAGTGGCTGATCCTAGCGAGGATTGCGGGGGCCATGAGCAATCCAGATGTTTGTTGTTTGGCTCAGGCTGATTCTTCCTCCTCCTGCAGTTCATGAACAAGGAGTGAGGGAGTTCCTGGGGCTGGAGAGGTGGGATGAGAGGGAACAACTGGATGGACAAACCTCTGATGTGCTGTTTGCCGGTAGGCAAAGCTGGTTGTGTGCTAGATCTGCCTGCCTTTCCATTAAAAAAGGTTTAAACTGGCTTTAAAACCCAAAATAATCTCAAAATGGATTTTTAACCCACACTGAGACATGCAAGGATAGATCTCCTAACTTTACAGAAGCTTTCAGGTTTTACTGAAATCAGCATTTTCAATGGGCAGAGCCACATTTAAATTGTTAAAATCACTGGGAGGAGAAACAGAAACGCTCTGAACTGAGGGACACTGAAGAAACCTTGGCTAAATGCACTTTCAGAAATGTTTATTTCAGGACTGTCAGTCACAGGACAGTGTCTGTCTGAATCCTGAGTGTGCTGTGGGAAGGGCACATCCTAAAGGCAAACTTCAGCAGTTAAAATCAATTCTTGTCCTTTAAAATCCTTCTTGTCATTTTTTACTTAATAGCCCTAGGAGGGAATATAAATTCCAGATTAGGGAATGGTTTAAATAATTTCTCTGTTTTCTGCTGAGCTGCTGAGGAGAAATGCTTCCCCTTTAAAATTGTTTCTTATTTTCCCTCTGCCTCTCCTTCCTGCAGCAGGTTCTGCTGCAAGCCCATCAATCTGAATCACTGCTTAACAATTCCATCCTGACAATAAACCGAGGGGTGCTGCAAGCTAATATATTCTAATTTCAATCTAACATATTCTACACTCAATTGTGATCAGGGGAAAAAGCCCTCAATCCATCAGAGGGAAACAAGAAAATGACTCCTGGCTGCAATAAGTAGACACTTGTGTCTGTATTGTCTCCAGAATTCCTTGGTTCTGGCTTGTCTCATTAACCTGGGTCTGATTTTCATCTGTTGAGGCATTTTTACAGAGTTAGAGCTCAAGAAATAAGTGCATGTTAAGAATATTTGGAAATGGAAGGGATGGGGGGAAAGGAGTGAAATATCCTGATTTCCATCATGGCCATAGGGGGCTTCAAAAAGCCATTTTTGTACCCAACTGCTTGTTCCATAGCACAGATCAGGGAATGGTTTGGGTTGGAAGGGACCTAAAATCCCATAATTACACCCTGCAAGGAAATCCTGGGAGTGTGCAGGGAAGGGATTGTCCCAGATGTGTTTGCAGCTGCTCCCAATGCCTGGGAACCTCCAGGAAACCTCAGGGCACCACAGGAGGCCAAGCAAAGGAAGATTGACCAGCACCACAGGGTTTGGGACCACAAAGTCCAAAAATTATGTGTCTCATTTTATCAGGAGGGTTTTTTACAGCACCCAAACCCCAGGAAGGTCCTTGCAGCAGCTGATTTTGGTTGTTGCCTGATTTTATTTCTTGTCAGTAACAGCCAGAAATGCAACCAGAACCATCCCCAGGCAAAAGGTCCTGGAGGGTTTGCTCCAGACCTTCTCCCTGGAAGCCTTTGCCACCCAAATCCATGGGCTGGTGCCAAAATCTCTCCTGGCTTTGCCTTTGCACACCCAGGGCTTGAAGCTCCTCCTGTTCCCTGTCCCAAACTGCTCCAGAGCTCACACCCCAAAACGTGCTGGGTGGCTCCTCCCAGAAATGAACCCCTTTGTTCAGCACTGTTATCATTTGACTGTAAAGTATTTACCAGTGCCATTATTCAGAGCCTTTTTGAAAGCCCAAAGTTTTATTGAAAATGCTCAGGAGCTCAGGGACTGATCCCAGCTGTTCCAACAGGATCTGCACAGCTTGCAAGCTGTTAATGGGTCTTGGGATTTTTTACAAGGAATCTGGGCTTTGGAATCAAGGCTTTGCAGTTTCTCACTCTAAGGAGTGAAATTAATCTGAGTTTCAAGCAAAATCTTCTACTTCTGTATCAACCCATTGTCAGTTTTCATTTCAAGTGCTATGGAAACATCTTCTGTCACCTCAGTAAAAAATATTCTGAATTGATAAAGCATTTTCCATCTAAGAACAGGAGGACATTTCAAGCCCTCAGTCTGCTCAGTGACTCAGTCCATCAGTAACTCACCCCTAATTTTATTGGCAGGGAGCTCTGAGGGAGATTTATCCTTCCAAGAGCTGTTCTGGCCTTGGGTGGGATTTCCCAGAGAAGCAGGGCTGCTCTGATGCACAGCCCAGCTTCCTCCTTGCACATTCATTTGTTCCCTTGGACCAGCTCTGGTGGATTTGGAAAAACAAAACCTGCCAGAGTGTTCCTCTGAAGGGGCACTTTGGAAACACAAGTCCAGATGGCTCAGGCAGATTTCACAGCAAAGCACGGAGCAGCTGTGGGGGGAAAAGGGAAAAAAGGAACAAAAAGCACCTCCTGCCTGTTTTCTGCAGCTTAGCAAAGGCTCAGCTTGGAAGGAACAGAGTTCACTTGGAGCCAGTTAGCTCTGAATGCCAACAGGGCTAAAATTCCCTCATTAATACACAAGGATTGTTAATTGTGACCTGCGTGCTCCTGCTGAGCTGCAGGGCAGCTCATTTTTTCTCCCTGAGGAATGATTCAGGTGTTCTTTGGCCTCCACTGAGTTCCTTGGGCATCCCATCTCCCAGGAAAGCAGAAGTTGCTTCCTGGCAGGGGAATGTGCAGTGCTTGGTGCAGTGTGACTGAAGGGAATATTTAATTCCATGTTTAGTGACAGCTTTGCATCCTGCACGAAGGGTTCTGCAGGATGGATAATTCAGAGTGGGCCCTGCTCAAAGACCCACAATTCCAAAATTCAGCTCAGCAACCACGGAGAAATTTGGATTATATCCAATAAACAGCAAACAAGAGCAGCAGGGGGTCAGAATCTTAACTGGTGGTGGCTTTTCTTCTTCCCTCGAGCTTGTTAATTAGCAAATGAAAGTGCAATGAGTTAGCAAGTCCAATAACCTGGGATTTCTCTGAGTCTTTGTGAGTCCCTCCCTGTTCCTGCCAGGCTTGGACTGGCTCCACGCTCCAGGCAGGAGAATTTCCATGGGAATGGGCTGGTGTTGGCTGGCTCTGAGAGCACTGAGCAGCTGAGATTAAAAACTTCTTAAATCACAGCAGAGCGGCAGCAGAGGAAACAAAGAATCCTCACTATAAAAACTTCCTTGTTGTTTTGTTGGGGTTTTATTTTAAGTCTGAGATAACAGGATTGTGTCCATCTGCTCCAGAACATCCCAGAGCTCAGGGACAGGATTGTGTCCATCTGCTCCAGAACATCCCAGAGCTCAGGGACAGGATTGTGTCCATCTGCTCTGGAACATCCCAGAGCTCAGGGACAGGATTGTGTCCAGCTGCTCTGGAACATCCCAGAGCTCAGGGACAGGATTGTGTCCAGCTGCTCCGGAACATCCCAGGGCTCAGGGACAGGATTGTGTCCAGCTTCTCTGGAACATCCCAGAGCTCAGGGACAGGATTGTGTCCAGCTTCTCTGGAACATCCCAGAGCTCAGGGACAGGATTGTGTCCAGCTGCTTTGGAACATCCCCATTGAGGGAGACCCCACAGGGCTGATTCAATTCTATAAAAGAGCTGTAAAGTCCTGCAGGATTCTCCTCCAAATTCCTCCCCAGCATTTCAGCAGCAACCAAAGGCTGTCCCCAGCAAAGTCTCCCAGCACACCTGGGCTGTCCCAGCAAAGTGTCACAGAGTGAGCCAGGGCTGGCTCTGTGCCTGCAGCAGGGATGGCACAGGGATCACAAACACATTTTCCTGGCCTCATGCCCAGAAATTTTTGCTTGTTGAAGGCTCCTCTTTGTTTTTGCTGAATCCCAGAACCCCAGAATGACTGGGGCTGGAAAAGAGTCCCAGCTGTGCCCTGTCCCCACCTTGTCCCCAGCTCAGAACACCCAGTGCCACCTCCAGCCTTTCCTTGGGCACTCCAGGGATGGGGATCCAACCCTCCCGGGGCAGTTCCAGTGCCTGAGCCCCCTTTCCATGGGGAAATTCCTGATGTGCCCACCCTGAGCCCAGCCTGAGGCCGTTCCCTCTCCCCCTGTCCCATCCCCACCTGGCTCCAAGCTCCAGGTCCACGAGCACAATTAGCACTGGCCTTGATGAACCTGCAAGGTGGGCTTTGCATTTCCCTGAGATTCCAGAGCTTCCTTGCTTCAGGAAAGCCACAGAGGCTGTGCCTGGCTGGGCTCT
Organism: Geospiza fortis; assembly: GCF_000277835.1. Classification (NCBI taxonomy): domain Eukaryota; kingdom Metazoa; phylum Chordata; class Aves; order Passeriformes; family Thraupidae; genus Geospiza; species Geospiza fortis. The sequence continues at coordinate 11,299,075 of NW_005054308.1, read as the reverse complement.
GTGAGAGCTGCTGCCACAAACTTTGCTGCTTCAGAAACTTCCCCAGTTGATGCACAGAGAGAAAAAAAAAAGAAGAAATGTTTCCCTCCTGCCTGAATGCAGAGGCATTTGAGGGTAATGAGGAGCTGAATTCCCAGCATCCATCCAGCAGTGATGGATGTTCAGGTGAGAGGTGATGGGAGCAATCGTTTGACTGGAGCAGTCGGATGTGGTTTAGCACCTGCAGTGATGACTCAGGAGCACTCTCAGCGCCATCAGCTCCTCTCATTTCCCCCTGGGATGTTGGGGAGGCTCTGCTGAGGAGGTGCCAGCCCGTGCAGGGGCTCCCAGGGAGCTGTGACAGCCCAGGCTCCCCCTGGCCCCGAGCAGAGCTCCGGCCCTGCCGCACTGCAGAGGGGCTCTCTCCTGCCAAAAATCCCTTTTTAAGGCTTTTTCTGCTAAGGCCAAAGCTAATCCAAGAGTAGGTCCTTGTGGGAATAAGCAATGATTCTTCATGAATAACAACAGCGCAATCAGGCCCTAAATGAGACATTTATTCAACCTTTCTCATCTCCTTCTGTAAATCACCTTCCCTGCGTGGGCACCTCGTGTCCCTGGAGGGAAGCACTGGCTAACCAGAGCTTTATTCCAGGAGGCAACAGCAGGAGGAAGGAGGATGCTAGAAATGATATTTCAGGCATATTGTGACAGCCCTGCTTGGTCCATCCCAGCAGGGAGGGGGAAGTGTCCTTCAAACAGGGTGAGTGCAGTGCAAACGCAGACAGGCAGGAAAAGAGGAGCCTCCCAGCATCTCCAAAGCCCCTGCTCCAAGCTCAGCTCTGCAGTGTCTAAAGGGACACAGAAGTGCAGATTGCTCGTGTTCTTTTCAAACTGAGATGCTCAAACTGAGATTTTTCAGTACCTCATCCTGTATTAATGAAGAATTCAAAGTTTGTTAATAGCACAATCTCCTCCTGACTCCCAAGACCTTCCTGCACTTCCCACAGCTTTCCATTTGTTCTTTCCAAATATTGTCTCCCTCCAATAGGGAAGGGATCCTTCTAGGTTAAAATCACAGACAGGTAAGACCCCACTTATCACCCCCAGCCTCTGTCTGGGCCGTTTCTTGGGGCTCTGCTCCTCCCTGATGCACAAAAGCCCAGCAGGTTTCAGTTTCATGATCCTTCTGCACAAGTGTGTGAAACTTCCTGGGTGCTGAGGCTGCACTCACCAAACCATGACTAAAAGGGCTTGAAGGGGACAGAGATTCCCAGGAAAAAAATCCTTGGGCACGAGGAAAAAAAAATCCTGTGTGGATTGAGCTTTCCAAGTGGTGCCAGCAGCCCTGAGAGAAATAAAAAATCCAGGATGTCCCATAAAGAGCAGAGAAAGAAAGGAAGGGGCAGAAACCCTTGGGTGGCTCTGGGATGAGGGTGGGGTTAGTGGAGAGATGGAAAATGTACATCACTTTTACATCAATGCCCAAAATACACAGACAGCTATTTTCTCAAGTGTCTAGGAATAGTTTAGAGATTTTTTTCCCAATCAAATAGCACGAGGGAAAATAGTCTGCAGGGGCTGGTGAGGAATGAGGGGTTTTTGAGGGAGAACGTTACAGAACATAACAACTGCTCCTTTCTGCCATTTCTGTCCCTAAAATCCAAGCTGCTTTTTGTGGCTTTGGAAGAGGAGTGTCCATGTGAGGAAATTAAAAGCTGACAATGCCTTTGCTCCCTTTGAGCTGACAGGATCTCAGGAGATAACAATAAACAAACAAAATGAGCCCGAGGAGAAGGGGAGCAGAGGAATTGCTCAGCACCACCTCCAATTTCTGCAGCTTTGCCTTAAAGCAAAATGCAGATTTTGAGAGAAAAAGCTGAAGAACAGAACCAAATGAAGCAGAATAAGCAGAAGCAGCTTTCCCCTGCTTCCTTGGGGGGAATTCAACAGCTCCAAGTGGGTTTTAGATCTTGTGCCATTCTCATTCATCTGTGGCCTCCCTCACTTCACACTGTCAGTTTTGTCGAGCTGCTCTGCATGAAAAGCGCTTTTGATGTTTGGCAGGGGACCAGCAGGAGAGAGAGAGATGTCAGCAGCTCTGCCCAGTGGGGATAGAGCTGCTGGATGTGGCTGGGGCAGCCGGGAATGTCCCTGGGGCTCCGTCCAAGCAAAGCCCTCCTGTGCAGCTCCTGCTGTCCCCCAGCTCTGAGTGGGGCTCCGTGCAGGGAGCAGAGAGCTCCTGGCCAGGGAGCTGCTCCTCCAGGCCTGGGCTGATCCCTGGGAAAGGGACAGGGCTGCTGTGAGAGAGAGGGAGAGGGCACAGGGACTGAGCACTGGGCACAGGGAACAAGGGAGAACGCACAGGGATTGAGCACTGGGCACAGGGACTGATCACTGATCACAGGGTCTGATCAATGAGCACTGGGACTGATCACAGCACAGGAATTGATCACTGGACACAGGGATTGAACACTGAGAACAAGGATTGATCACAGGGATTGAGCACTGAGAATAGGGATTGATCACTGGGCACAGGGATTGATCACAGGGATTGATCTCTGGGCACAGGAATTGATCACTGGGCACAGGGATTGGTCACTGAGCACAGAGCAAGGAAGAAAAGGCACCTTCACTTGTCCCCTCCTGGCTTTGAGTGCTCATCTAAGCAGGAAACTCTCTGAGCTCTGATTCCCTTACCCCACTCCCCGTGTAAGACACCAGAGCTGCTGGGAATTCCTGCCAGGGGATGCCCCAGCACAAGAGAACTTTCTGCTCATCACAGCAATGCCAGAAAAGCTCCCCTGTGGTGTTTTTGCTCCCCAGGGAGCTCCACAGGCCGTGTTTCACCTGTCCTTGGCCAGCTTTTCCCTCCCTAGAACAGCTCCAATGCTCTTTGTCCTGTCCAGGGAGCCACGTGAAGGAACATCCTTGCTCCCGTCTCTTTCTTGGGAGAAGCAGAGCAGCAGAAAACACTTCCATGTTTGATTTCTAATTTTCTGGAGAGGAATGGAAAGGAGAAGGAGACAAACTACACCTGAAAAACTTGGTGGGGCAATGCCAAGCCATGAGCTGTCATTAAATGAGAGAGCCGGCTCTGCATGAATGCAGCCTGAGGTTTCTATGGGATCCACGGGAATGTTGCATTTATTCCTTCTGGAATTCAGGCAGGTGGGGCACCAGAGGACTCCTGAGCACTCCAGGGGCAGCACTGAGGACATCTCCAGTGGTCCCACCCCAGGCTGCTCCTGGGGCTCAGCAAGCACAGACAGGACAGATGCTGGGACCTTTTGGCACAGGCTGCTCCACTCCAGGCTCTCTGGGGAGAGGAGGAAACCAGGAACTCATCCCACTCTCCTCAGCCTTGGATCACTCCCAGTCTGGCCAAAGAGAGGTTTCCTCCCCAGGGGAGGCTCTCCTGGAGCAAGGTTTCCTGCAAAGGAGAGGACCTGCAGCCCTGGGGGGACAGTGCTGGTCAGGGACTTGGGAGTGCCTCGAGATTGGCACCAAATCTTCCCCTTTCTTCCCCCTCAGTCAGGGAAAAGTGCTCAGGATTCATTCCCTGCTCCCTTTGTGGCATTTTTACCAGCTGACCATTTCCCAGAGCTTAATTTCCTGCTCAAGATTTAGGTTTTTAATTGTTGTAATGAAGCTGGTCCCAGAGGTCCAGAAATTCCTAATTAACCTTACCCAGTTTTCAAAATAACCAAATACATTTTGTCACTGAACTCTGAAGTTTTGGAAAGAAGGCCCAGCCCCAGCTGGAGAGGCTGAAGTTCCCTTTTCCCTGATCTAACATTTCCCTCTAGTGGCTGAGCCCTCGAGCATCAGCAGCCAAAGGGAGGAATTCAAGGTTTTCCTGCTTTGCCCCTTTTTTTTAGTAAAATATTTCTCTTTAATCTCGTTGTACCCTGCTGGTCTTGCTGTGCTCTGTGTGAACACTCTGCCCTGCTGTTCCCTTCCCAGCGTTCAGGGATAACAGGACACAGGTGCTCCCAAACCCGCCCTGTTTGGGGGAGGTAAACATCCTGTGGTGCCCAAATCTGGGGGCAAAGGAGGAGTTAAAGGGGAGTGTGAGGAGGAATAGTTTTGGTTCAGGGCTCTCCTGGGACTCTCAGACCCAGAAATGTTGTTCTGGTTGGACAAGACCCAACATTTCCTGTTTCTAGCAGGGCTCCCTCCTTGGTTCTCTGCCAGAGGAGTTCCCCAAGGCAAGGCTGGATTCCAACCTGGGTAAGTCTGGCTGGATTTCAATTTAGTAAAAAGCAGGAGAAGATTCAAGAGAAAAGATTCACCCATCAGTGCTCCCCTGCCCCACTTCTCCACTTCGTGGCAAGCAATAATGTGAAGAAATTGAAGCTTTAAAAAAATACTCTGTTAAATAAGTTATTTTGGTATTTTAAAGCCGCTTTTGGTTGTTATACCTTCTAATCAAAGGTTGTTGGGGCAGAGAGGAGGTAAAGGGTCAGTGTCTGAAGCCTGTGGGATGCACCAAAAAAGCTCCAGAGAGATTTCAGGCTGTGGTTCAGGACATGCTGGGCCTGGGACAGCCACCTCCACCTCCACACTGGAAAATTTTATGCCACAAAATCTGAGCTCTGAGGGTTCACAAGCTGAGAGTTCATTTCACTCTCTGTTTGAAATGAGTCTCCCCAAGAAGCTTGTTCAATGAAAAGGGTTTCTTTCTCATAAACACTTGAGAGCAGACATGGAATTTCTGCTCACCTCAGGAAGATGATGCCGTGTCTATGGCTTTGTGCTCGTGTGTGTGGGTTTTTCTCCTCCTCAAACCACGCTGATTTTGTCAAAACTGCCTGAGCCTGGAAGGCTCCTGAGCAAACATTGCAGAACTGAGACTGTGCCTTGGGAATGCTGGGGGAGAGGAGCTGGGCAGGGCCCGAGCAGGGGGATGCACAGAGCAGCAGGGGAGAGATGGAGAGGGTTAATTACGTTAACACTGATAAGATTTTAAATGGTTGCAGAGATGTTCTTACTGGTAAATGGAAAACTGGGGATGTGTTTGTTTGGGATGTTCTTACTGGTAAATGGAAATCTGGGGATGTGTTTGTTTGGGATGTTCTTACTGGTAAAAGCAAAGCTGGGGATGTGTTTGTTTGGGGTCTGCTGCTGGGTGATGAAAAAATCACCCAGAAACTGACCCAGGGGCTGGCAAAGCAGGGCCAGCTTTAACTGGGGTGGTTTTTAGGCAGGGTGATAAAGGAGCTGTGAGCAGGAGGCAGAGGGGAAGGGAGAAACCTCTCCCATGCAGCATCTTCAGAGCAGCCCTTGCAGATGAGGGCTTTGTGTGCCTGGTTTGGGGTCAGGAGCAGCACAGGGAGGGAGCTCAGAGCCTGCAGGGTTTACCTGCACCTGCCTGGGCTGAGCTGAGCTGCTGCAGGAGGAGCTTTCAGCACCCCCAGAACAGGAACCCCAACCTCACAGGGCTTGCTGTGCTTCCAGCAGCCCCCAATGCTCTGAGGGGGATTGCAGGGCTGGTTCTGCCCTGGTGCATCCCAGGTAATGGGGAAAGAGAGGAGATGCTGGTTTTGCTTGAGGTGTTGGTTTGTGCCTTTGGTTTCTCTCAGAGAAACAGAGTTAAGGCCACATTGTGTTTGCTGTTAACACAACCCACAGAATCCCTGAGCTGGGAAAAGCCCTCCCAGCCCATGGAATCCCAAATGTGCCCCATCCCTACCCTGTCCCCAGCCCAGAGCACCGAGTGCCACCTCCAGGGATGGGCTCTCCAAACCTCCCTGGGCAGATCCAAGGCCTGAGCCCCCTTTCCATGGGGAAATTACTGCTGATCCACCCTGAGCCTGCCCTGAGAAGGAGCAAAGCCAGGTCTCTGTTGAGGCTCTGGGTCCTGGCAGCCCTTTGGGCACGGAGGAGCTGCAGGGTGGATGCCCAGCAGAGCCTTGGGAAGGGGCACAACTGCCCAGAGGCTTCTGATTCAGCCAAAAACCTGAACTGAATACAGGGAAAATAACAAAAAGGGGAAGTAAACGGAAGGAAATGACTGATTGTACATTTTTTTTAAGGAATTGCTCTGGAGCTTGTTCATTCTGAGATGAATTGGGAGCTTTAGCCTTGCCAGTGAGCTCACCCTTGGTCTGAGTGTCTAATGGGGATTTATCCATCAGAGAGTGCCCTGAAGCTGCTGCACTTTCTGTGAAGCTCCCCCTGGCAGATCAGAGCCTGCAGATCAAAGCTGGGAGTGAATTTCTGACTCAGAGGTAAAAGGCACCATGTCATCCTCGATGGTGGAAACTCTTTGTAGCATTTCTTTCCCCTTTTGAAAGTTATTTGCCTAAAAGAAGAGACTGAGGCTGTAACTGGAGCACATGACAGAAACAAATGGGGTGTTTGTGTTCCTTTAGTCAGGTATCTCAATCTTTCAGTATTTTAATTGTGCAATATCAAATGCCCTGGTAAATCCCCCCAGGGACTGTGAGAGTGCCGAGACTGTCAGTGTGAAATTCTTGGAGGGAAGGTGAAAATGATTGAATGAGGTTATTAAAACAATGAGGGGAGTTGCAGAAGAGGAGGAGGGAAGTGGTGCCATTTTCTGCTGTCAATCAGTTCTTGATGCACCGAGCTTGGACAGCACTGATGCTTTGGGTGGCTCTGAATGTCAGAGCCCATTAGAGGAGCCTGGAGTGCCAGGATGAGGGGAAATGGCTGAAAACTGCCAGGCAGTGCTGGATGGGATATTGGGAATTAGGAATTGTTCCCTGGGAGGCCCTGGCACACATTTCCCAGAGCAGCTGTGGCTGCCCCTGGATCCCTGGCCGTGCCCAAGGCCAGGCTGGAACACCCTGGAACAGTGGAAGGTCCTTTCCCTTCTCCTGTGCTCCCCGTTCCTCTCTCCATTTCTGCCTTTTCCTCCAAAACAACACTGGCCACAGTGAGGGAAAATCTCATTCCATTCTTCCCATGAGTGCAGGCTTTTCCCCTCTTCCCAAATCTCTTATCCCAGAGGTCTCCCCACCATGGCTGGGCTGTCCTGGCGTAGCAGGACAAAGAGCAGTGGGATAAAAAGCCCAGTTTAACTCCTGGCATGAACTGTGTGCCCTTTGCAGGGTGCCCAAAGCCAATCCCCTTGCCCAGAGGAGGTTCCTGGGGTTCACCCCCCGGTTCAGTTCTCTTGGTCTGAAGTTGGGCATGAACAATTTTTCATTTCCTAAAAAAAGCCTTGGCAGGACTTTGTTTTGATGTCATCTCAAGGCCTTGCAGACTGGCACTGGGTCATGTGAGTTTTGTTGGCACCAGGAGTGAGACTTGCAGTCATGGTGGGAAATGCATTCATTGCCCAATTTGAATGTCAGCAGCACAGCTGAATTTTCTGATGGCAGCAGTGACCTCAAAAGTGTTAATGAGGTCAGAATTTGGAGAAAATATTCAAAGTTTGGATAAACTGCAGCTTCTCTTGGGCTTTTTTGGAAATCACCCAGCTTTGGGAGGATCTGGCTGAACACTGCAGACAAAACACAGGGTAAACCAAAGCCTGGCATTAAATACAAGGAAAAGCTAAAAATGGGTGTAAACTGTATAAATTTCAGGCAATGTAAATGATTCAAGTGAAGTGTTTCATGCAGCTTTATTTTTATTTCCTTCACAGCAGAGGAGGTTCTGCTGAATGCCCTTGAGGGAAGGGAGTGTGGAGGGAGTGGAAAGGAAAAGCAGACTCGGTGTGGTTGGGAATTTCAGACATTCCACGAGGGAATGGAGCCCAGGCTGTGATCAGAGGGATGAGGGGGAGAAGGGAAGGGGACAGGGACAGGGTGGGCACAGGGAGCGGGGCCAGCCCTGGCCAGCCCCAGCAGGTTCCTGTCAGGGCCAGCCTGGGGCTCCTGCTGCTCAGGGTGAGCCCTCAGGAACAAAACCTTTCATTCCAGGGGTGGCCACGACTCCTCCCTGCCCTCCTTGCTGTCCCTGTGGGTGGCTCTGCCCCCTCTGGGGGTGCCCAGAGGCTCCTGGTGACACGGGGACAACGTGACCCGCTGGGACTTCCGTGCTTTCAGTTTGGGTTTGCCTTGCTGCAAGCTCCCGCCAGAGCAGCACCAAAACTGACTGAAACCACAAGCCCACTACTAACTATGGGTCAAGCCCAAAGGAATAACTTCCTTTGGAAGGGCTGCTGTGCATGTGGGGGATGAAAGTCACGCAGCTGCAGTTTGTAGCAGAGAATTGGTGCCTTTCTGTCTAATTACAAATTCTGTTGAAAAAAGTCATCTTCAGACTTTATTCTGATGTTTTACTTTGCCACCAGCTAAGCACTGATGAGAATTTTGAGTTGTGTACATTTAGCTTTGCTTCTTATGAAATTAAATCCTCCTTGTTTGTATTTAATCTCCACTTTAACTCCTACTGCCATTCCCCAGGTCTCAGGTATAAATAACAGGAGGGAAAACCTGACCTGGGGAGTAAAACACAAAGATTTTGTTCATTCTGAGTTAAATATTCTGTTATTTAAATGAGCAGAAAGATAACTGCAATTCTTCAGCACCTGGAAACCAAATCAGCCAAATCCAAAATTTGTGCCAGTCACCATGCACAGGTACAGGACTGTGCTGACATGGAAAATATGTGACAAGAATGGATTGATCAATGTCCAGTGGAACATCGTGGGGTTTTATGTCAAAGGGGAGCATTGGGAATTCATATTTGAAAAGGTTTCCTTAGCAAATGAAGAAAATCAGTTTCTTTATCGTGGTCTGTGATGGTAAAACCAGTGCAAACTATGCAGAATATGGCTCAGGGTGGGCATCAGCAGGA
>NW_005054308.1:11289490-11289972 GCF_000277835.1 Geospiza fortis | reverse complement strand
CAGCACTGGGAATGGGGGGCTGGTCCTGGGGGCAGAGCCAGGCTCAGGGGGGATCCCCCACACAAACCCAGGCTGGGGCTGCAGCAGCGCCTCCCTCCAGGCAGCCACCCATGGGTTATCCAGGGGCAATTCCAGTGTTATCCAGGGGCAATTCCAGCGTTATCCAGGCAGCCACACATGGATTGTCCAGGGGCAATTCCAGGATTATCCAGGAGAAATATCAGCATTATCCAGGAGCAATTCCTCCCAGGAATTCCAGGAAAGGGTGGCCAGGCAGTGCCCAGGGGGGTCTGCAGCCCCCAGCCCTGGAGGTGGCACTCAGAGCTCTGGACTTGGGACAAGTTGGGCTCCAGGCTCTGGGAGGGCTTTTCCAGCCCCCAGGAATTGTTGGGATCTCTGATCCTGCCAAGCCATTGCAGCCTGGGCTGTTCCTGGCTGAGGACACGCTGGGGTTACCTGGGAAATGCTGCCTCTGCTTCCTC
>NW_005054308.1:11273457-11289475 GCF_000277835.1 Geospiza fortis | reverse complement strand
CGGCGCAGTTTTACATCTCCACAGGTTTGTAACAACCAAAAACGCTGCCGAAACTCGGAGCCAGGGAGTTTCTTTTCAGTGAAATTGTGAGTGAAGGTGGAATTTTCTACTTTTTACCAAATGCTTCATTACCCCAGAAAGTCCTCAGTAAGGGGAAAGGAGATCCAAACATTTGGGAAGAATTTTCAATCAAAACTGATCAAGGCTGAAACCACAGGCAAAATGGATTGGAATGGGTTGGGTTAGCAGTTTGCTTTAAGTGCCTAAAAATAACATTGCCCAAAAGCAGATTTTGAAATTTTACATAAAATGTTTCTACTTTTCTTTCCTTCTGTTTCTTTCTTTCTTTTTCTGATTTTCTTTATTTCTTCTCTCTGCCTCCCTCCCCAAATCTATCAGGACAACTTTGAGTGCCTCATGTTCTAATAATTATGGTGAGACTTGAAACTGTTCCCAAGGAAATCTAAAATCCTTCCTATCTCTGTATGGCCATTTCAGCTGCCCAAACTGAACTGATTCGAACAAATTTCAGCACTTTTCCCTTTCAGCCCAGCCCAAACCTTTCTGAAGGGCAGAGTTCTCCTGGGTGTTTGTGCATCCACACTGCTGGGATTTATTGATAATTATTGGAAACTTGCAAACAGCCTGAGCATCACCTGGAATTTTAAATTAATTAATTTTAAAATTAATTTAATTTTAAATTTATTTAATTTTAGATTAATTTAAATTATTTAATTTTAATTCAATTAATGGCATAGTGCCTGTTTTATTCCCCACGTGCTCCAGTGGGATCCTGGGGGATTCCAGCTCAGCTCCCAGCCTCCTCCAAGGGCTGCAGGCACCACCTGGGATGGTTTTCCTTGGGGCTGGCATCAGGATGAAGAGCCCTCAGTGCCACATCAGCTGTTCCTGGAGCACTTCCAGGGCTGGGGACTCCACCCCCTCCCCAGGGTTCAACAAAGGGGATTTTCAATTTTTTTCTTTAGTTTTGACCAGGATTCCCCTTCCAACTGAAAATCTCAGTTCTTTTAAGAGAAGTGGCTTGAAATTTTCCTCCCCAGAGGCTGAAGTGGGTGGTGAGGAAGGTTCACTGAGCTGCTTTGAACTCTGCTGGATTTCAACACCAGGGCTGGTGGGGCTTTTATATAAAATGAGAAGTGGAGGTGAGGAGTCTCATGGTCTGTCTGCAGTGACGACAGAGGCTCCACAGAAGTCCCACAGAGCGCTCTCTGCAGCCTCTCACACGTGGTTTTACACCAGGGACTTGCAGCTTTGTTCTTCCAACCACATTTCTGCCTTGCAGGGCTCTGATTTCCCAACCCACGTGCCTCTGCCGAGCTCTGAGCTGGGCAGCAGTGCAGTGTGAGATAATGGCATCTCCAATCCCTTCACAAAAATCAAGGTTATTTAGCAGAATTTGTGGGTTTCTTCATCCCTGTCCTTCCTTTTCTTTGGTTTATTAAATAGAAATAAATCTGCAGTGCAAGTGAGTGAAGGTCTCTCTCCCCTGCTCAGCCACAGGCGCTCTAAGGAGACATTTGTGCATCAGATACTACAATATTCGTGGAGTTCTTTTCTCCCCATTTCTCTCTCCATGAACAATTAGCTGTCAGGGAAGGGCAGTGCAGGTGCAGCCCCTGTAATTAAATGGTAATTAGAGAGTTGTGCCACTGGGAACCCAGGGCTGCTCAGGATCTAGCTGTTCCCAAATCCTGGCTGTGCCTTTGTGAACAAAGGTGTGGAGCCACCTCCCAGCCTGGAATAAACTTTGCCCTGGGCTATTCCCAGCCCTGCTGCAGGTCAGAGCTTTGGGTTTTCTTGGAATGCCACCCCTGGGGCAGAATTCTGGGCAGAGCTGGGTGGGGACCCCAGGGATGGGGCTGGCTTGGGTCACATCCTGGGGCTGTGATGGTTCCAGCTGGATGCCCAGAGCAGTCTGAGGATCCCTGGAGCAATTCCAGATCCCCGGAGCAGTTTGAGGGTCCCTGGAGCAGTTTGAGGGTCCCTGGGGCAGTTTTAGCCCCCTGGAGCAGTGCCAGGCTCACCCATCCTGCCCTTGCAGGGGATTGATTCCCTGCAGCCCCAGGTGGAAGGGCCCTTCCATGAGGATGCTCAGAACCCTTGAGCAGAGTGTTCGTTCACCTCAGCTGGTTGAGGAAAAATTCTCCTCCCCACGTGCTCCATCCCCTCTGCACAGCAGGAACTGGTTTATACTGGGCTGGTTTTTCCTTTCACTCTCTGGTGAAATTGTTTTCTGCTGAGCTCTGCAGACACGATCCCAGGACTGATGTCAATTGGGATTGAAGCTGATTTGCTCAGGGCAAGCAATAATTCCTTTGCCAAAGGTATTTATGGCTACAAGTGCCAGACTAGAGCTCTGTCTAATGGTTCTTAATCTCAGGCATTAATCAGAGGTGCAGGAAACTGACACAGGACGTTTGAAGTTGATATTATTTTTATTACAGGTGCAAACAAGTGTTGCATAAGAATATCAATGTTTAACTGCTGAGCTTGTCCCGGGTGTGTTCCTGGGGAGGTTCTGCCATGCAGGGCTTTTCCTGCTGCCTCTCCTGGCCTCAGAAATTCCAGAACTGAGGGGAGTCAGCCCAGCATTCCCTCAGCTCTCAGAGTGCTGCAATAGAAACAGATGGGACTCTTCATTTTTTATGTAGGAGAGCTGAATGTTTATTGCACAGCTCATGTTTTTATAGGAATATTAGAAGGAACGGTGTTAATCTAATTGGTTAACAGTTTATTGCTCAGTAAATGGCCAGGCTGCACGTTCCTTAAACCCCTCTATTTTTGGTTAGTTTATGTATTTTCCTCATGGATTCCTATGGGTTTTTTTTACAGGTGCAGATTGTTTTTCTATTAGAATAGGTTCTTTAATTGTCATTCTCTCAATTCCTTCTCACGGGAACTTAAGCTGGTTACTAGCTGTACGGAGCTGAAGCAAGGCTTCAGCTGGGCTTTTACAAAGCTTCTCCTTTGTAAGGTCTGTAACATCAGAGGAGTTTGGAGTGTGGCAGGGGCAGGTGAAGCCAAGGCAGGTGCTGGGTTTGCAGCTGAGCCCCACGGTGGCTGTCACCACGGAAGGAAGCCGTGTCCCTTGTGGTGGAAGCCACTCTTGATTGACTCCCTGCTGCTGCTGGAGAAGCTCTGGTGGAGATCAAAGGAAGTCCCCAGCTCCTGGGTCACTCCTGAGCTCTGCACACAGGGGCTGGGGGTGTTTGCAGCACTGCCAGCAGTGTCCTGGCCGTTTCACCTGCAGGAAGAGGCAGGAAAAGCCAGAAATATAGGGGAAAGTGGAGTGATGGGTTTCTGGCTAAAATAGCTTATAAACAAATGGATTTGGGGGCAGTAAATGTTTGTGCCCTGCAGCTCTGCCCTGTGGAGTTGGAAAGAGAGTTTAATTCAATTTCCAGCTAGAAATGGTGAGGGTTGTCCCCCCAAGTCCTTCAGAGCAGTAGGAGGTGACAGAGGAGAGCCCACACTTGCTGTGTGGGAGCTGCAGGGCTCTCACATTGATTTACTGGCCAGGAAAATCCTCCTCCTCCTGAAATCTGCAAGTTCCAGTTTCATCCCTTCGTATCCTGCCCACAATGAGAGCAGAACCCAGCAGAGATCTCCTCTCCTGGCACAGGATCAAATGAGCTCCCAGATGTGCAAAAAGCAGTGATTTTTACTTGAGTTGTGTTTCTATAGCCCTGTGTACAGGATCATCCCAAAAAAAAGACATCATGTTCAATTTTTTTTTTGCAAAAAACAACCCAAAATACAAATCTATGAGCCTTTTAAATGTGAAACACATCCTTTCCTTGTTTGGTTGGTTTTTTTCCCCCCATATCTCCTCAGGCAAATCACAAAATTCCTGCTCAGCTCCAGGAATTTACTGGCATGAGTCAATTATTGCACCTGGGTGAAGGACACTTTTCTGTGGGGCTGTTGAGGTGTTTAATCAGGGTGATGTCAGAGCACAGGGAGGAGCAAAGGAGCGCAATTCCCTAAATGAGCAACTCCAGGCACATCCTCATCCTGGCTGCCCCCAGCAGGAACAGATGTGCTCACTCCAGGCAGGAGTTTCATCATTCTCCTGGGAAAGTCCTTGCTGGAAGTTCCCTCATGCAAAGCCTTCTCCTCACTGTGAATTATTCACAGCCTGCTGCCACTGAGCTGCAGGAACAGGGATGTGCTGCAGGAGCAGCCTTGGGACAGCCCAGGACGGGGAAATGGGAGAAATGCATTTGTAAAGATTCTCAAAACCTGCCAGAAAGCTCACACAGCCTCGTACAGCTGTGTGTGCAAACTCTGAGATGAGCTGTGCTGCCTTAGGGAGGCCGTGGAATAGAAATCACATCGTTGAGAGAGAGATCGAACTGGAAACAAGCTTCAAAAATGGCCTTGCAAAAAGATCAGATATTCTGGAGAATTAGAACCGTGAGAGATGCATTGTAGCAGAACCATGTGGGGTAAAAATATAGGTGATTGGTATTAAATAAAGGTTAAAATATAGGGAAAAATACAGGTGATTGGTGTTAAATACAGGTTAAAATATAGGTAAAAATATAGGTGATTGGTGTTAAATAAAGGTTAAAATATAGGTAAAAATATAGGTGATTGGTGCTAAATATAGCTTAAAATATAGGTAAAAATATAGGTGATTTGTGTTAAATATGGGTAAAAATATAGGTTAAAATATAGGTAAAAATAGAGGTGATTGGTGTTAAATATAGGTTAAAATATAGGTAAAAATATAGGTAAAAATATGGTGATTGGTGTTAAACGTAGGTAAAGATATAGGTGATTTGTGTTAAATATAGGTTAAAATACAGGTAAAAAGATAGCTGATTGGTGTTAGACATAGGTAAAAACATAGGTGATTGGTGTTAAATATAGGTTAAAATATAGGTAAAAATATAGGTGGTTGGTGTTGGAAGTAATAGCAGCAGTGTGTGGCAAAAGCTAAGAGCTGAAAAACATTTTTAAGGTTTTGTAACCAGGAATAGAATCGATAGAATGGCATTGAGTTTTACATCTCTAATGTCTCACCCTTCACTGAGACTGATAATGGAATAAAACCTTTAAAAATGCCTCTCAGTTACCCTGTCTCTGTAAAAGCTGGGAAAACCAGCAAGGGACCATGGGGATTGTCCCAATTGCTGAGGTATTGGCACCAAAATCTGCCCTGTCCCAGTCAGAAATGTGTGGCAGCACCAAAGTGAGCTGGAGGAGGATTTGCCATTGCACAATCCCCCTCTTCTGCTGTCAGAAATCCTGGAAATCTTCCCCTGCCAGAGCTCCTGAATTTTAATTTTAAGGGGTTGGTAACAGCATTGTCCATTTGCTACAACATGACTGCAGCAGAGTGGTTACAGGAGTGAATGTGATGCCACAGAGCAGCCCTGGAGTAATTCCAAAATTTTCTTTGGCTTTCAGAAGTTCAGGAACATATCAGTGGTTCACTGGTGAAAAGTTTTTGCTTTCCAAATAGGCCTTGTATGACCTCATTCCCTCAGTCATAGGAGGTGTCAGAGCTCTTATTACATAATTTAAAGTTTCTTTTCCCCACCTTGAGGAACTTGGAATTTTCTGACAGATAAAAAATGATGTAACAAGATTCCTGGATCCTGCTGGGCATTGAGTGTTCCTGTGAGCTCCTGAATCCCTTCTCCTGGTATCCCATCCTCAGCTTGGGTCTCCAGGCTTGAGCATGAAATTATTGATGCATTAATAATTAATAGCAAAATAGGAAATTGTCACAACTTCCTTTTTCTTCCAGGTATGTCCCTGAGAGCTTTAATTACAGAATAATGGAATATCCTGGGCTGGAAGGGACCCTCAAGGATCATCAGTGCAGCTCCTGGACATCCCAACAGCCCCAACCTGTCCCTGAGCATTGTCCAAATTCTCCTGGGACCTAGAATGGCCTGGCTGGGCTTTGTCTGAAGACTCCTTTTCTAGGAGCTGTCAGACAAAGAAAATGCTCCTAGAATTTCAATGAAATGAATTTACTGGGCTTTTCCCTTGACTTTCAGTTTGTAATGTTATTTCCCCACCCCCAGCACTGTAACACAGCCCGAGCAGAGCTGGTGGTGGAGTTCAGAGTTACAACATCCCCAAGAAATGAGTGCAGCTCGAGAGAAGAGCCCAGCTTGCAGCTGGCTCCTCCACATGGGTGCTGCCAGACTGATCTCAGTGGCAGGTTTATATCAGTGTCAGTGGCAGGTTTTGATCAATGTCAGGTTTTTATCAATGTCAGATTGAGCTCAGTGTGAGGTTGATCTCAGTGTCAGGTTTATATCAATGTCAGGTTTATATCAATATCAAGTTTATATCAATGTCAGGTTTATATCAATGTCAGGTTTATATCAATGTCAGGTTTATATCAATGTCAGACTGAGCTCAGCGTGAGGTTGATTTCAGTGTGAGATTGATCTCAGTGTCAGGTTTAGATCAATGTCAGATTGATTTTGGTGTCAGGTTAATCCCGGTGTGAAGCAGATCACAGTGTGAGGTTTATACCAAGTCAGGTTGATCCCAGTGTGGGGTTAATCCCAGCGCCAGGTTTGTGGTGGCAGCAGTGGGCTGGTACCAGAGGAGCAGGGATCTGCACTTGGCAGCAGCACTGAACCATCTCCCTGTGCATGCCCTGGGAGGATCCTGAGCCAGAGAGGATTGATAACTCTAATTCTGCAATAAATCTGTCAGAAATACCGATTCCTCTTGGATCCCTGCCCCACATTCCTGAGCACCTGTAAAGATTTGCAAAAGCATCTCATGGAATTAAGCGCCCAAATCCCATTGACTCTGCAGAGTCATTTACTGTAGAAAATGAGATTTGGCTCTTAAACCCCTTTAGAAATGTCACACCTTGCTTTGCCTTTCTTTAAAATTCCTTGTGCAAGGCACTTCTGGCTCTTGCTGCTCCTTTTATCCCTCTGGGGCTGTCTCCAAGCCCAGGGGTTTGTGCAGAGACACCCAAAGCTCTGGGGGTTACATGCTGTGAGCTCCTGGCGCAGCACCAGGAGGTGAAATCCCCTTTTCCTTTCTCTCAGGGGGCACCAGCCCCTGCTCCATGGATCCCAGGTGCCATCCTGGGCTGGGCACAGCTCCCACCTGGAATTTGGGAGCTACATCAGCCTGGGCTTGGTTAGGGCAGAGCTCAGTGGTGCTCCTGCCCATCTTCCTGTCCCCTCCACCCCAGGAGGGGGAGATTCCCAACATCCCCATCCTGGCCAGCTGCTCCAGTGCTACCAAAACCAAATTCATCACTGGCCTATAAAGCTTCTCGGTAGAAGTTGGATATATTTTTCCCCTGTATTTTGTATTTTTCTCAATTGGTTCTTCTCACTTGGTTCAGTGATTCCATGGAATGGCTTAATGGGAATTTTTTAGGAAAATTCATAGGTGCACTAATATAACACAGTATTTCCTGTTGAATTCACATAAATGACTGAATTATAGATTAAGAATTACAGAATAATATATAGATTACAGATAAAGAACAGTGTTCCCTTCTCAGTGCTACTTCATTAAAAATCCTGGGAATAAAAATTGATCTCTGGCATTAATCTGCCAATGGACATCCATGGAAAACGGATTCCAAATAGAGGAATCATACAGATTATAAACTTTTTATAATTATTCATTTTCCCTAAGTTACACAGGGTTTTTTCCTAGATTGGGGTGATTTCTTTGTCATTCCACAAAGCAAAAATGCTAAGAAAGGAAACCTGTTTTCAAATGAGCCTTTTCTGCCAAAAAGGAGTTTTTCTTCGGCATTAACTAAAGCACAGACAGAGTTTGCACATTCTCTGTCAGTGTCAGAGGGGAAGCAGAGCAAGGAGATGGGGAGAAGCTGCTCCCCTCCAAATTTCCCCTTCAGCATCAATGAGCTCATAGTGGAAAACCAGGCTGTCATCGAAAGAGCTTTTCACAATCTCTGTGTTTTAATATTTAAAAATTCCTCTGGTGGATCACAGGAAACCATCCCATCATGGGAGTTCACCCAGAGGTGTCTGTGCTCCAGGGCTGGTTTTTGGGATTCTTGGCATAAAGTTTGGGCACCAGGTCACTCCATGTGTCCTGGGATCAGAGCTGAGCCAAGGGAATTAGGAAGGCTTGATGCAGACCCACACTGAAAATGTGCATTTGTTTGTATGAATTATTAGGTGTTTATTTGTATTTGTCCATGTTTCAGCAGTGAGCAGGCGCTTGAAGAGCTTTGTTGAGCTCTGCATTAGTCACTGTGACTGCAGAGACGTGCAGCCATGGAGGCAGAAAAGGGATGGTGAGCAGGAAATGTGCCCATAAATTCACTGCTGCCCTTATTTGTATCTGGGACTGACCTCACTGACTGCCTGGCACTGCTGGCTTGCTGGAAACCCAAAAGGGATTTTGGATATTGCAAATTGTCTTAAATGGGAACAAATCTGTGCCCAGCCTGGGCTCAGCCTGGGTGCTCTCTCCCTTGTGCCCAGGCTGGGTTTGCTGCAGCAGGGGAGGGGTCCCTGCCCCCTGAGCTGCTCCTGCTCCTCCACAATGGGCTCTGGGGATGAGGAGAAGCAGGTGCCCAGCACAGCCTCCTCTGAGCTGCCCTCAAAGGCAGGGACAAGGATGAGAGGGGACACCTTTGTCACCTGGAATGCTTTGGGAATGCCCAGAGCTCCATCCTGTCCATTCTGGCACTGACACAGAGCTCAGGGGAGCAGTCAGGGGCTGCTGCTCAGTTCTGTGTCAGGAATGGCCCCATGGCCCCCTCTGAGCCACATCCAGCATTTGGGATGGGAAGGGAGCAGATTTGGGGTTGCTCAGCATTTGGGATGGGAAGGGAGCAGATTTGGGGTTGCTCAGCATTTGGGATGGGAAGGGAGCAGATTTGGGGTTGCTCAGCATTTGGGGTGGGAAGGGAACAGATTTGGGGTTGTTCAGCATTTGGGATGGGAAGGGAGCAGATTTGGGGTTGCTCAGCATTTGGGATGGGAAGGGAGCAGATTTGGGGTTGCTCAGCATTTGGGGTGGGAAGGGAGCAGATTTGGGGTTGCTCAGCATTTGGGGTGGGAAGGGAGCACTTTTCTCCTCCCCTCAGCCCCCGTGCTCCGCCCGTGCCCAGCTCTGCCAGCAGCTCTGGCCCAGGGAATTCCCGTGTTTGAGGAGCAGGCTGGGCACTCTGGGATGGGCAGGGAGTCATCAGGGCCACCTGGGAATGCAGGGCCTGGGGTTGAGTCCTGGGCCATGGGAAGGAGTCAGAGCTCAGCCCCAAAGGTGGGTGTGACCCCATTCAAGCCACGTTTCTCTCCTGGCCCCACCTGGAGGGACAGGACAGGGGCATGGCTCCCAGTGCCAGAGGCCAGGGATGGATGGGATATTGGGAATTGTTCCTGGGAGACTCTGGCACACATCTCCCAGAGCAGCTGGGGCTGCCCCTGCATCCCTGGCAGTGCCCAAGGCCAGGCTGGACAGGGCTGGGAGCACCTGGGACAGTGGGAGGGGTCCCTGCCATGGCAGGGCTGGAATAGATGATTTTTAAGGACGCTTCCAACCCAAACCATTCTGGGATTCTATAGCAAAGGAACAGGATTCTGGCACTACAATCCCTGCAGTGTGGGACTCCTGCCCCTGAAAGCCCCTGGAATCGAGTTGTGTCTCTCCATTAATTCCTAAAGTGAGTGTGTCAGATTGAGTTTCAAACCTTTATTTTTTTTTTCTTTTATAAGCAGTGTTTGCCTGGCAAATAATAAGAATTGTTTTCAATTACTTCACAAACAATAAAAGAAAAATCCACACAGCCTTTCCTCATTTTCAAAGGCCATGTGGAGCACAGGGCTCTTATGCCTGAGGTCTAAAAGGAACACCAGGTTCAGATTATATTTAAAATCTGCAGCAAAATAATGTGCAAACGTCAGGTATCTCTAAGATAGAACTAATTGTTTATTTTTTGGTTGACTTAAGTCTCAATTCATAGAACAAACACAACTCGAAACCAGCAATTAAAAATTAATATTCCCTTTCCTGCTGATTGATGTGGGAGCTGGGATTAGAGGTCATGTAATTATCTCATGCTTATCAGGTAGAAAGGGTTTAATTTATTGAACTTTCTCTTTCTGTCTCCATTCTGTGTTTCCCATCAGACATTTGGGAGTTTATTATCTCCTCACTCTTCCTCTGTGGTGAAGAAACAGAATGAGACACAGAAACCCAGCAAGGAACGCAAATGACTCTGGCAAACCACTAAAGGTTGCTCTACAATCTCATAATTTCATTTCCTCCTCGAAGTTTACCTGGGAGTCCCAAATATATTTTTTTGCTGTGGCGGTGGCCCCATGTGAAGTAGGAACTGCAGCTGCGTGTTGCAATCCTGTGGTATTGCGGTGACAGGAGGGTTTATAAACTCCCCTTTCCTCTGCAGACTTTGGGACCGGAACTTTGTTTCCTCCACATCTCAGAGCCAAGCTCCAGCTGCAGCTCCAGCCAGAGGCTCCCCAGGCAATGGTGAGAAGTCATTTCTTCTTTGTTCTAATGCAAATTTAGCATTATTTAACTGAGAGTGGATTGAAATAGTCTTGGGGATGTTTTCCTCAGGGCAGTGTTTATGTCCTGATAAAGTTTAGCACGTGATGTGCGCCTGTAAATTCTGCTGGGGCTGTATCCTGTGTCACCAGGCAATAATAATCCTTTTATTGACCAGGGTTGGTGTTTCTGGGCTGGGAGTGCTGCCAAACTCCTTTACATGGCTGTTCTGTCCCATTGGCTCCTGCTTGAGCTGGGGCTGGCCCAGGTGAGGTCCAGAGGTTCCTTCCTGACAGGAACCCTTTGGAGATTCTCAGTGAAGGAACTTGGGCTCAGCCCCAGCCCCTGAGCTCCAGAGGGGACACCAAGGACACTCTGTCCCTGTGCTCAGGTGAGACCCCACCTTCAGAGCCTCCTGCCCTGGGGTCTCCAACATCAGCAGGACCTGGAGCTGCTGGAGAGAGGCCAGAGGAGCCCCAGAGCTGCTCCAGGGCTGGAGCCAGGCTGGGAGAGCTGGGGGGGCTCACCTGGAGAGGAGAAGGATCCAGGGAGAGCTCAGGGCTTGAAGGGGCTCCAGGAGAGCTGGAGAGGGACTGGGGATAAGGGATGGAGGGACAGGACACAGGGAATGGCTCCCCACTGCCAGAGGGTAGATGGGATATTGAAAGAAGCTGGGGAGCCCCTGGATCCCTGGAAGTGTCCAAGGCCAGGCTGGATGAGGCTTGGAGCAGCCTGGGATGGTGGGAAGTGTCCCTGCCATGGCAGGGGTGGCTCTGGGTGGGATTTGAGGTCCTTCCAACCCAAACTGTTCCATGACTCTGTGATTCCCTGAACATTTGGAGCTGGAATATTCTCATTTCTGAAGTGCTCAGGCACTCACTGGTGTTGTTCAGAATCTGAGCTTATTTCTGATTAATTTTTCAATAAAATGTTGCGATGGGGGAGGGATCCTCTCCCACATCTACAATGTGAATCATTGCCATGCACATTGTTGACTGTTTTCATCAACAACTTGAACAATGCAGCTTCTCCCTCAAAGAGGAGAAACTTTTCTGTTTTGGATGTTTTAGTTGTGATGAATGGAAGAAAAGGCACAAGTCCCACTTCTCTTCCCCAGTCTGAGCTGCTGTTTTGATGTTCAGTTTCAGGTTTATGAAGTATGGTGACGAATTTCATGGTTCTGACAGAAACCAGCAATTTTCAGAAAGTTGCCAAATGAATCTTTCTGTTGGAAATTCCAGCTAATCCTGCCTGAAATCTAAGAGTGTAATGAAGAAGTTATTAGCACTGCTAATAGGATATGATATATTTCAGAGCTCTTTTCCAAACCTAAATTATTCTGTAATTTCTGTCCAATGATAACTGGCTTTTCCCTGAGCCTTGTGCCCCTCTCTGAGCACAACAGGAGCTGCTGCCTCTCCTGGACACTCTCCAGACACTTTATTGTAGCTCCTGGTCCCATTAAGAGCTGGGTACACATCCAAAGGGCACTGGATGATTTGTGACCAGGATTTAGGATGCTCAGAACAGCAGGAGCTACACTAGGAACTGATGTGTTTAGGAACACACTCTGCTCTCAAGGAATCAGGAGGGCTACTCCTCTTTCATTGCAAAAAGAGTGGTTTGGGAGGAAAAAAACCCACTCAAACCACTTCATTTTGTGTTTTTCACCTGAGTTCAGCCTCCCACTGCAGTTAGAATAGGCTTTGAAAATGATATTCACCATCTCTTTCTTGAAGAGATTTTAATTCTGTTAATTTGGTTTACTCTCAGTTTGAAAATGTCTGAAAGTGCATCTAAATAACTTATTGAAGTTTTTATGCACCCAGTAGTTATGACAATATTTGGCAAGGGCGTTTGGTGTTTTGTGGAGAGTTCTGGTGGTATTTGGGACAAATTCAGGAGAAATATCCATTTATATATTGGACATAGAGCAGCAATGATCTCCACTCCCAGCCCTTCCTGCAGACAGAGCTGGGCACTGAACCCAGGAGGAATTTTGCCTGGAATTGTTCACAAGCTCAGGCTGAGAGCTCAGGTGGATTCCAGAACCAGGAGCAGAACTGGAGCTGGAACCAGCTCTGCACTGGGCACTGGCCCTGCTGTCCCCTGTTCAGAGATGGAGACAGAACCCAGCAGAACCTTCAGCAGCTCCTTGGGGTCATCCTCAACCCTTTGCTTTGGTGGAACGGCTGATGAGCTGAGCCAAACTGCGCTTTGGGTGGATGGAAGGTGATGCCATTGATCCTTCAGGGCAGTGCCCTGGCCATGGGGAATCATGGAATCACTGGGGCTGGGAAAGAGCTTTGGGATCACCAGCCCAGGCTCTGCCCATCCCTGCCTGTCCCAGTGCCACCTCCAGGGGTGGGGATCCAAACCTGCCTGGGCAGCCCCTGATCCTTCATCCATGCCTTTTCCATGGAATTGGTCTCACTGGACCAAGCAGAGCTTTTCCTGCATGAGGAACATTTGATGAGGACCAGCCCAGAGCCACTCACACAACTCTGAGTGATTCCTTCTCTAAATTGCCTTGGGATGAGAATCCCAAGCGGATCAAAATCATGGCTCCAGCTCCAGCACAAACCTGAGATTCCATTTTTAAGGGATCCCAGAGTTCTCAGAATGGGACGATGTTCCTCAACTCAGTGGGACTCATTTTGTGTCCTTGTCACCCTGCCCAGCCCCAGCCTGACTTTGGAGCACACTCACCCAACCTCAGTGAAGTTTAATAATTGGTTTTTCTCCCCTACAGATGTCTCACCTCCTCTGTGCCTTACTGTCCCTGTTTTGCTTTGCTGCCCTACTGGAAAGTGCCCAGTGGAAACTGCAGGAAAATGGTAAGAACGTTTCTCCTTAGTCAGACCTAAAACTTTGGAATTATAATTGTGGCCACTAGCACAGGATTTGTTAACTCCAGTTAGGCCAAGGGCATATGTTTATTTCTTTGACCATAATTAATTGGAGTTCATGGAAAAATATGTAAAAGTCCTAAAATGTCTTCCAACAGCGTATTTGCAACATTTGCATTAGCAACTGTTTTATTTCCTATTCCTTCTCCTCGTGTTCAAAGTCTCAGTCACACATCCTGGATGCAAAAACTGTGACTAAGGGAACAGCCCTAAAAAAAACAAGGGAAGAATTAATTGTGGAAAAGAAAATATATTTATATATTTCTGAGTAAAACTTAAAACCTAGAAATAGTTTATCAGCTTCTCTGGTAAAGATAGAAATAAATAATATAATACAAATATATAAAATATAAATAAACAAAATAATTGTTTATTACCTACCCTACATTTTCACAAATGTAAATCCATTTGTGAAAATATAGGGTAGGTAATAAACAATTATTTTGAATAATTTATCAGAGAATTGGGCTAAATTCTGATTGTCCTCTCTTTCAATTACTTATCTTCACATTAAAGAGAATATTTATCCTGGAGGTTCCTGGGAGGGACTGGATGCTGAAAGCAGCAAATCTGTTTGTCAGCATTGAGAGCAAACTTTGAGTTTGAAGATTCCCTTTGCCCGTGTCCAGAGGGGGTCTGGGAGACTCCTGAACTTGCCAGAGCTGAGCGTTTCCTGCCAGCTGGGATCCCATATTGGACAGGTTTCTCAGGGTTTCTCCTTTGTGGAAAAGCCTCCCTGGGGGAGCTCACTGCAGGCAGGGCTGCAGGAAGGGCTCAGCCTGGTCCATGTGAGCAGCTCCTGACGTCCCCTCTGCCCTTCCCAGTGTTTGTCATCGACTCGCAGTGGGACGCCGAGGCCCCGGCCACCACGGTGGAGCTGAGCTGTGACAGCCCTGAGGAGGCCGTGCTCTGGAGAAAGGACTCCAGCCCTTTCCAGGAGGGGAAACAGAGAGGGAAGACCCTGAGGGTGGCAGTGAAGGAGCTCCCGGACGCCGGCAACTACAGCTGTGTGAGCGAGGAGAGCCTCAGGGTGCTGAGCTCCAGCCTGCTGCTCATCGCCAGGATCGGCCCCGGCGGGAGCATCCTCAGGGACATCCTCAAAACCTTCCAGGGTACGGCCCCCAGGGCTGGGGTTGTGCTGCTCAGCTTGCTGCAGGCTCTGGGAATGTCCTTGCAAAGGTGTTCTCTGCAAAGCTGTGCTGGCAGGGGCAGAAAATCATCCCTCCTGCGGCTCTGGGCAGTGCAGCACAGGAACGGGGGCCATGGGATTTATGTGGGATTCTCCAGGCTGATAGGGTGGAGGGATGGGAGGAATTCCTGGTTTGGAAAATCAGAGCTGCGTGACAGGACCCAGGGAAGGGCTGGGGCTGGGCCAGGAGAGGCTCAGGCTGGATTTTGGGAAAGGTTCTTCCCCCAGAGGCTGCTGGCACTGCCCAGGCTCCCCAGGGATGGGCACAGCCTGAGGCTGCCAGAGCTCCAGGAGGGTTTGGACAGCGCTCCAGGGATCCCAGGGTGGGATTTTGGGGCTGGGCAGTTGGACTCCATGATCCTTGTGGGTCTCTTCCAGCTCAGGAGATTCCAGGATTCTGGGATTTGGCAGAACCAGGGCCTGGCCCGGGTTTGAAGTGCTGCCATTTGGGCCTCTCCATTCAGGAGACAAGCCTGGGGTGTTTTGCATTTTCTGCATGAGCCTCACTCACCTGAGTCTCGTATTTGGGTCCCTCGTGGTGCTGCCAGGGAATCTGTGAATTCAGGAATTGTTTCTCTCTGCCTTGGCCATTTTGGCAAACAAGAGTTAATAACTCCTGGTTTCTTTCTCTGTCTAGAGCCCAGGACATTTCTGAAGTGTGAGGCAAAGAACTACTCTGGAATTTTCACATGTTCCTGGATGACAGAAAATAATCCAAATGTGAAGTTCACCATCAGAAGCCTGGAAGGGTAAGAGCTTGTACTTCCCTTCACAGGGCAGCCTTTGGTGTTATCCTGTGTAGGATTTCAGGCTGTTGGGGCATGCAGATGGGGGGAAATCTCTTTTCCAAGTCTGAACGTCCCCAAAATGTTTTGAGTCATTACTGGGACAAAGTTAACTTAAAAAGGGCACGGAAGTCACTCAGAAATTATTAAAACCTTGAAAAAGGAATAAGTCCAAGTGGGCTGGAGTAGCCCCTGGGTAACTTAAGCAATAGCAAAACGGTCAGTGGAGGGCAGAGAGGAAGTGGAGGCAAGGCAGAAAGAACCACAGCTCCCAGGGCAGGGTGGGAGGCTGCCCCCACTGCAGAGCACATGGCCCCGGCCAGGCTGGGCTGAGGAACCCTGCAGAAACCTGTGCTGGGAACCCTGGGGGGATTTCCTGCCTCCCTCTGCCCCGGGGGCTCTCCAAGGCATGGAGCGCTCCAGCAAAGGTCACCCCAGCCTGCTAGAGGAGAAACAGCTGCCAAGGGGGGCAGCTGGCTGACAGCAAAACCAGGGCCAGCCTCAGGTGGTGCTTTGGAGCTTTTGGTGTTTGTTCTCCAGTGGAGACTTCTCAGCCCTCATTCCTTCAGCAGGGTTTGGGAGAGGGCAAAGGGACAAAGGAGGAAACTGGAGCTTGCCATGATGGT
>NW_005054308.1:11251680-11273390 GCF_000277835.1 Geospiza fortis | reverse complement strand
ATTAAAATTAATCCATCCCACAGCACTGGGAGTGTGGCAGCTCCCACTGACCCTTTTCTGCAGCAGACAAACTTCAGGCAAACCAAACCATTTCCTCACCAGTGCTGCTTTTTTGGCAGCCCATTGCCAGGACAATCAGCATTCCCTGAGCCTGTCCCTGCTCTGTTGCAGCCCCCAGGGAAATGTGTCCTGCAGCAGCCCCGTGGCTGTCACCGAGGGGGCCCTGACCACCTACACAGCCCAGTGCCACAAGGAGAACTTCTGTCCCTTTGCTGAGGAGCACCAGCCCATTGACATCCTCCTGGAGGCCATTGATGAGGTGTTATATGAGAACTACACCGCCAGCTTCTTCATCAGGGACATCAGTGAGTATCCAGCAGTGGGGGCTGATTCTGAGCCTTGTTTTGCTGCTGCCAGTGGGAGTCAGGGCTCGGCCCAGCCTGGGAATCCCTGCCCCGTGCTCTGTAAATGTCCACCAGGCCCCAGTTACAGGAACAGGGGATGCCAGGACAGAAAAGGATGAGGAAGTGAAGCAGCAGCATCTTCCTGGCTTGTGACCTCCAGTACCCCAACACCCACAGGTCCCCGAGTGTCCCCAAAGGATGGATGTGGTTGGGAAGGGCCAAGGCAGAGAAGAATCCAGCAGGCTCCTCTCTGAGAGCTGCTCAGGCCATGGATGTTTCCCTCCTCAGCCATCCCCAGATGGGCAGCCAGGGCAGGTTCACAGACAGGCACAGGAATGACAGGGCTCTGATTGTGGCCACAGGGCACAGGAAAATGAGGCAGCATCCCACAGAAACAGAGCTTTTCCTAAATGCAGTAATGGTCAGCAGGTGCTGAAGATATTCCTGTGTGACCAACAGAGCCCTCTGCAACCCTCCAGGCCAAAAAAAGAAAGATCTTATCCAGACTGAGCCTAGGAATGTGCCTAATTTTCCATAAAAAGCACCCAAGGCAGCCATTACACCTGAGGGCTACTCCTCTCTTAACCCCGAGGCTCCCAAAGCTCAATTCCCATAAAACTCTCACCACTAACACACCAACATTCAGCTGTGAACATGAATTAATTCCCTCTGTGTTTTCTCTTGCAGTAAAGCCTGACCCCCCCCAGTGCCAGCACGTGGCCACCAATGGAACAGTGACCTGGACATACCCCAGGACCTGGAGCACCCCAAACTCCTACTTCCCTTTGACTTTCAAGGTCAAATTTAAAAGCACAAGGAGACACAGATACCAGGTAGAAACACAACATCTGAGACACAGTTTTCTTGCCTGAATAGTAGAAATAATTTTTGTATGCAAGAATAATGCACTAAAATTAAAAATTTAAAAAATGGTGCTGAGCCCCAAAAGTGGCAAATTCTATCCTGGCAGAAAAAGCCTTTCCCAGGTCCATGAGCAGGAAGATCCCTGAGGCAGCTGAGGACAGAAAATCCTGTCCAGCATTGCATGGTTGTGTTTACTAATTCATTAGGAGGCTGTGCAGGGCCTCATGAGGGAAAATCCCAATTTCCAAACCCAGAATTCCAGGATCTGTGACACAAATTTCCTCCTGTGTTGTTCATCCCTGGGCAGCTCAGACTTTATAGGTGAATTGGAAATCAGAGCTCAGTGACTCATCTGGAGGCATTTCTATGGAGAGTCTGGTCTTTGCCCCCTGATTCCCAGTTAATTAATGGGATTAATTAACTGTCTCAGGGTTAAATCTCCAATGTGTGCCCAAATTGCCTCGGACACACAATGGCCTGTCCTGGAGGCAGCATCCCACAGAAACAGAGCTTTTCCTAAATGCATTCATGGTCAGCGGGTGCTGAAGATTTTCCTGTGTGACCAGCAGAGCCCTCTGCAATCCTCCAGGCCAAAAAAAGAAGGATCTTATCCAGATTGAGCCTGGGAATGTGCTTAATTTTCCATAAAAAAGGGAAAGCCTCTTGCCCACGGGGCAGCTGGCAGTGCCCCAGTGCTGCCCTTCCTGGGTCCAGCACTGCAGGGCAGGCAGCAGTAATTGTTATCCCGGGTTATCCCGGGTTGTTATCCCGGTTTTCCGGGGGAATCCAAAGGCACCCGGGGACGTTTCCCGCTGGGGATGGATCCAGCCCGTCCAGCAGATGGGGCCGTTCCCCCGGGCTCGGTCCCGGCTCCTGCAGGTGAAAATTCCTGCACGCCTTCGGGAGGGGCTGGGGGTGCTCTGGATCTCAGGGCTCCTGCTCTAGGAGAAGGAGGAAAAAGAGAAAAACCCAGATTAACAAACCACGCCTTCGTTTAATGAGTGTTAGGTTTGGGGTTTGAGTCATTTACAACACCAAGCTCAGGGGGTTTGGGTCATTTGGAACACCAAGCTCAGGGGGTTTGGGTCATTTAGAGCATCCCCTTCAGTGGGTTTGGGTCATTTACACCCTCAGTGGGTTTGGTTCTCTTTGGGACACCCCCCTCAGTGGCTTTGGGTCATTCAGAACATCCAGCTCAGTGGCTTTGGGCCATTTAGGACACCAAGCTCAGTGGATTTAGGTCATTTGCACCCTCAGAGGGTTTGGATCTCATTGAGACACTTCCTCGGTGGGTTTGGGTCGCTTTGGGACACCCTCAGTGATACCTGAGCTTTCCAGCTCTTTCTGCTGAGCTCAGGTTCTCCCAAGCCCCAGGACTTTGGGACCTTTGGGACCCCAGGCTCTGGTGGGGGCTCAGTGACCCTTCCTGGTGCCCTGTGGGGGTCCTGTCCCCCTGAAGGAGCTGTCCTGTCCCCAGGTGCATGACACGGAGGAGCAGTGGGTGCAGCTGCCCCCGGGGCCGGCTGAGGTGCGCGTGCAGGCCAGGGACTGCTGCTACCTCAGCTCCTGGAGCTCCTGGTCCTCGCTCTGCAGGTAAGGAGCCAGCCGGGCTGGGCTGGGCAGAACCAGAGGGTTCTGATGTAAATCCACATGGAAATGAAATTTCTGATGTTATTTCACAGATGACCTGTAAGGAGGGTGGCACAGTGCTCCTAGAGAAAGCAAAGAATGAATTAGCACAAGAACAGAAGCACAATTAGAAGAGAAATTTCCATTTGAGATTCTTAAGAAGCCATAACATTTTTTTTTTGTAACAGTTGAATGTGGTCCTGATTTTGGCAGCTCCTAAATCCCCCAGATTCAAGTTACACTTTTAGCATCCATCATGTTTCATGAACGTGATTTTGACATGTTGCTGGCAGCTATTATTGTATGTCCTTTTATTATTATTGGGCCTTTATTTATTGTATGTCCTTATATTATTATTTTGCCTTTATTTATTTCACATTTATTTATTTATATGCTATTTATTTATTTAGTATTTATTTAGTATTTAATATTTATTTATTTGTTTATTATTTATTTACTGGCTTTGCAAGGCCAGTGGATGGCAGTTGCTGTTCAAACCACTGCATGTGTTAACTTATTTGGAAAGTCACTTCCTGAAAGAACTGTTTGAATCTTCCATTTTTTAATTGTTTACTTCTTTGTTTATTTAATATTTATTTGTATTTATTTCTGTGGGACAAGCACAGAAAGCCTTGGCTGCCTCAGCAGCTGGGTGTGGGGTGGCCAGGCCACCCTCACCCTCCAGGACATTGGGCTAGAGAAGGAATTGCAGGGATTGCAGAGCCCTGGGGATGTTTCCTGCTGTCCTGTGTCAGCTCTCTGTGCCCACAGCTGCTGATGCCCAGCTGGGGAGCTCTCCATGAGGGATCCATGGAGCTGGAGCACTGGGAGCCAGGAGATGCATTTCTCACCTCCCAAACAGCCTCCCCTGCTCCCATTGCTGGGGTCTCTCCATGATCCAGCTGTGCCCAGGGCATCTCCAGCTGTGGAATCCCACAGGAGCAGCACAGGGCACAGAGTCAGGAACCCCCAGGGCAGCTGGAGCAGCGCCCCAGGGTATGAAATCCCCCAGAGTGTGTGTGAATGTTAATAATGCCATGAAATCAGATTTTTAGAGCAGAGATTTCTATAGCCCACGTTGCCAGTGTGCCCCACCCTGTGTTGGTGTGTTCCCAGAACCTCAGGGAAGCTCCTCCTGGCACAGCCAGGGCCCAGCTCTGGGAGGGAGCAGCAGCAGGAGCTGAAGCTTTTGTGTTTTTCATGGAATCCTGGAATTGTTTGGGCTGGGAGGACCTTGAAGCTCATCTGTCCCAGCCCTACATGGGCAGGGACACCTCCCACGGTCCCAGGGTGCTCAGAGCTCCAGCCTGGCCCTGGGCACTGCCAGGGATGGATCCTTTGTCAAAACACTGAGCCCCGACTTCCAGGAGGGCAAAATTCTCTGAAGTATCTTTGAGGATTCAGGCCTTAACCTCTGGTACAGAATCACTGACATGAAAGTCCTTCATTCCAACCGTGCTTCCTTTTCCCAGTCTTAGCCATGGGTGGTAATTTAAGGTATTTAAACACTGAAATGTGTGAAGTATCTGATATTTCAGAAAACTGCTGATAATTTATTTACAAGTCCTGTTGGTATTTATTAAGTTTACATGTCTTATTTTGGCTATAAAGGCAACTTATATGCTTGTTTACAAAGGAGCTAATAATAAATACACCTGAAAACAAGAAAATTTGGTTTATTTGTGGTCTTTTAAGAATGGTTTGTGTCAGTATTCACTTTTGTACCAGAGGATCAGACAGTATTTCTGTCTCAGTGTCTGCAGGGCAAATGAATTATTACTAATTAATAACACCAAACTCCCAGCCTGTAAAAGTGCAGAGGATGGCCCAGCCAAGGGAGCAGGGTGTGCCCCAGGATTGCTGAGCCCTGCCTGCAGGAGGGGAGAGCTCTGGGCTTCTTTGTGCTCTCCAGCTCTGAACTGAACCCACCTGCCCCACATTTGAGGGCTCTGAGGTCACAGAACCCTCCTGACCCTCAGGGTTTAATCCTGGGCACCCTTTAAACCAATCCCTGAAACCTCTCCTGAGCTTGGGCCCAGCCCAGTCTCCATTCTTGGAATATTCAGCTAAATTTTGTATCCTGACAAAGCCTAAATTGATCTTTGCCTTTCAGAATGTGCCTTTCTGTGTCACAAGGCCAGAAAATGAGAGAGGCTTCAGGGGGAAGGCACTGGCTGAGTTTATTCAGGAAAATAACAAAGCTCAGCCTGGAGCTGCCCCTCTCTCTGCAGGAATCAGCTGCCTGGCAGGTGGCTGCTCCCTGGGGCATACATTGGCTTTGATCCCCAATTATCCATTCCCTGGGCCTTCCCTGGATCCAAGTGCCTGGGAATGTCTCCTCTGGGAATTGTCAGGCTCCCATCTCTGCCTAGATTGGATAAAAGCAAAAAAAATATTCACTGTGGTGGCTCCACGCACAGGAGATCGCATTCTAACATGCTCCATCCATCCAAGAACATAATAATTGATGTGTCAGTCAGCCCCTGGGCTTCTCTTCTTTCTTTCCTCTCCTTTTGCTCTGTAAATAATCTGGAAACCTCTGGAAATGTCAAGTGCACAGACTCAGGCTGCACAATGTACAAAATTCCACCCCCCGCCCAAAAAACCCCCTTTAGATTGCAAAATCCGAGCTTCTGACATAAAATTTTAGATCTGATTTATTCCTGAGAGAGGAGAGTCATTGACTGTGTAAAACCCAGATTTTTCTGCTTTTTTCCCTGCTCCTTTTCCCAGGCCCCACCGTTCCCTGGGAAGGGGCAGCTCCTCCAGCTTTCCATTCATCCCCATCACTCAACCCCTGGTTTTGGGCTGGGTACCACACCTGCCAAAATCTGCTCTGAACAGAGCCTGACTAATTCCCCCCAGGCCTTTCTGTGGGTGCTGCTCGGCTCGAGGAATGCTGCCAGATAAAGACTCGGTGTCCTTAATGAGGCACTAATTGGTCATGGTAGGAATTTGCTGTTCTCCAGGAGCTTCAGCCCCTGAGCTGGGCAAGCAGGCACTTGCTGAGAGCAAAAGGGGGGAAAAGCTGATGTTTAATGAGGGGTTCAGGGGGAGAACGCAGATTTCAGCTTCAAATGCTTCATATCCACCCCTTCTCCATGCTGATCTTCCTCCCACCCCTCTTCTTCATAAGTTGTAGCTTCTCTTTTAGAAACATTTTCTTTTTAATAAAGGGAAAACCAGTGCACATCCTCCAGCCCTGCTCTGAGCCATGAAAACACCTTGAGACCTTTCTTGAAATGTCACTTTGATTGACTTTGGTGTGACAGAAGGGCAAAGTCCAAACACCCGGAAATTGCATCTTGAGGCGATTTCAGATCAGTCCTTTTCAAATTAAGGACTGATTTCAGAACAGTCCTTTTCAAAGCCCATTCCGTGGATGTGTTAAGCCATTAATGCTTTGTTTTTGTGAAGAATCAGCTCAGAACACCAATGGGCTTCATGCCTTGTGAAGGCTGACCTAGGACAGAGACCAGACAGAGTTAAAGAATAGAGCAGAGATTTATTAAAAGGCCTCAATGGATCCACCTTGGGCAGCACAAGAGCCCAGCCAGACCAAGATGACCCAAAATGGTCCCAAAATGCACGACCCAGCACAGGGTCTCTCACTGATCAGTTCTGCTCCATTTGCATATTTGGGTTAATTGTCCAATTACAGCTTTAGGTTATCAAGTCCCATCCTTGTTTTTCTCTCTTCAGCCCACGGTGTTTGTGCTCTTGGGCCTGAGATTTGGATCATTTGTCCTTGGTCCCCAGCTGGAGCAGGAATTGTTTTGTCTCCCTGCTCTGTGCAGAGAGCTCACCATCCCATAATGTGAAGCTCAGACCCACACACTAAAGCAGCACAGAACCTGAAAAATACAAAAGCCAAACCTGAGGCATCAGTCTGACACAGGAATCAAAAGGAAGGCTCTGATCTCCCACAGGGGTGGAAAACAGGGAACTCTCAGATGCCTTCAGAGGCTGCCTGGAGCAGAGGCAGGGCAGAGTTACAGCAATAAATAGGTTTTTATGAAAAGCCCTTCACAGGACACACCTTGGGCAGTGCCAGAGCCCGGCCGTGGCTCCACCCCAGATGGATCCTGGCCACGAGTTCTCACACTTTGATAAGTTTGGGTCCATTTCCATCCTGGGGTTCAGTGTCCAGTTCCAGCTCCAGGGGATGCAGTCCCACCCTCCCAGGTTGCTCCCCTCCATTCCCTGCTGTTTGCACTTTTGGGGCTGAAGCTGCAGCGGTGTCCTTGGTTGTGGGGCTGGAAAAGGATTGTTCTGTGGGGCTGAGCTGTGAGCAGAACTTGCTGACACTTTCTATGGAGTGCAGAGTCACACACTAATGCAGTGCAGAGTGTGGAAAATATGAAAGCTCAAACTGAAGGCATCATCTCCTTTCCCAGGCAAACACCCAAAGGCTGTGGCACAGCCTGAACAAAGGCAGCCCTTGGTTCTCAAACCCTGCATTGAGCAAGACTTCAAAATCTGATGCTTTAATTGCACCTGGGCGGACAACCCTGAGCCACCCACCCTGGCTGGGGCTGGGGATGAAAACACCAGGGATACCAGGGAGGGGAGGGCCCCCGTGACTGCAGCAGCCCTGGCTGGACCCTCCCTCCCGTGACAAAGTGGTTTTTTCACCTTTTCCACGTGCTGTTCGTCATCTCTGTGGATGCCCTGCATGGGAGGCTCTCCACGGTTGGGTGGGAGCAGGTTCCTCCTCTGGAATGCAGCCAGGGAACATCCTGCCATGCACTTAACTCATGACCTGCTGTGGCAGCATTTTTGGCATCCCAGTGGTGCTCCAACCAGGCCTCCAAAGCTAAAAGCAATCTCAAATTTGGAATAAATAATAATTGGGAAAATTTTCTTACCCTCAGAAAAAATGCACACTAATATTTTACCACATGCAACACCACGGAATTGCTTTTTCTTCTTCAAAAGATCAACTTGGAGGGATAAGAATTTGGGAAAAAAAACCAAGATATAATGGCAAAGGTAGAAAATTACAGGACTTCCACAATTAACTTACAGGTATTCACAGGTTTGCTGATGAGGGCAAAATTGCACTCACAATTCTTCAATATAAACAATTCATTTACCATATTTATCCTAAATTTCAGAATGAGTTCAGCAATTAGTCCTTACTCACCCAGCTTTGGGAAGAAGCTGTTCCTATACACATCCCAACATTTGTTTTGCAATGACCTTTTTTTCCATGGCGTACTTCATTGCCCACATTTGCTTTGTCAAACATTAATTTATGAGGGCAAAGACACCACAAGGTCCCTGAAAATGCCGTCAACACTTGGCATTCTCCAGTGGGAATGCCAGACCCAGTTCCACTGGGATGGCCCACGAGGTCACCTGGCTGCCCACGCCCTCTGTGGCCCCTTTAGGACAGACCCATTTTCACAATCTCTGTGATCTCTGTGGGTAACCTGCCTCCATGGTTGACTCCTCTCACGGTTGTGAAATTTGTTTTGCTCCCATCTAATTGGAATTTCTCTCCCTGCAATTTGCTCTGTCCCCTCTTCCTTTCACTCTGCAGCTCCAGGAGGGCTCTGGCTCCCGTTCCCTCTGTTTCCTCCTTCTCCCAAGGGAGCCAACCCCTTCTCCCAAGTTTTCCTCTGTGTTTCATCCCCTCAGCACCTGGTGCTCCCCCATGGGCTCTGCTCCAGCATTTCAGTGCCCTTCCCTGCCAGGGAGCCCAGAACTGTCCCAGGGCAGCAGCTCCAGCCTCGCCAGGGACACCTTGGGAATTATGGACTGAAATTCAAGTGCTGGAAAATCTCCCTCCATGAACTGGGCAGGATTTGTATTCCCTGAGCGGGATGGGATGGGATGGGATGGGATGGGATCCATGGGATTGGATGGGATCCATGGGATGGGGTGGGATGGGGATGGGATGGGATGGGATGGGATGGGATGGGATCCATGGCATGGGATGGATGCTGGGGCTGCATCCCAGGGGACACTGGGAGCACTGGGCTGGGCCCTTTCCTCATTGCAGGGTCAGGATCTGCCAGGCTGCAGTTTTAGTGTCAGGACAGCCCCGGGGGCTGTGTGTGCTCCAAACCCTCCAGAGCA
This sequence comes from Geospiza fortis, assembly GCF_000277835.1. Classification (NCBI taxonomy): domain Eukaryota; kingdom Metazoa; phylum Chordata; class Aves; order Passeriformes; family Thraupidae; genus Geospiza; species Geospiza fortis. Next base: position 11,264,409 of record NW_005054308.1, on the reverse strand, counting down.
GGAGGAGCTTCCGGCACAGTTTGGGTTCTGCTCCTGTTTCCTAATTGCTCATAATTGTCCATCAGCCACAGACGTGTCCTGAATCCTCCCCACGAGTTCCTGCATGCTCCTTGCCAGCATTTTCTCCAGAAAAGCTCCCCAGAAATCAAAGTCACCGACAGCCCCAAGCAGGGGGATCCAGACCAAGCTCAGTGCAAACCCCACTCTGCCTTTTGTCCTCTCAGCCCCGCAGGAACACATGTCCAAATTAAGGAAAAAGAAAAAATTCAGAACAAAGCCACTGAAGGGCATTCAAAAAATAAAATTCCAGGCCTCCAGCTCCAACTGGATTTTTACCCATCCTGGAATTTGGATTTAATGGCATTTATGTTTTTTGTCCTGTTAAGGGATGAGAAATTCAACATTTATTGATTGCCTATATTCTTTAAAGACAAAATTATTCATATCCCTCTTGGGATGAGTTAGAGGGGCCCAAGGCTTACTTGACCTATTGAAATCTTTTCTGCAGGAGCTTTCAGGCCCTTTTTTACTGGAATGAGCACCCCTGGCCCCAATCCTGCACAGGGAGAAAGGCCTGGGCTGCCCTGCAGCGAGGGAATCACTGAAATACTGGGGATTGAGGTGGTGTGCAGGGACTTTTCTTGTTGAGATTTTTGCACATTTATGAGAAGGCAGCTCTGGAAGGAGGGGTTGAAACCAAACTGTCACCTCCAAACTCCACATTACTCTGGATTTGTGAAAATGAAGGCTCAGACCTGAGTTTCCCATGGGGACTCTGCCATAAAAGACAGAAATTGCTGCTTTTTGGTTAAGCCACCAACAAATGCAGGGTTTGTTTAAGGAATCCCTCCTGTAGTGCTGGAAACAGGGAAATGGGAGCAGAGGAATCTCCCCCGTGTCCAAGGCTGGGCAGGAGCTCTGGAGATGCTCTGGGCTGGGTGTGAAGGGTTTCTCTCCCAAAACATCACTTTTGACCCCAAACTGGGCACATCTGAAAGGAAGAGGAGCCCTGGGGATGCTCTGGGCTGGGTGTGAAGGGTTTCCAGCAGAACACAGATTTCCCAGAGCAGCTGAAGGGCTCAGTGCATGGCCACAAGCAGCTCAGCTGAAACCACAGCTCAGAAGCAGCTCCAAAACACCCGAAAGAATAAGAATTAAGCCCTTCTGGGATGAGTGCTTTGGCAAACACCCAGCCAGGATTATTCTTCCCTGGGAACTGCATTCAGCTGTGAGTCCCCATGGCAATAGCAGAGCCAGCCCTGAGTCAGCCCTGGCTGCTGGGGCTGGAACAGTTAATTGAATTAGGCTGGGCTTAGGCAGGACCATCCCTGCTCCATCAGCACCGGGACACGCAGCCCTGCCCGTGCCCAGGACAAGCCTCCTGACCTGCCCTGGGCACCTCCTTCCCCAGTCACCTGCAGGGCATTTCATCACCAGGCCTGGCTATAAAGGGTGCCATGGCCACACTGACAGCCCTGTCACACTGCAGGCAGCTGGGCTGGCGTGGGGACAGCCATGAAGGTCACCCTGGTGCTCCTGGCAGTGGCAGCTCTGTGCCTGGCATGTGAGTAACTCCCTGGGCTCCTCGGGGTTCTTCTTCAGCTGGTTCCTGCACTGGGTGGGAGGGAGAAAATGGGATTTTCTGGTTAAAATCCTATTATTTAGCACCATAATAGTTTATTACCCAGCTGGGGCTGGTGTGTATGGAGGCTGCTCCTTGCTGGGTGTAGCTCAGAGCTCTGTTCTGCGACTCAAAAGAGCTGTGATGCCTCAGAACCACCTGGTTTTATCTGTTTATTTTAAAATTTCCATCTGAGAAGGGAGCTGGGAGCTGGTGAGGTCCTGCCCTGCCAAACTGACCAAGCAGGGGACAGCTGATGATGCTCAGGCCACATAAAACAGCTGGGAATCATGTTTTTATAATCTTATTTTTCCAGGCTGCAGGGAGATTTGAGGGACATGTTGCTCTAAAAAAGAAGGATCTGTGAGGAATTTCTTCAGCCTTTACCTGGCAATTTTATTTTTGCTAAAAACTTGCAGTAAAAATGTATTTTTAGAGAAAAATAAGTGCATTTAAAAAGACTGAAAGACTCCACACCTCTGCAGGTAGTATAGAAGTTTTAAAGCTTTATGAACATTAAAGGTGCAAAATAGTGAAAATGTTAAATGCAAAATAATGAAACAAAAGAATCTTTTGAGTAGCTCTGAAGAGGTTGCTTTGAAATTTGTCTCAACCCCAAAATTTTTATTAAAAACAGCAGTTTAAATGAAATGTGGTGGAAATAATCCATTCAGTGTTTCATTAACTGCAGGGAAATAAAGAAATGTTCCTTCCATTAGAATTCCAGGAAATCTCTTCCTTGAACTTTCTGGTTTATCTTGTCTGCTTGAAAACTTCATGAATCAGCACTTTCTGAGCCACACCTTTATTGCACTCACTCCGTTTGCAGAGTGGCTCCTAAAAGTTCACCAGAGAAAAAATCAGATGCGAATGGTTGGGGGAAGTGGAATAAATCGAATCCAGTTCCAGAATAATGAAATCTCAGTCAGCCTCTGGTGACAGAGACGGAAACCTGACCTGGAGCTTTATTTCTGCTCGTTTTCTTTATGCTGAGCAACTGTATTTGACGTGAGGGTGTAAACAGGTTTATGAAAGGAAGTTTTTGTGGAAAGTTTAACCTTTGACGATCAAAAAAGCCAAATTTATTCTAAAAGACAATTGTTAGAGCTCTGCTCCAGAACACATTTGGAAAGTTTAACCTCTAAAGATTAAAAAAATCCAAATTTAATTAAAAAAAAGTGCTAGAGCTCTGCTCCAGAACAGATTCCTGCTCCTTCTGCACAGAAATCTCTCCCTGTTACCCCTGGAAGCCCCAGGACGATGATTATGGGACAGCAGAGGGGCAAACACATTCCTAAGGAAAGTAAGAAATGTGTCAGCAGCGTGGAGCCACGCCAAGGAGCTGATTGCTTTGTGGGAGGTGTAATTAGCAGTGTTTGGAAGGAGCTCCTTGAAGCCCCACCTGAGGACAGGGCTCTGCTCCAGAGGAACGAGGTAAAAATAGGAGCCAGCCGCCTCAAAATCAACATTGAAACAAGGGAAACACTTCCTAACGTGGGATTATGAGCCAAATTGTATTATCACTGGTATTTACAGTCAATATTGTATTTAATTCTCATTATTGACAGGAAACACAGATATAGAAGGGATTTGTGGTTTGCTCACAGCCACATGCAGCTCTTGGTAAACTCAGGATTAAACTCCAGTCACGCTCAACCACCAGTTAATCCTGGACATTAAATACAAAATAACATGATGAACAGTAAATATAATATTGACTGCTGGGCTGTCAGTGGTTTTGTGGTGAACAATGGCTCCATTCCCTCCTCCAGCAAAGGCTGTTCCAACCAGTGACAGAAGTTTCTAAGGTGAATAATGCACCAAACCCCACTTGTTCAATAGGTTCTGACACCTGGGCCTCGCTAAACACTGCACAGCTCTGTCAGTGTTGACATTTAAGGAGGTAAAAGATTCAGTGCTGCTGAGTGAAATCATCCTGGTTTGCACCAGAGTGTTCATTAACTGTGTGTTTCCATTTTCTCTTTTGTGATTCAGTTTCCACATCAGATGCTGCCACACAGAATGAGGTGAGTGATTTCCTTTTTTCTGGATAAAAATATAGAATATGAGGTAAAAAATATAATATAATAACATGAGGACAGAAAATAAGCATGTTAAACTTTAATTAAATGCTTCCATTTAGTGACGTTTCAGTGAAAGTTCCTGAGTTTGGGATATGGAGTTTCCACAGAGTTGTTCTGACAACTTCCAGATGTTTATACCTGTTTGGCATTCTGGGCAAGAAAATGAGCAAGGAGAAATTTTAAGCCAGAGAAATCTAGATTTTTTTTATTGTTTTTTTTTAATTATTTGATGATGACCCTATAAGGCTTTTCTGATGAGTTTTATCTCCTAAATCAGGTACCTGGAGATTTTCATTCTCTCTGAGTACTCTGGGTTAATGTCTGGAAGAAGGGAGGGGGTGGAAGTGTCCAAGGAAGGGCTGGATGTGAATTGATCCCACCTGGATTTACTGATTGTCGTGATCAGATAATAAAAAAAGCCCCACACTCTGCTCCTCTGGGGCTGTGTTGTTCCTGCTCAGGCCCTGTCACAGGCAGCCCCACTCTCACCTCTGAGCAGAAATGTTTCATTTTTGGGGCTTAGCCTCTGCCCATAGAGGTGGTGCCACCTCCCTGGCTGTGCTGCCCCAAAGTGTGCCCCAAAACTGGATATATTTGTGATTTCTGTGCATGGAGGAGATGTGGCTGTAAAGCAGATGGGACTCCATTTCTTCATGCAGAAAATGCCAATTTTTACTCAGTTATCTCATATTTATAGGAATTCTAAAGGCGCTGTGTTAAACCTGAGTGGATAACAATACACTGTCAGTTCATTGGTCAGTAAATGGAATTTTGTGCATCCACCAAACCTCTTTATTCTTGGATTGTTTACACATCTTCCTCACTGATTCTCATTGCACCAACTTCTTGGTGTTGCAGGCACAAACTTATTTTTCTCACAAGAATAAATTGTTGTGCTGAGTGACTTTTCATTCTTATGATTTTTCTCACGGGGACAAGCAGATTGATGAGCTGCCCCCAGCCCCAGCAGCAGGCCTAAGCCATGCTGTTATAAAGCCTTTTTTTGTGAGTTTTTTCCCCGTATGGTCAGAGGGTGTGAGACTCAGAGCTGCCCTCATTGCAGGTGGACTGCAGTGAGTACGAGAAGCTGGAGAGTGGGAGGCCCATTTACTGTGAGAGGCTCTACCAACCCTACTGTGGCTCTGATGGCAAAACCTACAACAACAAATGCTCCTTCTGCAAGGCTGTGCTGTGAGTACTGAGCTGCCATGGGCTGAGCAGCTGGGATTTCCACCCCATAAAACTGCTGGGTTTCTTTAGGGCTGGTACTTCTCTGCTCCTGTGCTTTACCTTTACACCATAATTGCTCCTCCCACTGATAATGTCCAGCTGATCTAAAGAACAAATGATGGTGATGTTTGGGTGAGAACTTCCTATTCTGGTAGGAAGTGTAAAATAGGCAACTAAAAAATAACCCAGATATTCAGGACTGAACTTCCTATTCCAGCAGCAATGATGAAGTTGGACACTAAAAAACTACTTGGATATTTGTGTGAGCGATGTCCTATTCTGGCAGGAAACATGAAATAGTCAACCAAAACATGACCCAAATACTTGTGTGAGCAACTTGCAGCAGGCACTGTGAAGCTGAACACTAAAAAATTATTTCTATTTGTGTGAGGAACTTACTGCAGGTGCTGTAAGATTCAGTCACTAAAAAATACCCTGACATTTGTGTGAGCAGCTTCCTATTTCAGCAGAAACTGAATTTGGACAGTAAAGAGTCCAGTAAGCAGCAGAGACCTGACAAAGCACCTGCACCCAACGCAGGTCACGCAAAAATTCAGAAGTGGTTCTGGCAATGTCTTGGGTTTATGGATAAAATGTGTGATTTTGCAAGGAAAGCCGTTTACAGACGAGTGCCCTGATGTGTGCTGTGAATGTTTCTGGTGTCTCCTCTGTCAGCAGAGGGTTGCAGAGGCTCTTGGTGCAGTTTTCTGTGTGCAATGCCGTGTTTTCCCTTGCAGGAGGAGCAGAGGGGCCCTGCACATGAAGCAGGCAGGAGCGTGCTGAGGGAGCTGTGCTGAGCGCAGAGGTGCTCTGCCTTTCCTGCCTTTCCTGCCTTTCCTCATCCTGCCCTGCCAAGCCCAGCCCGGGGAGAAGAGCCAGCTCCAGAGCTGGGACTGACCCTGCTGTCCTCACAGCACAACTGCTCCTGTGCCTTCACACCAGCCCTTCCTTGGGTGTTTGTCTCCATGGCTGAAGTTCTGACGATGCCCCAAGTCTTCCCACCTCGTTTATCAAACGTTTTCTTTCCTTCACCCAGAAACTTCAGCAGATATTTTTTTTTTTCCTAAAGGTTTTCAGCTTTCCCAGGCACTGCTCTGACTCTCTCCCAGTTCTGTAGCTGAGTTTTAAGTGCTTATTTTTCATCCCTCTCCGTACAATTCTGGTTCCTGTATGTTGTTCAGCTACTCAGTGTGCTTGTTTATTAAAATAAACCTTCACTCTTTTTTTTTTGTCCATGGTGAACTTTCTAGAGAATTTATTGCATCCATGACTAACAAGTATTTCCCAAATTACAGAAAACTGCAGTGGAGCAGGGGCTGAGTCCAGAGGTAAAAATCCAAAGCTGGGATACAAAAGTTGTATATGCTGGAATTTACCCCCCAGTCTCTTTTTTTTTGCTTTAAATGAGACAAATATGGTAAAATGTAAGACTGTAGCAGTCTGTTAAATCCTGTCATTTAAATGGGAATATTCATTAATCTTTTCACTTGACAAATTTCAGAACCTAAAGAAATTTATGTCCTGCTCTTACATCCTGATTATCTTCACTGTTAAAGTAATTTATGTCTTTTACTCAATACTTGGTCATGGGAATGTATTTTCCCAGAATTAAAATTGTGAATGACTGACCTTATTGGAGGAAAATTTTGGAGCAGCTGGACACAGAACAAATCCAGCCCTATCCTGAATTCTGTTTATCTGGAAACCAGGTCCCAGCAATTAGGCAGCAGGGATGAAAATGAGGAAGGTAATATAAAAGTTCCTAATAGTTCAGAGGCTTCAGTAAAGAAGTTCCTAGAACAGATCACCTTGGCTGAAAAAGATAAAAATGAGAAAACAAAGATCAGATTGAGAGAACAAAGTGAATCTCTGAGGTTTCCTCATGATGTCAGAAAAACCTGATTTATGGATATTTGCTGCCTTCCAGCCTCATGGATATTCCCACCCTCTGCTTAGGTTTGTTGGGATATTTAATGGGCTGTGCTTGTGCACCAAACCTAGGACACCAAAACTCTCATGCAGCCCCAGGAGTGATGCAAGGAGCTGCAAGTCAGAGGTGTAAAGCACCCCCTGCATTCCCCTGGCACTGCAGTCTGTCCATGTCTGATCATTCCTGACATGTACTCCTGGGCAGGAGAGCAGGACCTGCCCACCTGGGGGCTTCTGCCCACCTGGGGGCTTCTGCCCACCGGGGAGCTTTCCCTCAGCCCAAAGCTGGCAGAGCCAGAGGCACAGCAGCTCCTGCCACATACCAGAGCACAGAACATCACCTGCAAATTGCTGCAAGTGACACCTGGAGAAAATGCTGGAGAGGCTGGCCAGGCTGGCCAGGGGGGTCTGTGGGATGGCGCAGAGCCACGGAAATGTGGGCAAGGGAAAATGAGCAGAGCCTGAGAGAGCTGAGCTCGGCTTCTGTGGGACAGAAAATAAAATACTGGTGTGGAATAGGAAACAGAACAGATCTGGCACTCAGGGAAGATTAGAGTGCAGAACTCTGCCCTGGAAGGGTTCCTAAATACCTGCTATGTCTTTACAGCTGATGTGTTTACAGCAGAGAGACAAGGAAAGGTTTTCCTGAAGTCTTACAAAACATTTATTTCATTCTAAAACAAGAGGTGATGAAATCTGGAGATCAGATAGTGGGATCCCTGCAAAAGCACAGCCAGTGCCAGAATAAAGCTGGCTGGGGTTAGCACAGCACCATTCTCACCTGAGCTCGTGCACCTGAGGGCTTTGGCTGCTCAGATGCTCTCTTAAAAGCTTTAATTTTGGAATGTTGATGTTCTGCTCCCTGCAGAATTAATTATTGTGTAATTAACCTCTCCTTTGGTGATCAGGAGTGCCCAAGGATGGAGCTCTGGGACAGTGGGAGGGTCCCTGCCCATGGCAGGGGTGGGTGAGAGCTCTGAGGTCCCTCCCAGCCCAAACCATTCCATGATTTACCATCAGCTCGGATGGAGAACATTCATTCCCTCTGCTCTTCCCACAGGAGCCCTCACTTGTCCAATTTTGGGGCTGATATTTTGGATGTTCTGCTGTTTTTGATGCTGTGTTGCTATCACAGGTTGGACTTGGTGACTTCTGGGGCCTTTTCCAACCTCAGCGATGCTGTTGACACATCCAAAATCCACAGGGATTGCCAAGAATTTATTTTGTTATTCCTACTCTGCCACAGAGCGTTGTGGATTCCTCTGGGATTGCAGAGGAACAGCAGCTGAGTCTTTGCACGCTGTCATTCACAAAAAATAACTCACCAGCAGTCTGCTGGCTGATGAATGAGCCTTGTCACCCAATCCCTCAGGGCTTGCATGAAACAGGACTTTAAAACGTTGAGGGAATTGTGATTTCTGCTGGGATCCACCCAAACAGAGCCATTAAAACAAGGCTTGAGTGCAGACCTGCACAATGCTGCAAATACATGTGTGGGGACAGGGTAGAGACTCTCCAAGGAAAATCACTTATAAACCTTGCAGAGAGCTCCAAAGGAGGGGCATGAGGATGGGGAAGGGTCTGGAGAGGCCCTGGAGAGCAGCTGAGGGCACTGGGATTGTGCAGCTGGAGGAGGCCGAGGGGAGACTCCCTGGGGGTTGCAGCTCCTCCCGAGGGGCAGCTCCGATCTCTGGGACAGGGACAGGACCCAGGGAAGGGCTGGGGCTGCGCCAGGGGAGGCTCAGGCTGGATTTTGGGAAAGGTTCTGATTCCCCCAGAGGGTGCTGGGCACTGCCCAGGCTCCCCAGGGATGGGCACAGCCTGAGGGAGAGACTTGGGAGAGAACGTCCTTCAGCACTGTTAAAAATTGTGACGGGGACTTGGTGCTTCCAGGGCTTTGGTTTAGGCCTGGCTGCACAGGGAGGAGTTAATTGTGACCCTGTTTGCTGCTCACAACTATTTTTAGTTGCACCACTGGGAATCCCAGGTGCTGTTAAGCCCAGCAGGGAATTAAAGCTCTGATCCCTCTGCTTTTAAACAGACAAGTCTTGCTAGAAATGAAAAGTGAACTAACGTTGCATTCTGTAGTTTACATGGTTAAGAGGATGTTGTTGTTGAACTGGTGTTAGAGCATTTGCTTTGCTTCCTTTTATCCAGGGTGTTGAGACCTCTCATTTAGAGCTGGTGGAAGCTATTTGGACATACATGCCCCAGGTCCACATTTTAGGGAAGTTTCGTAATCGTAATGGTGCTTTTCCAATTCCTCCTGAGAACAAGCTGAAAATTCCTATAGGAGCTAAAATTCAGACTTTGCACTTAGCAGGTGAGTGTGGATGGATTGAAATGCGCTAAGGAAACCAGCTCTGGGGAGGGAGGGAAGGAGGGGAATCCTCTCTTAACATGTGCCAATTCTTCTGTCCAACTCATCATGGCAGGACAGCGTGAAGACTGAAAGCGTAAGAAGATGTGGAGGGAAACAGACAATCTGACAGGAGCATTGAACACACAAGTGCATGAATTTTGCTTTTTGCTTGGATTTAAACTCAGAAGTTGTAAGGAATTTGGGAATGAGAAGGGACATTTCAGATGGAGAAGGAGAAGAAGAAGTTGTTGCTACAGTCCTGGCAAAATCTTTTGTTCTAGCTAATAAAAGAAGTTAGTTAAAAAAAAAAAAAAAGATAAAAAAAAGATTTTTTTTCCTTCACTATTAAATTCATTTGTGGTATATGGTGTGTTGTTTTATTTCTTGGTATTATTAACTCTGTGTAAATTGTTTTTTGAGTGAAGCTGTCTTTCTGGATGGGTTGGTTTGTATTTGAGGTAGGATTAATATCAACAGGTTTCTTTAATAGACTTCTGATAGGTATTACTGGGATTTTGGTTTTGTTTACCGTATGTCTAAACATACAGATTTGGTAGGGCCAGCTCGGCTGCTGGAGTTTGGGGTGTTAATTGATTAGATGGCTTTTGTTAAATGCAGTTTTTAATTTTTGAAAGGTTTTTTAATGTAGTGGTTTGAAGGTGGTTTTTAAGAATTGATTGTATTGTTTTATGTTGTTTGTAGTTGGTGTATGATATGGGGTATGGTGTAACTTCTTGAACGTTCTGGTTTTAGTGTTCCTAAGTTCCGATTTCTTTCTGGTTCAATTTTTTTTTTTTAGTTTTTTTTTTGGGGACAGGGCCATTTATATGGTGGGTTTTTATAGGCAATGTTTTTTTTTAATTTGGGTAGGTAGTGACATATTTTGTATTTTAATAGTTTATCTTTTTTATTTTTATGTTTTTAATTAGTTTTTTTTAATTTTTAAAATAACTTTTATAGATTATTGGTTATCATTTGTGAGGTAGCATAAAGGTAGAGCTTTGGGGGCTTTTTTTAGTAATGTTTATGGTCAGTTGTAAAGTTTTGAGTTTAGTGAGTTGGTTTGATTTAATTTTTAATGGGTGTTTGTTTTTATTAGCAGTTATGTCATTTTCAATGTGTATTTGAGTTTTTTGGGGTTTTGAGATATTGGTTTAGGAGGAAGTTAATGATTAGAATGTATGGAGGTTTTGGGCTAGTTCTAGTGGGATTTAAAATTTATTTACAGTTAGGTTTATTTAAATTTTTATTGGGGTTAAATGTTGTGGGATCTCTGTTCTGTTAGTAATAGAAATAGGTTTTGTTTTGATATGCTGCGATGGATAAGCGTGTACTGCGTACTGGTGCTGACAAAGGTACAGTATTTTTGTGGTTCTGATGTGTGAGGTTAATGAATTTACATGGTCTAATATATAGTTTAAAATAGAAATAAATATAAATTTAAAAATAAATATAAAATTATAGTGGTAAACATAAATATAGAAAACAAATAGAGCATGTGAATGTGTCTGTCTGTGTCCACTCGTCTCTGCGTGTGTGAGCGCATGCTGACTGGATTTAACCTTGTATGTGTGACTCTTGCTTTTCAGGTTTTTCAACTAATTTTTAAATTTAGAATAAAAAATCCCCAGCCGGAGGTTTGGTTTTTTTTCCCCCCTGGCTGGGTTTTCTTTTCCTCGGTCCCAGTTGGTCTGCGAGGCGACGTTCATCGCCAAATTTGGGCACGGACCGCCCAGGGACCAGGGTTTTCGTCAGGTGGGAGGATTTTTTGGAGGCTCCCGGGAACCACGTTCCCGAGGACCAACGATTGCTGGGGTGTAATTTAGCAGTTGTGATGAGAGTGATGGTGTGTTTGTGTGTAATCTGAAGGGGGTGTTCATGGTAGATGAGTGTTGTTTTCTGTGTGCTTTTGTTGTTTTGGGTTTCCTTGTAACAATAAATCAACGTGTAATGAAAATAGAAAAAGGTTATCATCTTGTGCTAATATGTGTTTTGTGTTGTATTGCTCCGTATTGCTCCGTATTGCTCCGTATGTAAACTTTTACCAGTGCGTCTATGAATTGTATCTATGTGCACTTGCATTTGTATACACTGTTTTCATATGAGGAGATGTAATATGGAATAGAAAGAACAGTATAAGACAATATAAATTACAAATATAAATATAAATATGAAAAATATAATTTTTTAAAAAATTTAAATACAGTTGAAATTAAAAGGTTTCTTTTTGGTTTTGAGTAGATGCAGGGGATTTATTTTAAATAATACAAGTGTTACAGAAGTAAAAACCCTAACAGAGAAATATATAATCAATATATAAAAATATGTATAAAAAAATATAAATCTAAGTAATAGGAAGACATGTAATATGGAATATGCATTTATTTATAAATAAAAATGTATAAATAAACATTAGACATTAATATACATTATAAGTAGGAATGTGAATATAAATATGAAAAAAGTGTCGTAAAACGGCGCGGCGTAAAGCGCGACTGTCGCAAATCGGCCGTAAAGAACAACTGTCGTAAAAGGTGCCGTAAAGCGCGACTGTCGTAAAACTGCCGTAACGAGCGACGATCGTAAAAGGTGCCGTAAAGCACAACTGTCGTAAAAACTGCCGTAAAGCACGGCTGTCGTAAAACTGCCGTAAGACGCGACTGTCGTAAAAGGCGCCGCAAAGCGCGACTGTCGTAAAAGCTGCCGTAAATGACAGCTGTCGTAAAACTGCCGTAAAGCGTGATTGTCGTAAAAGGTGCTGTAAAGCGCGACTATCGTAAAAGCTGCCGTAAATCGCGACTGTCGTAAAAGCTGTCGTAAATGACAACTGTCGTAAAACTGCCGTAGAGCGCGATTGTCGCAAACGGTGTTGTAAAGCGCGACTGTCGTAAAATGGACCGTAAAGTGTGACTGTCGTAAAAAGGTGCCGTAAATCGTGACTGTCGTAAGAGGTGTCGTAATGCGCGGCTGTTGTAAAAGTGCCGTAAAGTGTGACTGTCGTAAAAAGGTGCCGTAAATCGTGACTGTCGTAAGAGGTGTCGTAATGCGCGGCTGTTGTAAAAGTGCCGTAAAGCGCGACTGCCGCGAAACTGCTGCAAAGCGCGACTGCCGTAAAACTGTCGTGGAGCGCGACTGCCGTAAAGTTGTGCCGTGTAAGATGGCGGCGCCCTGGCCCTCACGGGGTGCCGTACAACATGGCAGCGCCGTGGCCGTCGCGGAATGCCGTACAAGATGGCGGCGGCCGCCCGAGTCACGTGATGCCATGCAAAGATGGCGGCTTTCGGAAGCGGGTTTTTTTTCGTGTTTTTGTCGCTTTTTGCGTGCCTTCCGCGCCTCGCCGGTCCCTCAGAACCCCCGATCGGAGCCCTCACGGCCCCCGGGTCCCTCAGAACCCCCAGTGCCCTCAGAGCCCCCGGTGCCTTCAGAGCCCCCGATAGGAGCCCTCAGAACCCCCGATCAGAGCCCTCAGAACCTCCGATCGGAGCCCTCAGAGCCCCCGGTGC
>NW_005054308.1:11241425-11251295 GCF_000277835.1 Geospiza fortis | reverse complement strand
TCGGCACAAACCACCGCGTCCCGGCGTTTCCCCCGCTCCGGGAGCGCCCCTCGCTGCCGGCGCTGCCCGGCCGGCCCTGGCTGCTCTCGCCGCGGTTTTCCTCATTTCTCGCTGCTGCGGAGTCTCCCCGTGGTTCTTTAAGCTTTTTAAGGTCCGTGGGGTGTTTATTCATCAAAAACAGAGCGTGTCGAGCTGTTGTTTCGTGCGACGCTCATTGTCGGGAATAAATTGAGGTGGGGGCCGCAAAATGCCGTTTAATTTATTGGATATATAAAGCTCTTCCTGCCGTGGAGATTTGTCTTTTATGTTTAAATGGGGTCAGCTCGCTGATGTAGAATGAGGTGTTAAAGCTGTGCTCATTAGCTCAGAATAACCCCAGGAGGAGCTTTAATTGTGCAGAAACTGCAGACTCATGGAGACAAATCCTTCTTCTCCCCCTTCATGGCAGGGGCGGGTTGTGCTTGAGTCTTGCAGGATTTTTCCTGCTTTGCCTGTTAATATTTTCATTTCTCTTGCTTTTTGCCCCAGTGCTTCTGCTGTTCTCTTTCCTGCTGGATTGTTCCCAGCACGTGGCTGTGCCAGCCTGGAAGGTTTTAGGTTGTGTTGCAATCTTCTGTTCAAAGTGAGTTAGCCCAGGTGACTGGGGATTGATGTTTTCCTCGGAATTCAGTCTATAAATAGTTAATTTTGGGCTTTATGAGGTTGATCACCCCAAACTGAGCCCTTCCAGCCTACCCCAAAAAAGAACAACAAGCACAGGGTCTTCACTCCTGGCTGGAGAATTCCCCCAATCCAGAGGAGCAGAGATCCTGTCAAACAATAAATCCAAGTGGGGATTTATAGTTTGAATATCCCACTTCAAAATTAAATAATAGCAACATGAAGGTAGTAACTTAAAATGCACCCAAAATGTGTGGCACCACGTGTTTTGCAGTAATTAGATCACAGTGGTGCTGTCAGTATTTCAAGTTTTGGCTGCAACAAGGCCTTGCTGAAAGCTTTTCCAAAATCTGCCCTTTATTTACCAGTTGTTTTTCCTCACTCCACTGAATTTTGGCATCCAACCTGTTTAACAGGTTCCTGAGCTGGTGATGCTTTGCCCTCCTCATTCCTGTTCTGGTGTTAGAATGAAATAAATCTTTGCCAGGTACAGTCATGAAAGGATCTCTCAGCATCTGTAGAAGGTGATTTTTCTGTTAGCAGTGAGCTAATCTTTCTTTAGTTGCTGATTTGTTGCTGCCATGGTAATTGTGGGTGTTTTTACATGAAGCATTGGAACCCCAGAGCCTGGGAGTGCTGCAGAGGGGAGGACACAGCTCAGGGAGGAGCAGAGAGAGGATCCTGCACGCTGCTTCCAGTGACTTTCTGTGCCTTTGATCTGTAACTCAGCACCCTGAATATTTTACTTGCTGTTCTCACCTCCAAGAGGAGCTGGTTTGAGGGCTTTTAATGGCATTTTTGGAGAGTGATCAGCAGGAGTCCATTTTTTCCAAAAAGAAGAATAAATAATTTTTCTTCTGGACAGACTTTGGACTTTTATTTTGCACTGGAATGTTGTAGTTGGTGCTGAGCTGGTGATCCCTGTGCAGCTTCCCTGTGACTGCCTTGATCTCAGGGTGGGATCTCTGAAGGTTTTTTATTCGTGAAAAGAGCTGATCTCTGGTTAAACCTGTGCTGACATTTCTCCATCACTCCCTCAGCTGGGAGGGTTTGTCTGAGAATGCTCAGGTTTTGTGTGAGCCCTTGTGTCCAATCAAACCACAGCTTGTTTTTTGCAGCTTCACTGCTGCTCCCTCTGTGCCGTGTCCCTCTGTGTTTCAGGTGCCTGAATTTCATGACTCTGTGCCCGTTTCCTCCCAGCAGAGCTCGCAGCAGAGATGGGGCCCCGGCGGAAAACTGTGAAAGCAGTGAGCAGGGAAGGGGCAGAGTCTACCAAAGCTGAGGAGCCAAAAGATTACATGAACCAACTCTCTCATGAAGTGCTTTGCCACATCTTTAGGTGAGCAGCCTGGCAGAAATCAGTTCAGGGCTTCTTATTGTAGAGTTCTTTATTTTTTCACCTGTTTCTGATGCAGTAAACAGTGGGTGTACCACGAGTAGAGTGGTGGATAAAAAGGGATGACAAATGGTTTTTTCAGTCTCCAAAATTCATTTGTGAACTGAAAATTAATATCTGTGAGTGTCATGAATGTTAGAATGAAAAAGAAATAAGTGATTTAATTCTGTTATAAATACTGATTTTAGAGCAGAAATACGCTTTGGGTAGGGCACAGTTGAGGTGATTGTTTGGGAATTGTTGCATCTGCAGAAGGGATCTGGGATGAGGATGTGACTTCCCCTGCAGCAAAGCCCTTCTCTCAAATGTTCACTCAGCCCTGTTATCCAAAACATAATTCCTCATCCACAAGTTCTTGGAAAACAGCAGCTCTCCAAAACATTTGGGAATTGAGCTTGCAGTATGTGCTAGAAAAGGAAAGTAATTTAATCAAACCTGTTGATGGAAATGGCTGGGTCAGCAGGGTTTGGGTTGGTTTTCATTAATTTAAGGAAGAAAATCTTCCCTGTGAGGGGGAACAGGCCCTGGCACAGGGTGCCCAGAGCAGCTGGGGCTGCCCCTGGATCCCTGGCAGTGCCCAAGGCCAGGCTGGAGCCACCTGGAACAATGTCTCTGCCTGTCACAGGAGTGGCACTGGATGGGCTTTAAGGTCCCTTCCAACCCAAACATTCTGTGATTCTATGATATACCAGAGAACCAAGTCATCTGTGCATTTAATGCTCCATTTGTGTGACTGTTCCACGCTCAGTGTCAGGAATGCTGAGTCACTGCTTAGCAGAACTCCGGACTGAACTCTGGGCAATGCCCTGTGAGAAATGCCCCAGTGCTGCAGCAGGGGCTGTGCTGTGGGCCAGCTGGGGCTGTTTGTGCTGTCCCCAGGTACCTGTCCCCAGGTACAGGCCGTGTTTGGGCCAGCTGGAGGCTGCAGCAGGGCTGTTTGTGCTGTCCCCAGGTACCTGCCCCTGCAGGACATCATGTGCATGGAGTGCCTGTCGCGGAAGCTGAAGGAGGCGGTGACGCTGTACCTGCGCGTGGTCAAGGTGGTGGATCTGTGTGCGGGGCGTTGGTGGGAGTACATGCCCACAGGTGAGCTGCTCCCTGCCTCTCCCCTCTGCTCAATAAACCCCTGCACTTGGTTGGATCTCCCCTTCCTTTGCCTGGCTGCCCTGGGGAGTGGCTTGCCAAGTCTCTGTCTGCGTGTAAATACAAATTTGGCGTTGCTGTATTAGATCATAGGTTGGACTTGATCTCAAAGGTCTTTTCCAAGCCAGTTCATTCTGTGATTCTGTGACTGGGAGTGCTCTGTAGGCACCTGTCAATACAATCTGTGTTTGTCTGGTTGCTGGAAGGGAGTTTATCCAGGGGTTATGCCATGAAGAGGCTGTTTGCGTGCAGGCAGCAAAAAATACAATGGAGTGAGAGAGCAACTCATCTGCCAGCACTTAACAATGTAAGGATAAGTTTTGATGTCACACCTCAGGTCACCTGCAGATCAATAGATAAATTTGTCAGTCTGGGTGAACCCTGTGAGTACCAGGATTTCTGTTGGGTTTAAATTGCACTGCTGAGATTTGGTGGGGGACACAGCTAAAATGAGGGAATTCTGAAAATGAGAGGATTTGCAAATTGAGATTGACTATGGCTGGTATTAAGCAGGTGTTTAGACCTAACCTAAAATTGGTGTAAATATAAGTAACTTGGCCAGTTAAAATCCTTTTTATATGCTGTCTTTCACTAGAATGAAATAAGCCTTTGCTTTAAGGAACCATCCTGTTTCTGTGAGAAATGTGAGCTGTGGTGAATAGTGAACTGAAGTAAGGGATCCAGCTGGGATTTTTTGAGCCATGGAGTTGATAAATGGAATTCCAGGAAAAATAGACCCACAAAGCTTCATGTGAGGAGGGAGAGAGCACAGTGAACCCTGCAGCCATGCAGCTCCTCTGAAGGAAACCTGTAGCAAACCTGTAAAATTCAAGGCAGTGGAGTATTTAGGTCATGATTTCTAGAATGTGGAAGTAAAAGAAAAGCTATTGCTTCACCAAGTGCATCTTTTCAATACCACAGAACTTGTACTGCCACACAAAGAGAGAAGTGTGTTTGGCTTTCCCTTCAGAGCCGAGTGTCTGCTGCTGCACCAATACCAAATGTGTTGTTGTTGTCTTAGGTTTCACTGATTCCAGCTTCCTAACGCTGCTGAGGAAGATGCCAGACATTGAACAACTTTATGGTCTTCATCCCAGGTATCTGGAAAGGCGCCGAGTCCGTGGCCATGAAGCTTTCAGCATTCCTGGAGTTTTAGAGGCTTTGCAGGCCTGTCCAAATTTGCTGGTGAGTGGCTGGACTTGGGAGAGAGCCTCCTTCAGCACTGTTAAAAATTGTGACGGGGACTTGGTGCTTCCAGGGCTTTGGTTTAGGCCTGGCTGCACAGGGAGGAGTTAATTGTGACCCTGTTTGCTGCTCACAACTATTTTTAGTTGCACCACTGGGAATCCCAGGTGCTGTTAAGCCCAGCAGGGAATTAAAGCTCTGATCCCTCTGCTTTTAAACAGACAAGTCTTGCTAGAAATGAAAAGTGAACTAACGTTGCATTCTGTAGTTTACATGGTTAAGAGGATGTTGTTGTTGAACTGGTGTTAGAGCATTTGCTTTGCTTCCTTTTATCCAGGGTGTTGAGACCTCTCATTTAGAGCTGGTGGAAGCTATTTGGACATACATGCCCCAGGTCCACATTTTAGGGAAGTTTCGTAATCGTAATGGTGCTTTTCCAATTCCTCCTGAGAACAAGCTGAAAATTCCTATAGGAGCTAAAATTCAGACTTTGCACTTAGTAGGTGAGTGTGGTCATGGTGAAGTAGTTGGCTTCAACACAGGTGGATTTAAAGGCTTTGAAACTCTGCAGATTTGTAATTCTTTGGAGGAGAGGGAGTTTGGGCTGTGGCATCTTGGAGATCTTAGTTGGATATTTGATAGCAGGTGCAGAGGGCAAGTTCTAAAGAAACATTATTGACAAACCAAGGTGAAGAACTCGTGTTTCAAGGGTTCACAGCTTTTCTCACTTGCCACAAAGCACAGAAAAGCTTCCTTTTGAAAGCCAGGAATTTGTCATGCAGAGGATTAATTTAAAGCTTGTTTAAAATGTTTGTTTGTTTTGTTTATGTATTATTAGGGGTGAATGTCCCTGAGATTCCTTGTATCCCAATGCTGAGGCACCTTTATTTGAAGTGGGTGAGACTCACCAAACCACAGCCTTTTAAAGATTTCCTTTGTATCAGCTTACGTGCTTTTGTCATGAGGAACTGTGCTGGTAAGAGGGATTCTTCTGTCTGAAGGGGATGGTAGAGCATGGAGGAAATCTGGTTCTGTTAAAGTCTTGGAATTCCACATTCTGAGAGCAGCCCTTGTTTGATTTGTGGTGTTGGACAGAAATCTCTCCCTGTCCTGTCCCTTACTTGGTGCTGTGTGGTTCTGTTGACTTCCTGCTCTAGAGGGATTTGTGTGGATGTGTTCTTTTTAGTTTAGTTTTTAGTTCTTCCGTGGGATAATTCAGGGAGAAGTGAACAATCTGCTCTGTGTTTCTGGCCTTGTTGTGTGCAGGACCCACAAACTCTCTGAAGTATGTTCCCCTGGTGACAGGCCTGGCTTCTGCCAGGAATCTGGAGCACTTGGAGCTGGTCCGTGTTCCATTTCTTGGAGGACTTATCCAGCACGTGGTAGAAGACAGTTGGAGATCTGGTGGGAAACTTCTACTCCCTCATAGCTAAATAAAAATAATTAATTAATTAAAGCTTTAGCAAATTTTGGGGGCTTTTTGTCTGTAGCATGTTCTTTTTTGAGTGTTTGGAACTATGGTCATAGTGCTAAACATGCTCTGTATTGGGTGGAATTGTGATATTCTAACTGCAATTAACTCTTAATGAGCTACATTTGTTGATGAGCAGAACCAGGATTGGAGGAGTTGGGTGAAAATATTTGTTTTCTTGTTTTGCTGAAAAAGGTTAAGACAACACTGGTGAAAATGTGTGGGGCTGAGGGCTGTGATGTGAGGCTGAAGTGTAAGAAGGCTGTTCTTTATTTGCCAGGTGGTTTTAGGAATTTGCACACTATAGTTCTGGGAGCTTGCAAGAATGCACTTGAAGTGGATCTTGGCTACCTCATCATAACTGCTGCACGAAGGTACCTCCCTTCAGATCTCTCTTGGCTTCCCCTTTTTCAAAATAAATGTCTTAGAAATGATGTCCAAGAGCCAGAACAGCCATCAGAATTTAAGGAATACACAAAGAAACTTAGCATAACAAGAGTATTCTGTGATTAAAATAACTGCAAATACCCTCTGAGTCCTGCCAGATTCTCTGTTCTAGTAGAACAGGGCACCTTCTTGAGTGTTTTCTGTGTTTTGGCTTGAATTTTGATAGGAGCAATTCTGAATTCCCTGCAGGTTGCACGAAGTGCGGATCCAGCCTTCCTTGACCAAAGATGGTGTTTTTTCTGCTTTGAAGATGGCTGAACTGGAATTCCCACAGTTTGAAACTCTTCACCTAGGCTACGTTGATGAGTTTTTACTACAGTGTATGACACTTTTTATATCCATAAAAAACACAAGGATTACAGAAATTGCTGTGTTTTCCATCATGTTCTCAGTGATTAATGAGAATATTAATGTTGCATGTGTTGAGGCTGCTGATCTCATACAGCCAATCTGGTTTTCATCTTACCTGAGACTGGGAAAGCTGAGCTTTATTAAAGGAATTATCTGATCAGTAAGGAGTTAGAAAATCCTGCTATAAAAGACAAATTTACTGCTGTGTCTGCTCCTCTCTTTTATAGGTAAAATGACGAGTACGGACTTGGTGAGGTACGGCTTGGCTGATGTGGTTGAAAACCCAGGAATTATTACAGATATTGGTATGAAAGCTGTAAATGAAGTTTTTTCTTTCATCAAGTATCTGGTCATTTACAACTGCCCACATCTACATAACCCAAATAATTGGATCACAGGTATTGCACACCTTTGAAATTTCAGAGCTATTATATGAATTTCTGTGCTAAACCAGAATTTCTCTGCTCTAGTACTGCTTGTTCTGTTGTTAGTAAGTACAGTAGATGATGCTTGCTTTGGGGCCATGGTGGTGCTGGGAGCAGGATGGAGATCCAGAGGATGCTGCTCTCAGATCTGAAAAGGGGGTGATAAACAAGGAGTGAGGTGGGAATCCCTCAGGAAAGGCCTCTCTTGTGTTCCAGACCACTCGAGGTGGACCCGCCTGGTTGACCTGACCCTGGTGAGGTGCCATGCCATCAAGCTGGACTCTTTCAGTCAGTTCATCGAGTTACTGCCAAGCTTGGAGTTCATTTCTCTGGACCAGATGTTTAGAGAGCCTCCAAAGGTAAATTCCAGGGAATGGTTTGGCTTTTTCTCACTGCCAGGGTTTTTACTTGTTTCCATTGCATTGGCACACCAGTGTGCTCCAGCTGCTGTGCGTTCTCCTCAAAGTTGTTGTTAATTGAAGAGATTGTTAATAAATTACTTTGGTTTGCAGTTGCTTTTAGCATGAAATGCTGGGGAGAGTGGTGCTGCTTCTACAAATGGGAGCAGTGGCAGGGAATGAATGTGTGACCAGAAAAAAAAGCTCATTGATTCTATCAAAATTAAAACTCGCTCATTCTCTCAAGGTCTCTGCTGATATTTCACTGTGCTGCTGTTTTTTGTATTGTTCTTTCCTCTTAGACCTCTCTTTACAATACTAAGAGGTTTTTATGATTTTTTTGCTGGGTGAAATGGGGTAGTATTTTCCTTTTGAAGTGCTTTCAGGGCTTAGGAATTTTATTTCTTCACGTTGTCCTCTCCCACACTGTAACACAAATCCTTGGTAAGCTGCTGGCAGGCAATGCAAAGTGTAAAACCTGCTTCCTTTGGCCATTAATGGTACCTGGTGTGTTGGGAAGGCTCTGATCTGCTGTTTGTATTCCTGTCATCATCCCACAGCAAATTAATAGATTAACACAATTAATAGATTAAAATGAAGTGCTTTGAGGTCTTTACCTTTATTAGGAGTTGAACAGTGACAATTTCCTAGACAGTTGCAGCAGAGTGGTTTTCCTGTTGCCTTTAGGGGATGTTGAGATAACAGCTCCATCTTCTCAAATCTGAATTTCTGCACTTTGTTTCCAGGGCTGTGCTCGTGTGGGCCTAAGTGCAGGCACAGGAATTGGGGTCTCCTCTGCCCTGGTGAGCAATCAGAACTCCAACAATGACAATGACAACAACAACAACCACCAGAACAATAACAACAACCCCAACATGCACCACAACAACCACCAGCACCCCAACGAGCAGAACGAGGAGAACGAGCTGCGCCAGGAGGGCCCCGCTGAGGAGCAGCAGATTGGGGCTGAGGGTAATCCTGGGGAGCTTTGGGGGCATTTGCTGCTGAGGGGAATCCTGGGGGAGCTTTGGGGGCATTTGCTGCTGAGGGTAATCCTGGGGAGCTTTGGGGGCATTTGCTGCTGAGGGGAATCCTGGGGGAGCTTTGGGGGCATTTGCTGCTGAGGGGAATCCTGGGGAGCTTTGGGGTAGGATTTTATCTGCAGTCCCACTCACATAGGCTCCTGGTGAAGATGGGAATCTGCGCTGAAAGCTTGTTGCTCTTTCAGCTCCTGGTGTGGAGCTTTAATCTGAGTGAGCTAAGCCCCAAAAGTTGGGCTGGGCTTTGGCTACAGAGATGTAGAACAAATCTGTGAGATAATTCGTGAAACCCAGAGGCTCACCAAAGGAATCAAGGCAGTTTTTATTTATTTCCTGTGGGTGTTTGAGGGCTCAGTTTGTTCTGTTTCCTGTTCCTGACCTCCTGTTGCCCTTTGCAGCCCTGAATGAGATGGAGGAGGTGGCACAGGAGGAAGGGGAGGCTGCTGGGCAGGGCCAGGACGAGCTGCCAGCTCCCAGCCAGGCTGTTGTTCCCATGGAGGTGGATGAGGAGCAAGCAGGTAACTGGGTTTGGGAGGAAATCACCTCTTGGTATCTCCCTGAGGGATTCATTTAGCACTCTAAGTCTGGTTTTGGATGTTTTGCTTAAGCAGGGTTGCCTGATTTTGAATAATGATGTTAGCACAGCTTAGTTCTGTGAAGGAATTTATTCTCTGTTACAGCCCAGAGCTTTCTTTGCATATGCAGGGAAATACCTTGACCTTAAACCTGATTTTTGTGCTCAGCATAATAAAAGTCAGAAGGCCTCAATGAACTTGGTCTGTTGCTCTATTGGTGTTCATGGCCTTAGTTCTTTCACTGCAGCACTTGGGTTGTTTTTGCCTTTTCTCAAGCCACACAACTTGTCCCAGTGTTAATTTAATTTAATTTAATTAGTGACACAAGGCAGTCTTGATTCTTTTATTGCCACTTTTAGCTGGACAATATAATTTCCTACTGAATATCCCAACAGCCTGAAGTAACACTCCATTGTGACACTCCTCCCCTTCCAAACCAGAATGCTTTAATGCTGACATGCAGTATTTTGCTCTTCTCCCATTTAGATTTTAGTGAGGGGCCCACAGAATGGGTGGCTAAATTGACTCCAATTAATTTCTTATCAGTTTTTCAAGCAGTGCTAAAAGATTTTCAGCCCTTTAATCCATGCTTGGTTAATTTTTACATGAAATGCTGATATTCTCCTTCTTAGGACCAAGTGGAATTCAACCTGCTGTAAAAGCAGCTCCTATTACCATCCATGATTCAGACAGTGAGGATGAGGAGGAAATCATGGGTACTTCCAGAGCCTGCATCTCCAACAGCATTGCACAGAGTTACTCAGATGGGGAAGAGAAGA
>NW_005054308.1:11224873-11241392 GCF_000277835.1 Geospiza fortis | reverse complement strand
TCCTGCTTCTGCTTCAGTCTTTCCATGTGGTTCAGGTTCATTTCCAGCTTGGTTTGGAATGTAGAGTGAAGGTGCAAGGACATGTTTGGGCTGCAGTCACAGGTCTTGTACAGAAACACAGAGTGGTGCTGCGCTGATCAGAGACCTGCAGCTCCTCTTGGGGATTCCCAATGGACAGAATTTATCAGGCCTGTGAGCCCACAGTGTGGATGTCAGTTCTGGTTTCAGGGGGAAAGAATCTGTGTTTGGAGAGAATTCACATTAACTTTTGTATTGCCAATATTGGGGATTTGGGGCTTGGGTACTGTAATGAGGTGAGAGGATTCATGCAGACATTCAGGAGGAATTCCTGCTTGGAGAGGGTGCTCAGGCCTTGGCAGGGGCAGGTGTCCAGGGAAGGGCTGGAGGTGGCGCTCAGTGCTCTGAGCTGGGCACAAGGTGAGGATGGGGCACAGCTGGGACTGGATGGGCTGGGAGGGTTTTTCCAACCTCAGTAATCCTGGGATTAAGTTCCGTTATGATTTGTGTGGGTTTTTATTCACCTGTGAGCTGAGCCTGCTGTTACTGCTGGCAGCACTGCCCAGACCCAGGAGGGGGAGCTGAGCTGCTGAAATGTGAACTTCAGTCCTGTCTGTTCCTGTTTGATTTCTCAGATGTATTCCTCGTATTTAAGAAAACAGAAGCCTCTCTAGACTAGATATTAGGAAAAAATCCCTCCAGGACTGGATGTGAGGCCCTGGCACAGGGTGCCCAGAGCAGCTGGGGCTGCCCCTGGATCCCTGGCAGTGCCCAAGGCCAGGCTGGACCTTGCTCCAGCTGGGGCTGGGAGCACCTGGGACAGTGGAAGGTGTCCCTGCCATGGCAGGGGGGGCACTGGAGGAGCTTTAAGGTCCTTCCAACCCAAACTATTCTGTATTTGATTCTGAGTGCCTCTGTGAGCAGTGAGCTGCTCTGGACAATCTGGTGGATTTGTGTGGCAAACCCTCCAGCACATCACTCCAAAAATGGCTGCAAGATGTTCCAAAGGTGCAGCAACAGCTACAAATACCAATAATTCCCATTTCTGGGGAGATTATTGTCATTGGCCTCTGGGCTGCCCTGTGTTTCAGTACCTTCACAGAGGAGCACTCAGGTTTGTTGGGGTTTCTCACTGCTCTCCCTCCCTTCACTCCTGCAGTGAGCGGCAAAGGCAAGACCCCCCTGCGGAAGAGATGCAGCACCAGCCACGGGGGCCAGGCCAAGCAGTTCCCCGTGGAGGAGAGCAGCTGTGAGAAGGGCTGCCAGGTGACCAGTGAGCAGATCAAAGCTGACATGAAAGCAGCCAGTGACATGCCCGAGAGGAGCAAGAGCAAGGATTCCTACAGCAGCTGCAGCAACGCCCCGGCGTCCACGGCAACACCCAGCTCCTGCAGTGCTGCTTCCCCCAGCCCTGACTGTGCCCAGGCAGCCCAGAGCCACTCTGCTGGCAGCAGCCCAGCAGCTGGAGAGGAGTGCAGGCAGTGTGGCTGCTCTCCCTGCAGGAGGGATGGGTGCAGTGAGAGGGAGCCCGAGGAGAGCTCCGTGTGCTCCCGCTGCTGCTCCCGGGCACAGCAGCGCAGGACGAGCGGGGGGTGGGATGGGGAGAGCCCCTCCACCAGTGGGGCCTGCAGGGACGGGCCAGACTTTGCACTTAGGACACTGCCAGACTGTGGGGCTGCAGGAGAGCCTGGGCATGACAGGACTAGTGGGAGTGCCTGTGGGGCTGGCAGCCAGGAGCAGAGCACGCAGCCCCCGGGCTGGCAGCTGGACTGCAAGGAGGAGTACCCACGGAGACCCCTGACCAGGGCCAGGAGCAGGCTGTCCCACGTGCCTCTGGTGTCAGAGCCAGGTAGGACTCACAGCCAGAGTAAGGGCTGAGTGCATGCAGTGCTGCCCTGAGACAGCTCTGAGCAGCTGCAGCTCCCCAGGAGCTCTGAGGTGCAGTTTGTTAGTCAGGGGTTTAAACCTGAGTGGTTTCAAGGGGTCAGAGCTTGATGGAGCAGAGGTGCCATCATCAGGTTTCTCTGAAAGTGCCACTGACTTTTTCCTCCATGCAGCTCTTTCTTTTTGTGTTCTTCATACATTCTAACCAGTATTTGCTTTACTCCATTGAAAAGCAAATGCAATTTTTTGGTACTCTGCCTGCCTGTGGAGGCTGTGATTCATTGAAACAGTTGTCTCTCCATTAAAACGCTCCCTGCAAAGGCAGCAGCTACATTTAGATCTGAACAAGAAGGCAAAGGTTATAACTGGTGCTTTATCAACTAATGAAGTCATAATTACAATTGAGCCAGGCTTTTGGACCTGCATTGGGTTCTGCTTCAAAGTGTTAAAGGCAGGGTGATCAAACTTACTGAAAATTGTCCTTTTGTTAAACACCTTCATGCTTCACATTATTGTTTTGTTCGCCTGACATAAAATAAAACCCCTGAAGGGCTGGAATGAAGGGAGAAAACAACAGATGTGAGAGGGGAACTTGCTGTTTCTTCAAATATACTTGGTTTCCAAAATAATCATCTTAGTGTGGCACAACCTCATATATCCAGGATTCTTTGCTGGGAATGTCTGGCAGGTAAAATGAAACTGAAAGATGAAATGTGCTGCTTACACAACTGTGAGTGCTGGAGGTAGGGAAGATTGAGGAAAAATTCCTGCCTCTGTTAACATGGAATGATTCAAACACTTCATATCCGGATGTTCTTCCAGTTTATTTAATGCTCCCACGTGTTAACAAAACCTAAATCACCTCAGATGTTCTGCAGGTAGATGCAGCTCAGGTTTCAAGAAGAGATCTTGCTAATAAATTTAAAAAGTCTGGTTTCTACCTTAGGACCAGTAATTAATTTGGGGATCTTTGTGCACGTGCTATATGTTTTAATAAAGACAGCTTAGTTTTAGTAAAATAATTTCTCATTTTGCTGTGTTAATGACAGAAAATTAATTCTAGGACATTTTTTCCTCTTTCTGTTGGAAGTAATGCTTGTGGTGATTTTTTTTTCAAAGACTCATCTATCAAATCAAGCAAGAATTTGAGGTCCCTGGTGGAGCTTGGGAACATTAAAGGATTTTATACCTGGGCATCCTTTGCAGTATTAGGAAAAATTTCGTGACAGTTACGAAGAACAGATTTTCCAGAAGTTTGAGATAATTTTTGCTATTTAAACATTAAAGCTATTTTGGGTCTTGTATTTGTCAAGGATGTTCTGTTTCCTGCAGAGACTCAAGTGTAACCTAACCATGAATCTTTTCTTTTCCTGGCTCCACATCTTTCTGTGGTGTAGCTTCAGCATTCCTGGGTTTTCACCTATAAAGTTATTTATTTAATAATTCTGAGCACCAAGCTGGCAGTAGGGTTTGAGCAAGCAGAAACTGGTTCTGAAGCCAGGCAGGTGTTTGGATTTACCTGGGTGGGAAAAGTTGTCATGGGCTGTTCTCAGCTGTCCTGACATGGAGCAGAGGAAAGATTTTGCCATGTTTTTGTTTCCAGAAGTAGCAAAGCCAAAGCCAAGGCAAACCACCAAGAGGAAAAGGACAGCTGACAAATCCACCAGCACCAGTGACCCTGTGATTGAGGATGATCATGTTCAGGTAAGGGCTTTTCCTTCACCCCTGCAGCTTCATCACCATAAACACCTGTTGGGAACTGAACCTGTATTATATTAATTCATATCCTCCTGTATCTCATAAAATTCAATTTATTGTTCTTTCATTTTTACCCTTTCATACTTTTTTTTCCATTTTCCCCAGGTACTGACTTTGAAATCCAAAAACCTTGTAGGAATCACATTGACCAACTGTGGAATAACAGATTTGGTGCTGAAAGACTGCCCCAAAATGATGTTCATCCATGGTATGTGGTTCATGGCAGGGCTGCCTCCTCCCTCTGGCATGATTGGAAATTCCAGAAAGAATTCAAGTCAGGCCACTGCTCATTTTGTATTCATCAGCTGCATTGCTGATGAATTAGAACTCCAAATATTGCTGCTTCCCACTCTGAATGGCTCCTATAACAGCTTTAATAAAGATTAATATCTGAAAATCAACAGCTGAAATGATCTGACAATTAGGGAGATGAAATGTTTATTGAAGAGTGGTAATACAGTAATTAGGAGTTGATGAAACGAGTTTGAGTACCTTGTTTTTCTCTCATTTCTTCATTCTCCCCTAGGTTTTTCAGCTGACAGGATGATACTTTTGCTCCTTGACATGATAAAAATCTGTTTGCAGTGCTGGCTCTTAGGTTGCATTAGTTTCACATGCCGGGGTGTGACTGCTCCTGGATTGGGTCATTTATTGTTTTCTGCACCATCCAAATGAAGACTTTTTCTTCTGACACCAGATCTGTCTGCTTAGCAGAAAGAAAGGAATTATTTCTTTATTCCAGAATACTTAGAGCATACATTGATTTTGAAGGCAATTTTCATTACATGAGCAGTGTTGCTAGAAAGGAAACAATTTTATTTTCCATTGTGTGGCTTCCCAGTCCTCCGTGTTTGAGCTGATTTTGGAAGTTGTGGCAGTCCTCAGATCATTTCAGTGTAAGGAAACAGAGGGAGGAAAAGGTTATTAGATGAAATTTGACATGGCATTTTAAAAGGCCACTTCTGGCAGGGTCACAGCAGAAAAGTTTGATGATACTATGGAGAAAATGAAGAGCTGGGCTATATCTGATATACTTATGTAATCTTTTGGAACTTTTATTGCTTGTTTGCCTTGTTTTGCACCTGCCAGCCTTGAAATCCTTTGACAGGAGGCTCCTGAGGTGTTTTATTTCCTTTCCCAGCCACCAGGTGCCGTGTGCTGAAGCACCTGAAGGTGGAAAATGCCCCCGTGGTGAATCGCTTTGACTACGCCCAGTGCAAGAAGCTGAACATGGATCAGGTGCTGGATCAGATCCTCAGGATGCCCCCAGAGAGGAACAGGATCATCTACCTTCGTCCCATGCAGCAGGTACAGAGCCAACCTGGCCTCCCTGGGACACCCCTGCAGCTGGGGCAGGGAATGGGACAACAACAGAACCCTGAAATTTGGTGTTTGAACCCAGCAGGGCTTTTATTGCAGAACCTGCTGCTTGGATTTGAAGACACTCTGCTAGATTAAATATTAAAATTCACTATCTCCAGTATTCATTGGATTAGAGGATATTGTAAACTGCACTCTTAAAGGTGCAGAGCTTCATATCCAGCAAAAACAGAACAGGTGATTGGGGATACCAGCATCATAAAGTCACCCTAGGACAGATGCATTGAGTTCATTTCAAACTGAATAACTCGGACTGTGAGAGCCTGGCTGCGCTTGGTAACTGTGTGTGAGCAGAGCATGGCACAGGGATCTGAAATCCTTGACCCATGTCCTGTTAGACTGAGGAACAGCAGAGTTTGGGGTTCTGAAGGCTCTGTGTTGCGGGACACTGGTGGGACTGGGAGCCACCCTCTCCTCCCCCAGGGTGTGTAGGAGCTGGAAGCAGGGACATTTAGGGAGTTGTTTAAATCATCTGGTGTGGATTTATGAGGGCTTCATTTAAGATCTGGAAGGTTGGGAAAGTTTGATTTTATCCCTCTGTGATGCTGCTCCTCTCCTGCTTTCCTGTCGTGGTTTGCCAACAGGGTAAGGTTGATTGTACATAAAATCCATAAAATCAGCTTTGCTTTGAAACCACATCTCTTAAAGGACAGTGGTAAAAATATTAGATGGGAATAAAACCCCAAATCACTGATTGCCTCCTTGTAACAAAAATTCTGAGAGAGAAAAATAGTTTTAGATAATTCTGTAATTTTATGGAGTTTATTTACACATTGGAGTTGGGAAAGATATCAGAAATTAGACATTTCCCATCCAATTCCAGTACCCAAGAAGATAAATTGCCAAAGCTGCCCTGAGGAGGTTTCACTGCCCTCAGTCCAGTATTTATTTTGCTGTTAAAATTCTCTGCTATTGCTGCATTTCCTGGGGATTTGGTCAATACCTGTTTGCTCTTGACTCTGCAGCCCCATGGCAGTGTTTGTGGTGCTCACAAATCTTTGTCCCCAGGTGGACACGCTGACTCTGGAGCAGAAAATCTTCAGTGGCCCCTACCCCTACCACATCTGCATCATCCACGAGTTCAGCAACCCCCCCAACGTCCGCAACAAGGTGCGGGTGAGGAGCTGGATGGACACCATAGCCAACATCAACCAGTGAGTACTGCCCACATCCAGAGAACCCTGAGACACCATAGCCAACATCAACCAGTGAGTACTGCCCACATCCAGAGAACCCTGAGACACCATAGCCAGCATCAACCAGTGAGTACTGCCCACATCCAGAGAACCCTGAGACACCATAGCCAGCATCAACCAGTGAGTATTGCTCACATCCAGAGAACCCTGAGACACCATAGCCAGCATCAACCAGTGAGTATTGCTCACATCCAGGCAGCCTTGACCCTCCCCAGGGAGCATTTGCCCTCCAGGGACTCTGCCAAGGTGTCCTGTAGCAGCTGCAGCTCCACATTTGCTCTATTCTGTCACCCAAATTAAAAAAGAAAATCCCTTTGGTTACTACTGAAGGTTGAAGTCTGGGTGGTGCAGTGTAAATCCAGTGGCAAGATGTATTTAATATAAAGCAGACTGTGAACCCATAGGGAAAATCCTATAAATTCTCCAACAATAACCTCACATTCATCCAGCAATAATTCAGTTGTACGTTGAAGTTGTTGGAATAGTTGGGAGATGTCTTCAAAGCTGAAAACAAGTCATTTTTAAAAGAGTGGTTTGCTTCAGGAAATGGAGTGGGTTTCTGTGGAAGGTGATGTTCAATCAGTATCAGCTCCTGAAAGTTCTCAGCAGCAGGGAATTGTGTCAGTGGATCTCATCCAGCAGTTCTGAACTGTCCCTGTTGGCTGTGGTTGCTCTCCAGAGGGAAGGGATGGAGGCTGAGCTGGTCTGAGGCTCTTGGGGCAGTTTTTCCATGGATTCAGGCTCCTTGAAGGGAAAGCTGGGTATTAGGATTTCTCCTTTGCTTGTTGTCCCTGCCACCTCCCCATTTCCTGTCTCTGACCTCTCTCTCTCTCCTTCTCCCCAGAGAGCTGATTAAATACGAGTTCTTCCCTGAGGCCACCAGGACTGAGGAGGACCTGAAGAAATACCCCAAGTACCCCTGGGGCAGGGACATCTACACCCTGGAAGGTGAGAGTTTGTGGGGAGCTGGGGGCTCCTGCTCAGCCTCTTGCTGAGAGAAGAGCTTTGCATCATCCCCAGAGGTGTGGAGAATGTTCCTTGTGAGGAAGTGGGGAAACAGTTCCGTGAGGGAATAAGTGATTTGATCTGATCTGCTTTGTGCTGATCAGAGTCTGAGGGGTGCTGGTGCTGCAGGGGTGCTGTTTTCCTCTTGGCTCCTCACCTGTCCCTCTGCAGGCATTGTGGATGGTGCTCCTTACTCCATGATCACTGACTTCCCCTGGCTGAGGTCCCTGAGGACAGCAGAGCCCAACAGCTACGCCAGATACGACTTTGAGGATGATGAGAGGAGTGAGTAACCTGCTCTGCTTCTTCACAGATTTGCTTCTTTGGCAGTGCCTCCCTTTCCTTCTCAGTTTCTGCTCCTTAGGCTGGCTTTGGTAGATCTGTTGTTGAGGTGGGCTGGAGAGAAGTGAGAAAACTCACAGAAATTTGATATAAAAGTTAAAAACTGGACCTGGAAACTCTGGCACAGCGAGGATGTGGGTTAGAATTTATTGCAGATGTGGCTCTTTGTATTGAGGAGCTTGTCTGCTAAGATGTGATGGTAGGCAGGGCCTGGGGCTCAGTTAAAAACCTGGCTTGGTAGCAGAGAAAAATAATGTTCTTCCATTACTTAATTAGGAACATCCTGGTTAAAAATACCTATACCTTCATTAGAAGTATTTTTAATTGATCCTGGTTTGGATAATCTTACCCAGCTCCAGTTTAGGAATCTCAAGAGGACAAGGAAGAGATTTTTTTTTTGGCTATACTTTTCCATGGTTTTATTTTTTAATTTCTTTTTAAATTTTTATTTTGGACTGATGTAATTTAATTTTATTTTAGCTTGGCTTGATGCCTGTAGTTCAATATAAGGTCTGAATTACCAAAGAATTGATAAGTATTTAAGAGTCAGGATGTTAAAGAGTGTCATGGTTTGACACTGGCACAATGCCAGTGCCTCCATGAAAATACACTTTCCCTGGTGCCTGCTGTGAGATGTGACCAGGAATAAGCAAAGCAGGCTCCTACTTAGAAATAGAGGAAGAAAAGCTTTATTAACTACACCACTGCTATAAATAAGAAGAAACACACACAAGGAAAACAAAAACTTCACAGAAACATTTCCTCCTCCCCCCACCACATTTCCAATACAATACATCTCCCACATTTCCCCATCAGTCCATCATCAAAACCTTCAATCAATCCTCAGTTCATCAAGAGGAGAGGAGTCCTTCTTGCACCATGGTGACCCCTTCCTTTTCGTGTCCAGTGTTCTCACCACTGAACACGGACCAGAGCTGCCTCTAGGGTCGTCCTTTAAGGGTGCTTTGTCTCCTTCCAGAAAGGGCACAGTCTCTCCTTTTTGGGACCATCTGTCCCCCCCAAATTTGTTCACCCTGTGGGGCTGAGGGGCACCAAAACCGAACCCTTCCGACTCTGAGGCAGCGCTTCCCCCTGGATGCAGTCTCTGTATCACAAGGAAGCATGGTTCTGTCCATGGCTGTACAAAAATAGTCCAGCAACAAGCCACTCCTCATCTCTCCCACCTAAGGTTCTTCTCTGCTCTTCCAGCATCTCTCACTGCTCAAACTCTCATCACTTGCCCATTTCCTCTTTATCATCCACTCCATCTCTGCTCCAGAAAAGGTCAATGCTCTGCAAGGTCTTCATCGTCCAAAAAAAAGGGTTAAAAGCTCCTACACGGGGCCAGGCTCCTTCTCTGCTGCACCCCCCCTTCCCCCCTCCTTCTCCACAGGCCAATATCAACTTCAAGGCCACAGTCCCAAGCGCCGAGCGCCGGCTTTCTCTCTCCCATCTCCCGGGGTTGGGGGGGCTGCCCAATACCTCTCGGCATCTCTCTCTCTCTCTCAGGGGGGCTGCCCAATACCTCTCACTGCTCTTTCACTCTTCCACCCTTCCATCCTGCAAGGGCCTCTTCACCTCCCCTCTCTGTCCAAGGCCCTACCTCACTGGGCCGCATGGCAGCAGCTGGGCAGGGGAAGGTCTGGACTCCTAGAGGAAGCTCCCAGGGGAGAGCTCTGCTTTTAACCCCTGTGTTCTCAGAGGCGTATCCAATGCCCCAGAGGCCAAAACCAGGTGCAGTATTAATATCTGAACACCCATTGGTCTGACCACAGTATGCCAGAAAACCCATTTCCTGTCAGACCATGTCAGAGAGTCATGGAGTTAAAGCCATGAAAACTCAGGAGAGCCCTGCTGCTTTATTTGCAATTTATAACAATTGCTGTTGTTCATAAAGCATTTAAGTAATGGATAACCTGGAATTATGTCAGAGAGGGCTCAGGGAGAGGCTTTCTGGTGCTCTGGGGTTCATTCCACTCCCAACATTTGGACATGGGGGCTGGAGCTCTGGGAAGCCCTGAGGAAGGCAGGAGAGAACATCCCTTAAACCCAGCCGGTCAAGCGAGGCTTTTCCTCTTTGAGTCTGAATGCAGAGCCAGCCTGGCTGGGGAACGCTTTTGGGAGAAACATCTCCTTTTCCTTGCTGTCTCTGCCCAGCCACCATCTACGCCCCGAGGAGGAAGGGGCAGCTCTCAGCTGACATCTGCATGGAGACCATCGGCGAGGAGATCTCGGAGCTGCGCCAGGTCAGGAGGGGCGTGTTCCAGAGGGTCGTGGCCATCTTCATCCACTACTGCGACGTCAACGGCGAGCCCGTGGAGGATGACTACATCTGAGGGGTGTCCCCAGCCTGCCCTCCCTCCCCCTGGCACTGCTGGCCAAGAAAAAGCAGGATTTTTTTTTCCCAAATGCAAAGCATTTCCCACCGAGGCACCCTCGGCTCTCCCCGTGGCCAGGAGGATGTAGTTAAATGTAAAGTGGAAAGTACAAATTGTATACTAAGAGTTGTACATAGAGGAAACAAAAAAAACAAAAACAAAACTTCCTAATACTGAGACTTTATTTCATATGTTTATACAATTATTTAAGTTCCATTTTAATGAAGGCCAATAATTAGGAAAGGGAAAGAAGATTTGAACTTTTCAACCCATACAATCATGGCAGTATTTTTTTTCCTTATAAAGAACAATTCCATTTGCTGTGTTCAAAAGAGTCATCAGAGTCTCTTTTAATCTGTGCCTTTTTCTTAAGCATTTAAGAGTCCAGTCTGAGTAAACCTGTCGAGCACAATCTTGGTGTCTTGTGTGCATTTTTGGAAGGGTCAGAATATTCTCCAGCTGTTGCAAAGATCAGAAGCAGGAAAAAAAAAAAGTAGAGAATTTGGTGATCTGTGGTAGTTTCTAGAGATATTCAACCCATTTTTGGGGGGAAAGGAAGCCCCCTTGTTTAGCACCTTGGAAACAGAATGTTCTCAAGCATTTTGTACTGTTAGATTTCATTTTCTTGGCGTATTTGACTCTGTACAATGGAAATCAAGTTGCTGATTGTTGGTTCCACCCTCCTGAACAGAACTGTGCCCATTGTGGCTGGCTGGAAGCTGAGCTCTCCCTCCAGGCAGGCAGAGCAGGGGATGTGGAGCTGCCTGGTGGCTGTGGCAGCACAGGGTGTGTGACACAGCCAGGCAGCTCTGGCTTCTGCTCCCTCCTGAATGCACATTTTCCACTGGTCAGTAAAAACTGCTGCTGTTTGCCCCAAAATGTGTGTGTGTTGTGTATTGAAAGGTGCTCCCAGTGCCCACAGGTGTTTGGTGGGGATTTGCTGCCAGTGAGGTGTGAAATGCACATTTTGGTGTGGCACTCCCAGGGCTGAGGCCAGTTCCCAGCTCTGGCCTGGTCTCTCATCCATGCTGGTTTAAAACTGGTGTTACCAGCCTAGAAAATGACACTTCCTGAGGAAAAGCTGTACAATTTAGACCATTTTATCCCGTTTTGCTCATCATCCTGATGGTGATTTTCTGAATTTGGGGTAAATGTGGTTATGGGGATTTCTGTGATGTTTAGCTCTGTAAAACTGGGGTGAAGCTGCTCCACACAGCCAAGGCAGTGTTGGTTTTCTCAGGCTCTCTGTGGGAATTCTTGGGATAATGTGGAATTAGAAATACATGGGATAAGAGGGGGAGAATGGTGCCTAATGGGAGCATTTCCTCAGCCCTGCTCTGTGCTGACTGGAGGTGGAGCATTAAACACCAGAGAATGTGAATGTTACTAAATTTGCTTTAATGCAGGATCACAGTCAATGGTTTATTATAACTCTTATATTTAATTAACCATAGATAATGTATTCAATGATATTCAGCCAAAACAATTGTGACCCTTTCTAGAAGTGTTTCAAGTCCTCTGAGTCATTGATTATGTCAGATTTACCATTTTAGTCCAGAAAATGTTACTGAGTTTCTGGAGTACTGCACCGGTCTCCAGCTGGTGTCTCCTCACTGCAGCCTTTTGCAGAAGTATTTACACAAATAAAGTGTTTGTTTATATTCAGTATCTCTGGAAGCAATGGAACCTTGCAGTGATTTTGCCCTCTGAAATGTGACACCCATTTTACAGCAGTGCCTAAATCCCCTGTGTCCATCTCCTGAGGGCTGGGGGGAGGGAGGAGCTGGGATCTTCTGGGGATTTGATCTTTTGGCTCTGAGCTTCCTCCTTTCTCCATTTCATGGCTGTTTTGGGCACTTCTATTTAATCACCACGGCAGGGGAGGCTTCCCTGGCTCTGCCCAGCTCTGATGTTTCTGTGCCAGGCTTCAGCTCCTCCTTGTGCCTGGTGTGTGGCAGGAGGAGCAGCTGCTGTCCCTCAGGTAAGGGGACAGTGATGCTGCTCCTCCTTGCAGCACAGGAGTTCCAGCTCTGTGGGGACAGGCTGGGGTCCAGCACAGCCCCTGAATCCAGGGATGTTTGCTCCTGGGTCCCAGAGGGAGCTCCAAAGGCAGCCTGGCCAGCACTGAGCTGCAAGGTAAGGAAATGCTGGAGGAAATGTGACGGCACCACCTCTGTGCCCTGCTTCCCCCTGGGTGTGGTTTGGGGAAAACATGGAGCAGGAATTTCTTCCCTGGGTCAGCCCTGACTCAGCCCCACTAGGGAGGTGAAATCTTGGTGGGGTTTCTGTCCCTCTGTGCAGGAGCACAGTCAGAAGGACTCTTGCAGTCAGAGGGGGCTCCTCTTGCAGTCCCTGAGGAGCACTGAGCCCCTCAGGTCCAGTCCAGCTGGAAAAGGCAGCTGCTGCTGCTGGTGGTTCCACTGACAGGGAGAGAGCCTGAGGTGACTCTGCCGCTGCTTTTCCCACAGCTCCTGGAAGAGGATGCAGAGATCCCAGCTGGGAGAGGCTCAGGTGCCTGGAAATGTCATCTAAATAGTACAGAAGGTAAACAGGGAAAGGCCAAGGAGTGTTTGGGCACAGCACAGGGGCACAGCCTCCCCTCGTGCTCACTGTGCTAGGGCTGCTTTTCCCTCTCCTTGAGGAGGAGAGCAGAATCAGTGCTTGGGCTTCAAAAAGGAAAGGATTTTGGAAGTGGTTTTGTTTGAGAAGCTGTAAGGGGTTGATGGAGACAGGAATGATGCCCCTGCTCTCTCTCCAGGCTGCTCAGGGTGTGAGGATCCCCTTGCCCAGGATTTCCACTTTTAGTTCACAGTTAAGCAATTCCAACTTAACCTCTTGTCAGGGTGGGACAGGGACACCTTGGCCCTGTGTGCACTGCATGTGACAACAGAGCAGCCAAAGCCAGGGCCCATCCCCTGAGGGGCTCCCTTCAGCTCCTCAGCACTCCCTGGGTGTTGGCAGGAGATAAACTGGGGGTTTATTCAGGAAAATTTATACAAAAACTGGAAGAACTAAAAGCTTTGGTATATTTTTATTGAGTCTGTGTTATTAATTCTCTACAGATTTCTTGCCTTTTGGCCTGGGAGTGCTCAGAGGTGGCTCAGGAGCTCAAATGGGGAGGAAAAGAGGATCCTAAACTGGGGAAGGGTTCCCAGCTGCCAGGTACAGAATGGAGATGCTCTCCTTGCCTTCAGCACTCCCAGAGCTGGGTGGGAATGACTCAGTGCCTGTGTGGGCTGCCTGCTCCTAAAGCAGCTCCTGGCTGGAGCTGCTCCTGCATTTCATCTGTGCTGGGAACGAGCTGGACACGATCTGGGCCCCATTGCTTGGTTCTGGGCACGTTATTAAGTCAGGCTGACACAAAGAAGAGTCTTAAATACCTTCTGATTCTCCCTCCTCTTGCTGAGCAGGGCCAGCTGCGAGTGAACTCCATCCTAAAGCCACAATCTTGGGTGAGATGAGCTTTAGGCTGAAGATATCTGCAGTAATCCCTGAACTGAGGGTATTTGGAAATGCAAAAGCAGCATTTATGTAGCTAATGCAGCATTGCTGATTGTTCACAGAGCTCTGGAGCCAGCAGGGGACAGGAGGAGCAGATGAGGTAAAATCAAAGCCATTTTGAGTCAGAGACAAGGTGAGCATCATTTACCTGTCAGCTCTGCAGGTTTTCAGTGACCCATTCTCAATGTCCATCTTCCCTGAAGTGTCCTTTGGTGGAACCAACACCCCTGGAGGAGCAGAGTTTGCCAAAAGAGTGTCTCTGGAGCAGGGGATCCACTGCTCCACATCCAGGGGACCTTTGGCTTTCATTTCTCACATGAATCCCTTTGGATGGCTCTGATCCCATCAGCAGCTCCACAGGGACCTGGGAATCCTCCAGGTAAGGGGCCAGGACAAGGTGGGGGCTCATGCACTGCAAATAAATCACAATTGGTAATGAACAAAGTCCTGTGAGCAGGGGGACAGTCAGGAGCAGGGCAGGGACTGTCCCCTGTCCTGGCCCTGCTGAG
Organism: Geospiza fortis; assembly: GCF_000277835.1. Taxonomy (NCBI): domain Eukaryota; kingdom Metazoa; phylum Chordata; class Aves; order Passeriformes; family Thraupidae; genus Geospiza; species Geospiza fortis. The sequence continues at coordinate 11,227,421 of NW_005054308.1, read as the reverse complement.
GGACCTCCAGGGGCTCTGGAGCTGGGACCTGCAGGGGCTGGAGTGTGCCCAGGGAAGGGAAAGGAGCTGGGAAGGGTCTGGAGCCCCAGAAGGGCTGAGGGAGCTGGAAAGGGGCTCAGCCTGGAGAAAAGGAGGCTCAGGGGGGCCCTTCTGGCTCTGCACAACTCCCTGGGCAGTTCCAGTGCCTGAGCACCCTGCACAGCCCGACCCCCCCGGCTGTCCCCTCCTGGCAGGAGTTGTAGGAAAAGCAAAGAGGGGCAGATTCCCCTCCCTGCTCCAGCCCCTGGAGCCTCCTGAGGGGCAGCTGGGAGGTGGCACCTGCTCCCAGCCTGGAGTGCCAGCAGCACCAGAAATGAGCCCAAGCTGGAGTTCACTGCCAGTCCAGAGAGGAGTTTTTATTTTTAGGAACAGCCACCGCAGCACAGACACTGAGCACAGGCAAGGACTGGCACCACCAGCCACGATGGGCAAAGCTCAGCTGGGAGGCCACAGGAGCAGCCAGGGGAATGCAGAGTGGGGCTTTCCATGAGACCCCTCCTTTTCCAGGGGAATTCTCCACTGCTGGTGGCACAGTGGCACTGCTGGGTCACAGAAGCTGTGCTGGGATTATTGGCTGAGCGAGCAGGAGCTGCCAGGTGGGTCCTGACAGGTTTGCTGAGCCCTGGGAGGGATCAGAGGTGTCCTGGTGTCCATCCAGGACAGGGACATTTGGTGGTTGGAATTTCAGTTGGAAGTGGGGGAGCCTTTTCCCAGTGAGAGCCTTTGACCATTTTGGCTGGTGAGCCACTGCTCCCATTGACAGAGCCTTGGGAATGTTGCCCCTGGGGAAACCGGGAGTTTATTTTAAATTCAAAAGAGATCTTCTCCTAATGCACATAAAAATAAAGGAGAAAACAATGCCTGAAGGACAAAGCAGAACCAAAGAAGCCCTCCCTGTGCTGCTGGTTCCATCTCACTCCAGGAAATTCCACACCAAGATGTGATGCCCTTCAATGGGGACAGGGAAAAGCTTTTTTTCAGGATTTCCTTGAGAAATTTGACACTTGAGGTGAAACCAAGCCAAGCTGTTCTGCAGCCTCGTGTGCCCAAAGCCCAAGAATACCTGTGGGCACTTCCACAGAGGGGAGGATCACAGCACTGAAGCAGCCCTGGATGGTTTTTTGCCAAACTTTCAATAATGGCTTTTTTCTCTCCACAGTTCTGGTGTCAAGAGTAAAGTTAAATGAATTTTTTTGGGAATAAAACCCTGTAAAAACAGGTCATTGCCAACTAGGTCCCAGAGATGAACCAGGAGCACCTTCCACCACAAACACCAATAATTTGTGTCTTTCCAGCAGCCAGCAATTTTCTACCTCAGCATTCCAGCTTGGGGCTGTTTCTGCCCAGTGTCCTGAATCCTACAGGAAAAGGGTGTGAAGCTTTATCAGTGACTTTGCTGTGGAAGTATTTAAAGAAGTCAGACACCTTGGCCAGGAAGCCACTTGTTCTTCTCATGCACAACATTTCTCCTACTGAGCAACATTTTTGTTTGTTCTGAGCGGGATTTGTCTGTTTGCAGTAAATACCTGTCACATAGCAACAGAAATATTACTAAATAATAATACATAGAATGTTAAGCTCCTTGGTCTAGAAGCTTTTAATGAAAAAACCACATGTTCCTGATAAAAAATAATAAATAATGTCAGCTTTTCTTTGTACATTAAAAATATCTGTACATGGTTCCACGATATGACAAAGTACAATTGTATTTTCTAGGCTCAGGGTGGCATCTTGGGGTAGATTTTCACCTAAAAAGGGTCGAGGCTCATGGTCTTGATCCTGCATGAAAATCCTTTTCCCAAATTTGAGGAGTTCAGAGCCTTGCCCACCCTTTCCATGCAAAGGGGGAAGCAGCCCACGAGGAACGTGGCAACACCGACATGCAGGAAGCAGCTGAGGACTGAGATCTTGGCAAATGTGAGACTGGAAACTCTGGAAAACTCCTTGCCTCGACTGGAAGAGACCAGCAACAAATAGAAAAATAAAGGTGGCAAAGGTAAGTAGAAGTCTCTCTTCCAAATGTAGCTAGAAAAGGGTTTAGGTGGTTTGTTTTCCAAGATGGCACTTAGTGATCCATTGGCTCTGGCTCCTGGCCAAGCTTCTGCTGCCTCAGAACGCCCAAAGTTTGCTCAGGGGAGGGATGGGGACAGCTCTGGGCTGGCCCTGCTGTTCCCACTCAGCTCCTGCACACCCTGGGGTCCTCCCTGGCCAGGAAACACCACCAGGGCATTGCAGAGCCCTGCAGGGTCAGGGAGCAGCAGCTGGGGCTGGAACCAAAGGGCAGCAAACATTTCCTCTTGTTCTCCTGGAGAAAACGTGGGGCTGCTCCTCCCCTGGCAGTGCCCAGGCTCCAGGCAGAGCCAGCAGGGATGGGGCAGCTCGGTGCCACCCCACAGCTGTGACCTTCAGGATGGGGTGAGCTGGGCAGGGGGCAGCTGGAGAGGAAAGGAAATCAGCAGCTGGAAAAGAACAGCTGGAAAGGAGCAGCAGGAGTCCCTGCACGGGCTGG
>NW_005054308.1:11219430-11224833 GCF_000277835.1 Geospiza fortis | reverse complement strand
GGAGCAGGGCTCTGGCACAGCTCCACTGCTCCTGCAGGGACAGGGACAGCAGTCCTGACCCTCCCCGTGCTCCCACCCAGCTCCCACAGCTGGACATTCCTGGGAATTCACTGCAGGAGGCACCAGGACAATGCAGATGGATGGATTTTCAAGTGCTGCTGTCTGTGAATCCTTGGGATATCCCAAAAGGCCTTTCTGTTCCTCCTCTTCTGGGCCAGGACTAGAAACAGGACTCTTGGGATTCGGGGTCGGGGTGGATGGGAAGCTTCTCTTGTTCCTGGTGGTGCCCGTTGTGTAAAACCTTGTACCTGGCAGGGGAACACAAACCTTGGTCAGTGCCAGCTCAAGGCCAAACTGATGGAAAATGAGATCAAGCAAACCCCAAAGTGTATTTAAGAGAGTGATTGTTCCAAATATCCAGATCCCACATTAAAAAGTGTGAATCTCTGCTTTGGGAATGAAATCTTCAGTGTGGAGCAGTCAAAGCAATCCCTGAAAACCAAGAAGCTGTTGGGTTTCAGGTGTCTGAGGTGAGCTGCACTGTGTGGGCTGAGGATGCTCCTGCAGGAATTCCCAGCTGGATGCTGGCTCCCGGTGTGGCCAGGGCACTGAATGTGCAGGTATTTCCCTCAAACACCCCTTGGAACTCCAGCACTTCAAACAAGGATCAGGAATTTAAAAAATGTGCTCCCAACGAGTCACAGACTGGATGTCAGAGACAAGCAGAGACATTTTGACCTCACACTGAACAGACTCCAACGAGACAGCCACGGGGAGAGAACAGAGCTGGGACTGAGGGACCAGGTCAGACAGGGACTCTGTGGGACACAATCCAGCCAGGACACCTCGGGAATGCCAAAGGCTGTCACAGACAGGACACGGAGAGAGCCCTGACACCTGGGGCAGCTCAGCACCATGGACAGGGACTGGGATAGCCAAGGATCCAGACAGAAACTGGGATATCCAAGATTCCAAACAGACAGGGACTGGGGTATCCGAGGATTCCAATGGACAAGGACTGGGACACCCAAGGATCCAAACCTTCCTCCGTGTCCTGCGGCCGTCCCAGAGTGGAGCAAGAGCAGCAAGAGCAGGTGGTGCTGATTGTTAGAGGTTCATTAAGCTAAAGAGGAGTCATTGAGGTGTCCCAGGATGTCGTGTGGCACAAAGTGTCTGTCTGAAGCCTCTGGCAGTGAGTTCAACACTTCCAGCTGTTTACCCTGTGGGGAAAGAGGACTGCTAGGACAGGAGGAAGCTCGTGGCTTGCTCAGGTACCAGCACATCATTCCTAAAATATCCCCAACATCTCCAGGAGTCTGTTAAAGGTGTCCTCTGCTGCCAGGCCTTTGTGTTCTGTGGGGTTTTCCATACCTTGCAGCCCTTCCCTTCAAATGTAAGTTCAGAGCCCCCTGCCAGTTGTAAAGCACTGATTTAGTGCTGGATAAAAGCTGGGATTTTACAGCCCTGCTTTTGTTCTCACAAAAAGTTTTTGTTCTCTCTCTTTCCCTGTGCTTTCACTGATTTCTTTGTGAAAATACACCTCATTTCTCAGCTCTTGGTACCTGTGGGCAGCAAGTTTGAGAGAAATTCTCATCTGCACCTGAAATTCAGCTGCTTCCCCTGCAGGAACACACCTGGTGTGCCTGAGCAAGGGATTTATCCTACAATGCAAGGATGAAGCAGCACTGGAACCCTCCCTGTGTGGGCTGAAGGCTTCAAGATAAAGCAGCCAGGTACGTGTCAGAAAAAAATACATCTGAGGGAGCTGGAATATGTGTGCAGGGAAAAAAAAAACATTAAAAGGGTTAAATGCATTAAGTAAATTATCTACAGCAATTGTGTTATTTTCCTGCCCTGATGGGCTCCTTGATGGGATTTGTGCACCCCCTAATAAATAAATTATGAAACAATAAATCCCACCAATGGGAAGGCCCTGCCCCTGCAGGGACCTGCTGCAAACCCTCCCCACGGCCCTGGAATTGTGCTGATGGCACTTTGGGGACAGTTGTGCTGCCAGCCCAAGGGAGTCACAGCTGGGCTCAGCTCTGGGCACGGGGGGAGCTCTGGGGCTCTGCAGGACAAGGAGCTCCAGCTCATCCTGGGAATTTGGCAAATCCCAGGGAGAACAGTCCAAAGGATGCAGTGGCTGCACTGTTCCCACTTCTGCTCCCTGCAGAGCTGTTCCCCATACCACCCTGGACATTATTAGAAAGCAAAGCCCAGAAATGGCTGGGTTTGGTTTCCCCAGCTGGAATGAAAACCAGACACCATTTCCCAGAGGTCCTGCTCAGTCCTCGTCCCTGGGACCAGCCCTGAGCTCTCAGGGACAGGAACTGTGAGGGTTTGGATCACATTGGTCATAAATAAAATTATGAAGAGAGGCTAACGCCAGGCATCAGCCGCAGCTGAACCCTGCTGGCTGAGGGGTTTGTGGCTGCACTCCTGCATTTCCCACCTTCCCAAACCCACCAGGGTGCGCAGCTGCCTTTGCTCTTTGTTCAATAAACCCTTCCCACTTTACAGCTGATTTCTTTATGAATTCCTTCCCTTTTGGACTGTCCTGGCAGTCCCTGGACACTCAGGGGAGGTTCTGCAGCTGGCCTGTGTGCAGGAGGGACCTGAGCTGCCAACTTTGGGCTTTTGCCACTAAATCCATTCTCCCTGTGCTCAGAAAAGGAAGGACAATAGGCACAGATGAGATTTTGCTGCAGAAATTGGGATGGGTGGGGGGATTTTGGTGTGGGGCACCTCAGGTCTCACTGGGTGCACAAATGGCTCAGGAAGTTTAGACCTGAGCTACACAAAAAGGTGCTAAAGCCCAACTTTGGCTGTATTCACAAATCCCTTTGTAATTTTTGTATTACAAATGCAAAATAGTTACTGACAGACCCCCAGAGAATGCAAGAACAGAAGAGAAAATCCAGGTATCAAATTCGCTGCAATGCTCCTGTTCACTTTGTTTGCTTTTCTCATTCTCCAAACTTTTCCACTTTCAGATATTTTCCCCATTTCTGATCTGGAGCAAGTCTTCAACTCCTCATGAGATAAAACAAAGAAGAAAAAGGCAGAAAAGAGCAGACTCCAATTGATGTTCAATGCCCTTTTCTGTTTTTATCGGGGGACTGATCTCCCCACTGTGATATTGGCAATTTTGGGAGTGAACATTCACTGCCTGTGTCTTCATTTCCTCCTTTTCCAGTTGCTGAAGCCCAGCTCCAAATGAAACACTTCCAAACACTTTTCTTCCTTCATCTACAACCAGAAACTCCCCCAGGAGCAGCCACCATCCCACCTGGAACAGATCTCCAAGGAAAAGGCAAGTAGGGGCTGATGGCTCTCACTGCATCACAAACATTTTGTTATTTGCAGGAGCACCCAGGAAAGATTTGCTGGGACCAGAGGAAAACAAGATCAAATGATGTAAAATGGGACAAACTGGGAGGATTTGCATTTGGCTTGAGCAGAATCCGGCTCTCAATAATTTATTTTTATACAATTTTTCTCCTCCACCACCTAAAACAGTGGAGGGTAGAAAAGGTTTTGAGGTAAAAGTTGGCTGGAGCCACATTTTAAATGGAACTGAGCTTCCAAGCTGAATGAAGGATTGAAACTTTTCCAAGATTTGACAATTGTGTTGCTCCACAATTTATCTTTCCCTGCATTTTCCTTTCTCTCCCAAAGTGATTTTCCTCTGGAATATTTGCAGCACCACTGCTGGAACTTCACCCTCCATCTCGTGTCCATTCCTCAAAGCTCTGCTGCTTCCAGAGGGACTTCCAAGAGCAGGAACAAATAATTGCTCTGCAGTGGGGATTGTGGTGAACAATCACTTGGCAGAGGTGATTTCAATGAACACATCCCTGAAATCAGCCTTGCACCATCTGCTCACTTCCAGAATTATAAATTCTGAATTAGAAAACAACAGAATTCATAAACCACTCTAAAAGTGAGGGGAAGAGTGCAGCTTCAGATGATTTTTGTGCTTTATCCCAGCCTGTGCTGGCTCTGCTCTGCCCCATTCCTGTGTCAGGAATGGGTAGAAAAGAGGTTTTTGGTTTTTTTTTTAATTTCTGTGTTTTATGGCAGCCACAAAGCCCCAGGAACCAAGGCCTGGAAGTGCAGGATGGGTGTGGGTGGCACCAGGAATTCCCCAGGCTGGAAGCACCAGGAAAGATCCCACAGGTGGAGCTGCAGAGGGCCAGGAGCAAAATCGGAGCGTGTCCTCCAGGACATCAGGAATGTCCCCTCCTGCTGTCTGCCTGGAAAGGGACTTCTGGTATTTTTGGAAAACTGGGAGATGCTGGGAAACAGAGAACTGAGAAAAGTGTGAGACAAAATCCAAGAATCTCTGGAATTCCCTATTTTAATCTGTGATATTTTTCCACTTTGAAAGAGCAAAACCCTCAAATCTGAACTGCACCAAATGTCAGAATGAACTGGGAACAACATGCATTGCTCCATTTCCCTCTTCTGCTGAAAAAAGGAATCCACAGGGGCCAAATTAAACGGAATTTCACAAAACATTTGCTTTTAATGCAGCTGCATATGAAACTTCCACAAATGAGAGCAGAATTATCCCTCTCTCAGCATTCCCAGGTTCACAGACTCCAGAAAATTAAAAGCTTCCCAGTAACTCTGTAACCTCTGGGCTGAATTTATCCTGCTCCCATCCCTGCAGTGAAGTTCTGCACTTGGCCACCAGCATAAAATCATTAGAGCAGGGTAAGAATAAATTGAATTATCCCATTACAGCCCAATGTGAAAACCCAGATCTTGGGAAAACGTTGGGATTGCTGAATTATTTACATGGCTCTGACAGCAATGTTGATTTTAGAGTCCTTTGTAGTCAAATCTCAACACAAATCTCTCTCTGTCTCATGACAAGTGTTTATTTTCCCACTCCTGAGCAGTTCAGCTGAATCTCTTAATTATCTTTAAATCAAATAATGCTGTTCCAACCTTGGGAGCTGAACTCAGCCCTTGTCATTCTTTGCTAAATATCAGGCAGAGGTTTTATAAAACATCTGTCTCCAGCCCACACCACCCAGCTTCCAGTGCACTTTATAGGATTTCTGCAGAAATCCAGATTTAAAATTAGCAGTTCTCAAGTAAGTCAATACTTACTTCTCTTGAATAAGAGGAACATTTAAAAAAAAGAAAGGATAAAGAGGGGATTTTTTTTTGTCTCTGACAAATCTCAGGAAACAAAGAGAGCATCTCCCAATATACTTGTGTCTCTCCTTTTTTCCCCATTGTTCCATCATCTCTCTTTTTTCTGGCAAAACCCCCTTCTGTCCCTTTATTTTTGTGTTTGCAGGAGCTGTGAATCCTTTTCAGGCAGGATGTTTAGAAGTGCAGACAAATAATAACCTGAAATAGGATCTTGAAATGAAATGTCCAAAC
>NW_005054308.1:11203105-11219420 GCF_000277835.1 Geospiza fortis | reverse complement strand
CCTGCTGAATTTCACTGAAATTTTGTTTCCCTGGGACTGCAGGTGCTCATTTCCATCTTCCTTTTTTATCCTCTTTATTCCAGGCTCTATTAATGAATTTCTCTGTGGTGCTTTCCAATCCCCCTCACCGCAATTGCTGAATTTGATCATTTTTCCCTTTTCCCATTCTCCTTCTGCTTTCAGCTGGTCCACCTGGATAATGTTTGTCATCTTCCCTATTTTCCACTGCAGGATGTTTTGCTCAACTTCAGCTGCAAACCCTGGAATTTGGGTATTACAAGGAGGAATTGGGGATGGAAACCAAGGGATCCAGACAGAAACCACGAGCTGGGGATGGCCCAGAGCTGCTGAGCTCTTCTGCTTTAAATTTGTGCCATTTTAATGTTGCAGGAGTTGATGTTTCCACAACAGAAGCAGCAATTTGGGCACCAAAGGACAGAAATGAAGCAAATTTCAGAATCAACGAGGAGCTCCTTGTTTGCAGTGAGTGAAATGCATTTGCTAATTATAAACCAGGGTAAACAAATAAACAAATGGGAGAGGCCACACAGGGGATGTGGGGAAGAGGAGCCCTTTCCCCCCTTTTTCTCCCATTAACTCCCTACTTCCATCTCTCTCTCGTTAATGTTAAGCTTGGCACTCCATTATAGGCACTAATTAGCTCCAGATTTTGGCCTCCAGTTCGTTTTTGCACCATAATTAATGCTGCAGCCATAAGAGCCCCAATCTGATAATGAGGAGAGCACTTGGAAGTGCTCAGACACAGAGCAGCCCATTAGGAGCAGCTCCCAGCCACCCCCAGATGGGAGCTGCTGGGTTTAAGTGTTTCAATTAATGAAACACAAGCAGGATCAATTAATAATATTCAAATGGAAGAGAAAGATTTTTTTTAATGGAGGTTTCACCACTGGCATAATTACATCTTTTATCTGCTGGGAAAAAAAAAACAACCTACATTTGTTAAAGCTGTGGAGTGAAACAGTGGCAAAACCTGGAGCTGTGCAGGGGAGTTTGTCAGGTTTCAAATGTGCCACAGTGGGAGAATCCCAGAATGTCAGGCTGGAAAAGCCCTCCCAGCCCATCCAGTCCCAGCTGTGCCCTGTCCCCACCTTGTCCCCAGCCCAGCGCTCTGAGTGCCACCTCCAGGGATGGGGATCCAAACCTCCCTTTCAGTATTTACCAGCCCTCTCCCTCTGGGAATTGATGGCTTTTCTCTACTGAAATACCCAGTGGAAAATGGAATTACAGCTCGTTGAAATCTGGCAAACAATTCCCCCTCCTTCCCTGCTTTGTGTGTGAACAGCAGAGCTTTTTTTTAGGTGTCAAAAGCAGATTTTGTGCCCAGCATCATGTGTTTGATAACAAAAGGCTGCCATGTGCACATTGTTCCTGTCACTGCTTTGGGTTGCTCAGGAGCAAATGGCACCAACTCCCCCAGAGCAGCTGGGTCTCCCTCCCACCCTCCAGGCTGAGGGGAGAGTTCTGCTCCCGAGGGAATGGCTCACCTAGCCCTCCCTGCCTTTTGTCCTGCCAAATCCACAGTTTTGTGTCCTGGGAACTCTGTACAGCCCCAAGGTGGTGCTGGGAAGCTGTGCCTACCTTAAGGTATTTCATTTAAGGGCTGAAAATTCTATTTTCTTGTAATGGAGTAATGACATAAAAATTAAATAACAAAATACCAGTTAAATAATCAATTAAACCTGTTAAATTAAACCAGTCAATTAAAACCTGTTAAATTTAATAAGAAAAAACCAATTTAAAATTAACAATAAATAACCTTGTGATGCCTTTAACATCTCAGCTAGGACCTGTTGTAGGTTAAGCTCAGTAAATCTTATGTATCAATCTTATCACAACTTTAATTTAAGTTTATTTGGCTGCCTTTCCTCAGGTCCCCATCCTGCTGAGAGAGCAAACACCAGGTTCCACCGTGTTGTGTTCAGTGGGAGTTTCTTCTCCCCTTTCCTTCTGTATCCAGATTTTCCAATTAATAATTCTCTGATGTGATTAAAGTAGCACATTCCTGGCTTTGGACTTTCTCCCTTACAACCCACTGGCTGTGAATTTGTACAGTTCCATCCCTGAGATTGTGAACAATATTAATTAATTGTGAGCTGTGCTCCCCACTCCTCATCCTCTGTGAGCCTTTTATCAGGATTAAATGTCACACCACAGATGGGGACATTGGCAGTGGATGCTGAATTTGAATAAAATCTCCAGATCCTCCCTGCACAGCCTTGGTTTTGAGTGCAGGCTGGGATTTCAGGCTCCCAATGAGTTCCCAGCCTCCTTCCCTGGGCAGTTTCTCCCGTTTCAGGCTGTGCAGGTTCCCAGCCAAGGAGCACAGCTTGCCTGGGCTCTGTTCCTTCCCCTGTTCTCAGGAAGGATGATGCTCCCCTGGCTCATCCCCTTCCCTGCCAAGAGCTCTCTCCCAGCAGGGTCAGATCCTCTGCAGGAGGGGGACAGGAGCTGCTGCCTCATCTTGCTGTGATTCAGAGGCTGCTGAGTCCCCACTTTCTGTCCCTCTGTCCCCAAACCTCCTGTGCTGCTGCTGTTATCCCACCTCAGCCTCTCCAGGAGCTGCTCCTGGGGTTTTATTCAAATTATTCCCGTGAGGATCTGTGCAGGTGGTGCCAGGCCCTGCTCCCTCTGGGATTTCGGGGACCCTCTGAACCTCTGTGGAACAAAGACCTGAGGAAAACCTTTTATTTTTCTTCTGAGCATCCTAAAGAGCAGAGCCTCAAATCTCCTGAAGGTGCCCAAAAGAAAAATGTCAAGCTCAGCATTTGAATGTGCCCTGTCCAGGGCAAGGAGGGGCAGAAATCTGAGTATAAAACACACTTATTTTGTGGGGAGGATGAGGGGAAGCCAAAAAACAAGGGACCATAAACAAGCAAATATTTATTTATTCTCTGATGGGTTTGGGGTTTTCTTTTGCTCAGAGTAAAACCAGCTCTCAGCAGCTCCTGTGGAGATCATTCCTTAGAGAAATTCCCTGCAGACTGGGACATGACATGAAGAGTTCCACTGATCAATGAATTGATTTTGAGAACAGCAGGAGGCAACCAAGGCCATCAAAACACCTGTGTGTGTGTAAACCCTTTATTTCCATATCCCTGCTCCTTACACAAGGTTATTTCTGATATTTTGTGCTTTCTTCTGGTCCTTCTGCAGATCTGAGTGTCTGAGCCACCTGTGACACCCTACCCTTCAATTTCTTTATACATTGCCATCAAATTTGCTGTGCAGAGCAAACAAATAAGTTCAAACTCCTGAAGGTTGTGCCATCCCATGGTGGCCCCTGGGCCTGTCCATTTTCTGCTTCAGAGGAGATGACACAGTCCATAAATCTCTGCCCTAGTCCCTGCTTTGGTAAATAAAATCTGCTCAGATTTATGTCTGCTCCTTCTGAGGAAGAGCAAAGCAGTGATACATGTGGCAAATGGAACAGAAAATTGCTTTTCACCCATCAAGTTTCCAGTGTAACTGACCAAAGTTTGGGCTCTCCTACAGCAATAACGGGTCTCACAAAATAAACCCAATTTTGTAGCACAATTCTTTGTGTTATGTTGAGGCAACCAAAGATGTGCTTTGCCCAATAATTTAGTAAATGGCTTCAAACCATTTTAGGTTTAGGTTGGAGATTGGGGGGAATTCTTGGCACAGGGTGCCCAAGGGCAGGTTGGACATTGGGGGTGGGAGCAGCCTGGGACAGTGGGAGGTGTTTTGGGGTTGGAACTGGATGAGGTTTAAGGTCCCTTTCAATCCAACCCATTCTGGGATTCTCTGATTCTAAGGAATGACAATCACGCTGCTGCCTCAGAGAGGAAGTGAAAGAAATTTGTGTTTATTTTGGCAGAGCTTTATCTGTGCTAAGGAGCCTCCAGAAATCCAGACTTTCACTGCTCCAGCTGCCCAGGGATCCCTGTGTTTGGCCAGGAGAATGGGGCTGCTCCAGGGCTAAACCCAACCCCTTGGAATCAACGTGGCTTCTGAAAAACAATTTATGAACCCAGCATCCCACCCCTTTGCTGAGCCAGTTCTGAATTGCTCCCTTTCATCCTCTCCAGCTGTAATTCATGTTGCTTAATTAATCTTAATTAAGTGTTGTGGGCATCTCTGGAGCTCAGTTCTCTCTTTATTTAATTACACTAACACACCATATAATGGTCTCTGTTTGATGGGATGTTTTGCACAAGAGTTTAATCCAGAAGCTGAAAGAATTAATTAGTTCTTAGAATGTCTCCAGAGGGTTGGCCAAGCAAACTGTGGGTTTGTCACAAATGCCTGGACTCTTCAGTGAGCAGAATCCACCCCTGGTACTGCACACCTTGAGCCACAAACACGTTTCCCCTTGCTGGGGCTCTCACATCCCTGTGGGATCTTCTGGAGCAGGAATCAGGCTCATGGCAGACAGGGAGATTTGGGATTTGTCAAGTTTACAGCTGGTTCCTGTTCCAAAAGCTTTGCCCCCTGTGCCCTGGTCCCTTCTCTGCACACCCACAGCCTGAGCCAGCCCCCAGAGGGGATCAGCTGCCATGGAATGGGAATTCCAGCAGGGAATGATGCCCCTGTTTGCCAGGGCTTGGTGGGAATTCCCTTCCCCAGCACCTCCTGGGACCTTGGCACATCCACGCTGATTTCTTTGCCCAGCAAGGCCTGGAGCTGCTGGGCCTCCTCCTCTTCTCTGCCAAAAAGAACCTGGGATGGCAAAACACAGAACCCTGCAGGGAAACCCTTGGAGCAAGGACAAAGGCAGCCAAGGCAGGGACTGTCCTGTGACCCCGGGGCTCCTGATGCTCCTGCTCGGCTTGACAGCTCCACTCCTGATGATTTTGTCACAGGATCTTCTCTCTAGCTGTGATTCCTTCAGGAACACAACTGCAGGGCAGCACAGGAGTTCCACAGGAGTGCCACAACAACCTTCCAAGGGTGGCCTGCTTAGGATGAGCAAGTTGAGCACCCAAACTCACTGTAGAAGTACAGTTCTTCCCAAAAACAGACAAGCAGAGCCTGATTGGTTTGCTCCCAACATTTCCATGGACTTTCTGCTTCTTCTTGGCCCAAGCAGGGAGGCGTGGATGCATCAGCCATCTCTGCAGGGATTTGTGGGTCAGGAGAGCGTGGTGATGGTTGGATTCTCAAGTTCTGAGGGCCAACTTCCATCCATCCTTCAGGAACTGGCTCCATCCCAACAGAGGGAGATTGCAGGTGGGCCAGGCCCTCCCGAGCACGGCAGCTGGCAGTCCAGTGCTTATGGCAGAACCATTCCAAGAGCTATGACAATGACACTGTTGATAGCTCTGGAAATGGCGCTGCCATCGGCACCACGCGAGGCTCCATCCCCCCTGCTCCTCCTCGTGCTCCTCGGGGGGAAGGAACGAGGATGGAGGAGCAGCTTCAGCTCAAATCCCTGAAATCTTGAGGAAAAGGTCCCAGTGAGGGTGTCTGGAGAAGTCTTCAGAGGTGCTGGCTGCAGTCTGCTGTTGGAATTGCACTTGGGACACAGAGCACACACACACGCACACACACACGTGCCTGTTTCCCCTTTTACCTTGGGTTTAACTGGAATAAAAGGGAAAACCTCCCTCTCTTTCCTCATTCCCCCATGGCAGTTTTCTCTCCTTCCCTTTGGATCCAAGCCAGAGCTGCCGCCCAGCCCTGGAGCTCCTTGTGCTGGGAAAAGCACGTGGAGCTGGCAGGGCACCCGCTGCACCTGCCCAGCAAAGGGCCCCAAACCCAGCTCAGTTCATCCTGGAGCCACTGCCAGTGAAGCACTGATCATCCTCACTGCCCTTCCAGCTGGAGGCCTCTTCAGGCTGCGTATTTCCATTAGTTCTGTTCCTCAAAACTGAAGGATTCATGCTTTGGAAAGTTGGGCTGCCCCTGGTTTCTGCTGCTGAAGCCTCTTTCCAAGGCATCTCTTGTACCACTACAGGCAGAGCTCCCAGCAGGGATCATCCTTACCACACCAAGGGGTTGTTGATGTAGGAAAAAAGACAAAAAGGAGCTTTTCCTTCTCCTTCCAGGCACATCCTGCAGCCTCCAAGGACCATTGTGGGGAAAGGTTTGAGTTACAAGTTGAAAGCACTTTTTCTGATGCCTGAGGTGTTTCAATCAGCTGTGCTCCTACAACAGGCACTGGCAACTCCTCTCTCAGTGCTTCTAAGTCTCAAAAAAGCCCAGCAAGATCTCCAGTAACTTTTGTGCAGCCTCACCGAGGCTCTCATCAATAACAGCTGTGACAAAATCAACTGGGGGACATAAACAAGGACAAAGAGAGGAGCAGAAGAACAAGAAGCAGTTTTCTCACCCCAGTTCTGTCTCCAGACCAGGGAAAATTGGCCCAGAGCATGGAAGAGGCTGCCCAGGGCACCTTTTCCCAGTGCATTTTGTTGCTTCCTGAATCTGAATATTTTGCTGCTGTCCTGACCTTGAGGGAGGCATTTGTCACTTTGACCAGGGAAGTGTAAAATCCTACCAGACCAGATGGGAAAGGTTTTGTAACTACTTTGCATAGATATGATGGAAAAATCAAGATTTTCCTCTCTGTGCCCAGCAGAAGCAGGGGAGAGGTGCTATGTCCAAGGGTCACAGGGTTTGGCAGCAGCTTGGATTGTTCCAGGCAGAGGCAACAACTCCCCTGGAGAGCAGAGAGAGCAGCACACCCAGCAGAGCACACCTGCAGCCTCTCTCCAGTGCAGCTTTTTGGGAAAATTGCAGCCAAGATGGATCACAACAGAGGGGTGGACACAGGGATGCTTCCAGAGGGGTGAGAGCAGACAGAAACACTCACAGGGGACATTTCACAGACACCTGGCACAAAGGACTGAGGGAATAACAGCTGGGTCCAGCTGCAATGGAGACCTTAGAGTGCTCAGTGAAGCCTTAGATCCCAAAATGGGAGGAATCCTGAAGTGTCCCAGGCCAGGTTGGACAGGGAATAACCTGGGAGAGTGGAAGGTGCCATGGCAGGGGGTGGAAGAGGTGAGCCCTAAGGTCCCTTCCAAACCATTCCATGATTCTGTTTCCTGCAGGCCTGGGAGGGGTGGTGGCAGCTCTCCCCCAGTGCTGGGTGTTCTGCAGAGCAGCTCCAGGGAGCAGATTGCAGCCTGAGCTCAGCTCTGCCTCCCCGTGTGCCCAACCCTCCCAGGGAACCTCCCTGGGGAAACTTCCAGATGGAGGGAACAGAAACTGCCCTGAGCTCTGCTGCTGTAAAGGAGCTGCTGAAATCTGTGTGCCTAATGAGGAATGAACAGAAGCACTGAAGAGAAAAAGGAGAGGGAACCCCTGCCTGCCCCAGACCTGTTGGGATAATGGCAGGTTCAGAGGGAGCTGTGCAGTGTGCCCAGGATTTGGGGCTGGGTGAAGGGATGGGTGCCTGGGGATGCTGCAGCTGCTGGGGGGTGTGGCACTGAAGGGAGAGGGGCATTCCCTGTGTCCTGTCAGTCCCTGTGACTTGTCACACACAGGGAGGCTGTCCCTGCGACCACCAGGACTTTCTCAGTCCTGGGGTGAGCCCTGCTCCTTTCCCCTGCCCCCGTTCCAAAACCATTTTGAGGAGGAAGCCAATTCCACACTTATCCCACTCTGCTGGAGCTGCATGTGTGGAAGTGCCTGGCCCTGGAGCATTCCCATGGTGGCAGGAACGCAGACTGTGTTCCTGGAACCTCTGAGGGAAGGGGAAGCCTCTGAGCTGTCAGGTTTAACCAACTTAAAACAGGTCTTGGACACTGCCAGGGATCCAGGGCCTCCCCACCCTCCCAGGGAAGAATTTTCCCTAATATCCAAACCCACTCTCTGTATCCTGCTTTTCTGTGCGTGCTGCCCGCTGAGGAGACCCTGCAGTGCTGCAGCCTCGTCCTTGGAGTGAGAACAACCATCCCAAAGAGAAAATCCCTGTTATCCACATTACCCTGCAGCCAGAAGCCCTCTCCCAATGCCCTGCCAGACATTCCCATTCCCCTGGGGCTGCTGCCTCCACCCCACAAGTGTCAAGCCACAAATCAAGGAGGGTTTACAGTGGGTTGCAATAAACAGTGAACAGACAGAGCTGCAGTAATAAAAGAAGGGACTTACAGAGCATGGTCATGGCTAGACAGGAGCTGGTCTGCTGCAGAAGAGCAGGAGGAGCTTGGAGACAGAGGAACAGCCACTTTTAGTGCAGGAAGGAGCAAAGACAGACACAGTGAGGGAGTTAAAGGGGAAAAAGGAAAAAACACAGAGCTGGTTAATTGGGAAACAGCCCCACATCAAACACTGAGCAGTCAATGGCATCAGTCAGAGCTACATCCCCAAACCTCCCACTGAAAGGAGCCTGACTTTCACTTAGAACCACCTGAGCCATCAGCTGGAGTCCTTTTCTCCATAAACCATTCTAGGAATCATCCTGCTTTTCAAGAAAATCTCCCCACAGGGTTTAAGGCAGGAATTCTCTGAGCCTGTTGTCCAAAATCTCTCCAGCATTGCTCTGGAAGGGATCTGGGAGCTGGGTCCTGCCTTCCTCCCAACCATTCCCTGAGCACCAACCATCCCTCTGCTCTGAGGATCCTCCCTGGAGGAAGCCACAGCTGGCTTTAAACCAAAGTCCAGGGAGTTGTAACTTGGCCACTTCATTTGTCCCCATGATTTTACCAGCCATGCTCACTGCTAAAAAATCTCATTTATGAGGCAGTGCAGAGCTGCTGGAGACCCCTGGCTGGTGGTCCTGGAGTCTTTTGGCAGCTCCAATGTGCTGGAAGTGCTGGGCTGGGGTTTAGGTACAGATGGGAGAGCAATGGCTGAGCTCCCTGACTCAGTCTGCAGTGCAGGAGGACAGCAGTCACCACTTCACCTTTCCCAAAGCTGGATCTATTCCTGCCTGCAAGGACGAGCTTCAAAATCCCCTTCTGTGGGCTGCTGGTCTCTCACCAATCCCCTGGAGCGCAGCAGGGAATTCCAGGGGTTCCTAAAACAGCTGTAACCTCTCCCTCATGCTGCACTTTTCTCCTGAGCCAACAGGAGCCTGAAACGGTGCACATGGAAAAGAAATTTCCTCTATAAAACAGCACTCCTGGACTGGAAGAAATCAAATTTCAGGCATCTACAATTCCTCAGAGTTAAACAGCCTTCCTTATGCCATGAGAGGATAATGTAGAACTGTCCCTGAGTGTGGCTGAGTCTGAAACAGCAGCCTGGGAGCTCTGTGTGTGCTGTGCCTGCAAACGGGAGAGCCCACGAGGGAGGAGAGGAGGGCAGGGGGCTCCAGGACAGCCCAGCAGCCTGGGTGCCCGACTATGAGTTTTGGGCCAAGAAGGACTCCAAGGTGAGCAGACAAAATTTTACAGCCAAATCTCCCCAGGCAAACACATATGAAGCCAAGCATAAGGGGAAAGAGGGTTTTAAGGAAATTAATTTAGCTTGCAGCTTATTTTAAAGGATTTTATGGGCTTGTTTTAAAATTTATCAAGGACAAAGATCCTTTCAAAAACAGAGGAATTGGTTTGTCACTGAAGTGCATCATTCATTTCCCTGAGTTCTGTGAGCTGCTGTTTTATGGGTTTCTCTCACAGAATAGAACCATGGAATATCCTGAGTTCCCACAGGATCATCCAGCCCAGCTCCTGGCCCTGCACAGCCCCAAAATCCCACCCTGGGCATCTCTGGAGCAGTGTCCCATTCCCGGGGAAGCCTGGGCAGTGCCCAGCACCCTCTGGGGAAGAACCTTTCCCAAAATCCATCCTGACCCAGCCCCAGCCCTGCCCTGGGTGCTGTCCCTATCCCAGAGCAGTGATCAGAGCCTGGTTCTCCTCACTCCCGCAGACTGGACAGCGCTGTACCCAAGGAGGGATTTGCAGGGATGCCCAGGAGCTGCGTCCCTGCCAGGGAGGTGGGTGGGACACTCCTGCAGGATAAAACATCCCCCCCTCCAGCTCTCTGAGGCTCTCCTGGCAGCACTTGTGGCAGTGTCACTCCTAATTGCTTCCCTGCCTGTGGAGCGGTTGCTTTGTGCAGTTCTTGTCTCAAAAGCTGGCTCCAAGTGTTATGAAGTGCTTTCAGTGCTAATAAACACCAGCTCTGGTGCTGTAAAAGCCTGTCACAAAAGCAGCACAGGGCATGAATCTCCCTGAATGCATTAATGTGCCTTTAATATATCAGTGGAAAGTGGGACTGCTCCTGTGCACTGACAGATCAATCTGTGATAAAGTTACTCATAGATAACATTAATGTGAGACATGACCAGTGTCTTGATTTTTTCTTGAGTTTGCCTGTTTGGCTCTGCTCTGTTTCATGTAGCTTTGCAAAGGGATAAATCCATATTTCTTCCTTCAATTATTAAATAAATCTCCACAATATATTGCTGTGTATTGCACTTAAACTGTTGTTTATGTGCTTTTCAGAAGTGGCTTCACTTCAGTGGTGGAAAAAGCACTGCCAGGACTCAGAGCTGGGACAGCATGGAGGTTAAAGGAATTGTTAGACTTCATTTTGAGAGAGGAAAGGATTTCAGAGCAGCAAAAGGCTCGTGTGTGGGTATCACATCTTTGGGCTGTGACATCATATCAGGGCAAAGTACAAAAAAAATGGAAGGGGGTGCCCAGGGAGGTTTGGAGAGCCCATCCCTGGAGGTGCCCAAGGAATTCCTGGAGGTGACACTCAGTGCTCTGGGATGGGGACAAGCTGGGGATGGGGCACAGCTTGGACTCGATCCTGGAGGGCTTTTCCAGCCTCAGGGATTCCATGATAACACAAACACTGCAGAGATAAAGCAAAAATCTCTTTAGTGCCACATGCTCCGCCGTTCCTGAAGCGCTTTGATGGCTCCGTGGAATGACACAAATTAACAGGCTCATTAACAACCCTCCTGCCAGATCTTCAGGAGCATCTCTGAAGGGCTGTCAGTGACAGTGGCAGACACAATCCACACTCGGGATGTGATTGACTTTGAAACCACTGCCAGGGAAGGCTGAATGAAGCAAGATGGGAATTCTGGCTGCTCTGAGGGGAAACAGCAGCAGAGGGAGGGAGGAATTGTGGATGAACCGTGCAAGGCTCCCGTTCCCAGCCAGAACAAGGAAAGGGCACACAGCCAAGCCTGTCCCAAGGATTACTGTGCAAAATTCATTTCAGACCCGGGCCTGGGATGTGGCTATGCCTTCCAATCCAATTTAAGGGCAGCCCAGCAGAAGGCCTGGGTAGGAGACCCTGGGGAGTTCCCAAAGTGCCTCCTAAATCTGGTTACCTGCATTTCCAAATACTCTTTTCTGGGTGCCTGGAATAGTCTGCCACAGCCACAGAACAGATTAATGCAGAAGTGAGGACTGGAAATCATCAGCTCCTGCAGGAGCAGCCCCAAGCAGCTGGATTTAATAGGGATGGAATATTTGCAGGGCAGGATGTCATTCCCACATTCCCATAGCAAAAGTGCAGCTTTACTGATGGCAAACCCAAAGCAAGGCTGGCTCTGGATCAATTCCCAGGCCAGGTCACCCACTCAAGATGCACTGAACAGCAGATGGTGGCAAGGATCACCTCTGCCATGCCAAATAAATCAAACCAAACCCTCAAATGCCAATTTCCTGGTTTGAAATGGAAAGTTGAAGGTGGAAAGATGCTCGGAGCTGTCCAGGGGCTGGGCTCACAGGTGGGTGAGCACCACAGGCAATGGGAGGGATCCCAAAAATGGCAAATTGTTAAAAACCAGTCACATCACATCAGATGTGCTGAAAGTCCTCGACACCTTCCTGGAAATACCAAATTTCTGGCCAAGACATCTTGGGAATAACAAGGTTTTCTCTCCCACAGACATTCCAAAAGCCTTAAAAGCAATTTGAACACAGCAACAGGGAGTTTTCCACATTGTGACTTTACAATGGGGTGGTGCATACAGTGCTTAAATAAATTCTCCTCTAGCAATCAGAAAGGAAGAGAATTATTGAAAAGAAGAACAAAGAAGTGAACCTAAAATTAAAATGCACTTACACAATTAGCTCTGAGTTGTAGATACTGCTGCCCCGAGGAAGAACAGAACATGACAATAATTGCTGAGGTTTCCATAGAATTTCTAACCCTAAGGCATGTGGAGCTCTTTGCACATGCTGATTTGCATTGTCTGAAAACACTTTGCTGATAAACCAAATTAATCTCTGGAGAGGAGAGAACCAGCCTAACACATTCAAAGGTCAGTTGAAACAGAAGGAGAGTAGGTGGAGAGCAAAGTTCTATCCATAATGGAGTTTATTCAGGCACCAAAATTAGTTTTAAATGCTGTTTTGGACCTCTGGAGTGAGTGGAAACACTGGCAAAGGACTGGGAGTTGGATCCAATAGGTGCTGCGTTATGAGGGATGGCTGTGGTTTATCTAAATGCAGTTGGAATGTGGGGAATGTGGGGCTGAGGGCTCTGCCCTGGCCATGGGTCCCTAATTCCAGCTGCAAGGCAGACCCTGCCCCACCACAACACCTTCACTGCCCAAAGCACAAATCATGCCATTAAAGCAGACAAAGATGAGTTACATCTCAGTCCTTCCAAAGCTCCAGGTGCCCTGCAGATCCTTGGCTTCCCCACCAGACACAAACTGATGCAGAACTTCTGATCCCAAATCTCGTATTGGGCCAAAGGACAAAAAGGGGTTTAACTGCACTGTAATCTCTCTTTCCAACATCCAGGCACATTGAAAGAGATTATCTTTTGAAAATTGAAGGCAACTGTGCTATTGTAAACCTCTAATCCCTCTCTCCTTTGTAGGAAACAAGATAAATGTCTTGATTTCACTCAACACAATTACAAGAAGCTTTTCTCTTATCAGAAGCCCTCTGCTCCCTCTGGGGAGGCATTTTTGGAGCTGGGACAAGGCTTCAGCAGTTCCTGCTCTTTGGGGAGCAGGGCTTGGGGGAAGGAGGCTCCTCTGACACAGGGTGGTGACTTGGGCTTTGTGGAACACCCAGTCCTGCACCTGAGGGTTCCTCTGCCCCTGGACCCTGCAGCAGATCCCAAATCTCCCCTAACTCAGCCCAAATTTGTCTGAGGGACCTTTGATAGTCACAGCTCCCTGTGCCCTGACAGCCCCAGCCACAGGGAATGGCACTGTGCAGGCTGGCACTGCTGCCAAGCTGGGAAACCACGCCAGGCAAGTTGGAACATAAGTTTGGTTGTAAATATTGGCAAAGCTTCATTAAAAAATTAAGAAAGCTCCTTCAAGAAATGACAAAACTCTTTTTTTAGTTGTTACTGAGTCTAATCATCCCCCATATTTTTAGAGAATTCCTTTCCAGGTTGGCAGCTAATGAAATTTAGGTGAAAATCAAATTACCTCTTGACTATTTAACAACATTAGCATTTCCAGGCAGCAATCAGATCCCCTCAGCTTGGGCTTGGTCTGGAGCCACTTCTGCTGGCACAGGGAGCTGATCCCTGAACTGAAACCTCTGGAGTGGAAAACACATCTTGAGCAACCTCTGGCTGCCCTGCCCTGGGCAAAACAAATGAAATATCACTGAACTCACCATTTTAAATGCTCATCATTTGCTCTATCTCTCAAGGTTTTGCTCAGGAATTTCCAAAAAAAGAATTTAGTGGGAATGTGCTTTATCAGCCCCTTGGCAAGGGGGAAAACTCTTCCCTGATGGTGCCATGAATAAAGGAACTGCTGGAGAAGGGGCAACACAGACTCCAAAGCTCTGCAGGTGCCACCAGCACAAAAACTCCACACTTGCCTCCAAAAATGCCCAGTGCAAATCCAGTGTGAAACAGGGGGAACATGGGGAGGGCAGAGCAAGCCCAAAACATCCAGCTGGGGTCCATGAACTCTCCTGAAGGAGACAGAACCTCTCAGAGCTCTGACTCATCTTGCAGGATCATCAAAGTTCCCAGAAATTTCAACCCTTTCCAACCCCCAGCACTGAGTGTGCTGCTCTGCCTTGGGAAGCTCCGTGGTCTCTTCACCTGCCTGAGTGCTCAGGGAAGGAAAAAGAACAGGAGGAGATATTTTACCTGTGAGCCCAGATCCTGAGAGACCTGCTGGGTGCACCAGGAACAGCTCTGAGGGACGACCTCTGCATTTCCTGAACTGAGCCACAGCTGCAGCCCATGAAATCCCACCCTCAATGAAATCCCACCCTCCCAGGTGGGGTGGGATCACTGCTCCACCCCCAGCACACCTGTGCTGTGCGGGAACCCTGGCTGAGAGCCACACATCACAAACCATTCAAAAACCACCACAGACCATTCAAAACACATCACAAACCATTCAAAAAACCACCACAAACCATTCAAACACCCACACAAACCATTCTGGGGTTCCAGGATTCTGTGATCACTCATCCTTTTGCTCCACAGCAGTTCTGACCACTTTCCTACCACCAGGGATTTATTTTTATTCCACTGGATCCATGGAGCTGTTAAACCTCTAAAAACTGGAGCCTGAGCTGCTGCACTCCTGTTCCAGTGGCAGCAGGGAGCACGGGGGCTCACTGCAGTTCCAACACCCCCAGGTGCTCATTTCTGCTTTTTTCCACTTTGTTTCTCTTGGCTCATTCAAGAGAAAAATCAGGAAGTGTTTTCCCCTTGGAGAAATCCTATTGACATTTGGAGAAGACCTCTCAGTGGTGGAAAAGGAGTGGTAAATAAACCTCTCACCAGAGCTTTCCCTGAAGAGAGCGATGCAGTGCTCTGAGCACTTCTGAGAGGAAATGGGAACACAGCAGAGTGACCTCCCTGACCCAGATGTTCCAGAGTTTGTCTGCTCTGATCATTGCTCAAATACATTTCACCCAAAGTCTTCTTTGCTATGGCAAAATTTCACAACATGTTTTCTCCAGGAATTCCAGCAATGCTGACCTGGCTCCCCATCCACTTGTGCTGTACAAGAGTTCAATGATTCACGGAGGCAGGAGTTTGTTGGTTTGTGTTGAATAAATACTTACTGGTGACAGAAGAAATGCAAACACTCCATTTCAAGGGGAGCACAGCATTTTTCAGATGATTTTGGCTTTTTCAGTCTGGTGTTGCACAGAGCCCTCAACACCCAGAAATCCCCATCGATTTACAGCTCATTATTGTGCTAACTTGTGTCATAGCTGAGTTCAGCACAAGGTCTGTCCCTCTTGCCACTGCTTTCCCTGCCAGGGGACAAAAAGTAGCTGTAAAACCCCACTGCCACAACCTCCTCATTTGCAGAAACTTTTGGTCCCTTTGCTAAAGAAGATGCAGCAGGCAACATCCACAGGGTCAAGTTGTTCCCTTCAGACCAAACGATGCCAAAATTCACACACAACTTTGCATTCTCCCAGCTCTTTCTGGGCACAGCTCTGGAGGAACTGCCCACACCTGCTGCCTACAAACCCAGGCTGTCTGATTGCTTTTGTCCCTTCCCTTTCTAAGCACTGATACCACCAAGATACTGCAAAATGAAAGCAATCCTGTACAAACTCCTCTTGCTAGCGGCTGCAGGCTCTGGGCAGCCCTGGGCTGATGCCTTCAGTTTGAGCTTTCATATTTTCCAGACTCTGTACTGCACTGATACAGAACTCTGAATTTCATATAAAGTCAGCAAGTTCTCCTGATTGTTCCTGACGCAGAACAATCCTTTTCCAGCCCCACAACAAAGGACACCGCTGCAGCTTCAGCCCCAAAAGTGCAAACAGCAGGGAATGGAGGGGAGCAACCTGGGAGGGTGGGACTGCATCCCCTGGAGCTGGAACTGGACACGGAACCCCAGGATGGAAATGGACCCAAACTTATCAAAGTGTGGGAACTCGTGGCCAGGATCCATCTGGGGTGGAGCCACGGCCGGGCTCTGGCACTGCCCAAGGTGTGTCCTGTGAAGGGCTTTTAACAAATCTCTATTCCTGTCACACTGTAGCCTAGGTGGCCTTCTAGGCAGCCTCTGAAGGCAGACTCACCTCAGCACGTGCGTGGAGCCGTTGATGGTGGTGGTGGAGCAGGGCACGGTCTGGCCCAGGATGGAAGGCCTTCGGTAGCGCTCGTCACCGCAGCAGAGGATGATGAGGAAGGCACGTCTGAAAGCCTTGTTGAGGAAGGCGTAGAGGAAAGGGTTCAAGCCCGAGTTGATGTAGCCCAGCCACAGGAAGGCCGTCCATATCTTGCCGGGCACTGTGTAGTTAATGAAGGGATCCACGATGTTGGTGACAAAGAAAGGGGCCCAGCAGAGGCAGAAGCAGCCCATGATGATGCACAGGGTCTTGGCAGCTTTGGTCTCTGTTTTCATGCGGTGGCTGCTGTGCTGGTCAGGGGGGTGCTGCCGTGGCTCCTGAGGGCCCTGATGTGGCTCCTGGGGGTGTTGCCATGGCTCGTGAAGGCCCCGCCATGGTTCCTG
>NW_005054308.1:11167075-11202982 GCF_000277835.1 Geospiza fortis | reverse complement strand
TAGAAGGCCACCACGGAGCAGGTGATGGCGTAGGGCTTGTTCACCATGAAGATGCAGTAGGTGGAGTTGGAGGCCTTGTTGAACTGCCTTTGCTGGATCTGGGGTGCAGAAGGGAGGGTGAGGCAAGGAAGGAGGGGAGAAGTGGGAGTCAGAGAATGGGTTGGGTTGGGAGGTGTCAACTACACGCTCATTATCTCAGTGCAATCAATCAATTCAGGAAGCTTTCTCTACAGCCTCAGGTCAAATGTAGTGCTCTCTTGGGAGTCAGAGTCTGTCAGCCCAGAAAGTCTAAAATTCTCAGCGTCCAGAACTCCAATAGGGAGGGACCTTAAAAATCCTCTTGTGTCACCCCCTGTCATGGGCAGGGACACCTTCCACTAGACCAGGTTGCTCCAAGCTCCACCCAGCCATCCTTGGACACATCCACCACTTCCCTGGGCAACCTCTGCCAGGGCCTCACCACCTCCCAGGGAAGGATTTTTTCCCAATATCCCATCTAACCCTGCCCTCTGCAGTGTGCAGCCCCTCCCTTGTCCTGGCACGACAAGCTCTTGTGTATTCTACCAAGAGAATAATCCTGCCTCTTATTTGAGAGCTGCAAAGGCTGAGGGGACCAAGGACCCCTGAGGTGTTGTTACGGGCCAGCCGGGCTGGGCCTCTTTTCCAAGGACTCCTCACTGAACTGAAAGTGAATGTGGCTAAAATCCTCTCCCAGGCCACCCCTGTCCCTGTCCCAGTCCTTCTACGACAGAGCCACCTCACCCCCTTAAAGACCCCTGCAGAAATTCAGCAGCCCCTCAGCACTCTCAACAAGAAGTTTCTCCTTCTTCTCCCCTTTCCCTGAAAATTGCTTTTTAGGGAACATCCAGCACCCACCCAGCACACTGGATCAGTGTCCCTGCTTGGCTACTCACCAGATCAATGATGCCAATGCTGTTCCAGCCCTGCATGATGGGGAGGAAGGAGATGAAGGTGGGGATCACCCAGCAGCCCCCCAGCATCAGCGCGATGCGCAGCGGGGTCATCTTGTTCCTGTACACCAGGGGCTGGCAGCAGATGGCATAGTACCTGCAGGGCAAAAACGGCTCAGAAAGCAAGTTCTTCATGCAGAAAAGCCAATTCTTTATTCCCATAACTCATTTTTCTGTAGTTTTCGCAGACTTTGTGTTTAACCCCAATTGGCTGGGTGTTTTCCTGCCACTCAGTTCAATGGTTAGGAGGTATTTGTGTGTACCTGTTAAGACTTTTTCTGTTCCCAGGTGTTTATGTATTTTCTTCGTGGATTCTCATGGGACAGATCTTTTGTTATTAAAGGTGCAAACTGGTTTTCTTCAAAAGATGAACTTGTGTTAAGTGACTTTCATTTTCAAGATTCTTTCACACGGAACTTAGCTAACTGCTTAGCTGTACTCAGAAAAGTAACAGACCTAAGCCCTGATTTGATAAAGCTTCTCTCTTAGAAGATTCCTACGTGTATACAACCCAAAAACAGGACAGAAAGAGTCAGAAGAGACTTCCAAGCCTTCTAAAAATGAAACTGTAAAGCCCTTTCTCCAGCTGCCTTTCAAACCGGAGGGAAAGCAGGGGTCTGTATCCTGCTTCCATGGCGCCCCTCACACAGGAACTTGGGACATTTCCCCAGGTTTTACAGTGGCTGGTGAGGAAAAGGCAGAGTTTTCTGCTTTCCAAGGAGAATGGGGCACAGGTAAATGCTGTGGGCTGTCTGAGGTGGCAGGGCAAGGGAGAAATCCCATATTCAGCCCTGGTCTCCCTCTGCACTGAGGATGTCCCCACCCTCCAAGGAACATCCCTTCCCTCCAGGCAGCCTGAGCTGAATTTCCTGCACTGGACATTTATTTTGACAAGGCTGCAAAAGCTGTTAGCACAAATTAACAAATTCTCCCAAAGCTGTGAAACTGGCAGTGAAATGAGGTGTGTTCTTCCATTTCCCAGGAATCCACCTCTTTTCCAGCTGGGCTTTACCCTTCCCAAGGACAGGGCAAAGGTGTCTTTGCACCATCAAAGGGATGTGCCCTGAACTCTCCTCCCTCCTCCTGATCCATTCCAAATATCCCAAGTACAACAAGTCCCTGCCCCTAAAACAGTAATGACCTAAAAATATCTTCTCAAAGAGATAAAAAAATCAAATTTTCTGTTTGTTTAATCTCTGTGCCACTCCCTGCAGGTGGATTTCTCCATCAGGAAGGGGTAGCAAACCTAAAACTGGAAATCTCTGGCTCTGAAATTATTATTTATTCCTAAGAAGACCAGATCAGCAAATATCCAATTGCAGACTTTCACTGGTCCTGACCTGACAATCAGTCTCATGTTCCCAATAAAATATTTTTTGCTCTTTAGATTTTTGGATTTCAGCACACTCTGTAAAAAAATTTTATGAGGGCAGCAGAACCATGAATTAGAGGAATTAAATTAGCAAGAACACATGTGTGTATTAAAGAGCTGCTCTTTGAGATGTGCATTTATTTCACCAAGATTTGAGTGGGAACCAAGAACTTTGTCCTAAACAGGCACAAAAATATAAGAATTTCCATTTTTTCCTAAGGCTTCTTTTTTTTTAAAGTCATGTGGAGTCAACCGAATTGCTTTATTTTGATAAAATCAGATGATATATTCCACACAGAGGCTTGAAATAATATCAAAGTGTCAAAAGAAAACATTTCTTAAAAGTCTCTTTGAAACAAGATTCAAAATGTCACAGGGGAAAAACGCTGAAACAGGCATTCAACTCCTGCAATTTGATAATTCCTCTGCTCTCCTCTGGTTTCCTGTGTGCATGAAAAATCAGCCTGTTCCTCTGGAAAGCTGCACTTCCAAAAAATAGGATTTGCCAGGAGCTGCTCTTTCAGAGCTGTGGGTGAAATGTTCCTCTGGTGGAGCTCCAGCTCCCCTGGGGCTGATCCCTGTCCAGGAAATGACCTTGGAATTCCAACAGGAATTTTGGGGAGGTTTATTGGGGCAGAGGGAGCTTCAGAGCTGCTCCTCTGACTCTCTACACAAAGGATCTATATTAAAAAATAAATTTAAACTATTTCATTGTTTCTTATCTCAAAGTCACCCACTGGAAGTGCTGGACATCAAAGGCATCAAAGGCATCAAAGGCAAGGCACCAGAGACTCCATTTCTTTGCAGAAAGGGCAAAAGAAGAAATCCAATAAATGAAAGGATAAAACCAGCCAAGCCAGCAGCCAGCCTTTGACAAGTTGGATAAGCAAACAGGAAGAGAAAACCACTGTACACTGATAATTAACTGCAGCAGGAAAACAATTCTTGCCAACAGTTTGAGTGATCACATTTCTCTGCTCCTCTCTCTGCTGCAGCTGAAAGAATTACACTGAATTGTTCCTGCTATTAAAGGCCATTAGAGTAAAAATTATGCCTGTAAAAATGACACCTTAAGCTCTCATATTTCTTCCCTCCCAGTGATTCAGCAGCAATTTTCCTCCACTTTCACGTCCGAAGATTTTATTTTATTTCACTTTGGCTGCTACCAGAACTTCCCCCGTGCTCAGGCAGCCCAGCTGGGCTCCTGCTGTCACTGTTTTGGGTGACAAAGTGCCCTGAGCAGGGTGTGGGTGACAATTGTGTGATGGGGAGGGAGGCAGAGGAGCACAGCACCCACTCCTCGGAGCCCAGCAGGGTTTCCATCCAGGGAAGCAGATATCAGACAGCTGTGGGTGCCACCAGAAGGCCTGGAAGTCACAGCTGGTGCAGGAGCTGCTGGTTTGATGTATGTGGTGGCCTGAGCATTTTAGCAGCTATTTATTCACTGGGAGAAAAGTGATTATATCTGTGAGGTTGTCAATAGTCTCAGTCAGAGGCTGGGATAAAGACCTGCTCTGCACTCCTGCTCCATTCCAAGCAGAGCTGTTTTCCTGGGCTCCCAGGGAATGCCTGTCACGTGCTGCTGTGGCAGCGTGATGGATGAACATACAGTGCAATATATACACATGATTAATACCATGTCCAGGCCCAATTAAATATTAATTCTCTCTATTATCAGTCAAGTTCCTTGCAAATGTTCACTTCCCTGTTCCCTCCAGCAGAGCAGCTGGTGTGAAACCTCCTCTCCTCTGCAATGACATTCTCCACTGAAGGGGAAACGCAGGAATCCCTTCCCAGAGCTGCAGCTCTTCCAATAAAGCAAAAGTTATTAAAATACTTCTCCTTTTCCTTATCAGACATTTGCCACAGGAATGAATCTGGTGCTAATATTTCACAGGTGGCTGAAAAGAAGAAATCCATCATTTCTCTGGCCTTATGGCTCTTCTGGCCACTGAAAAAGTCACAGAATCACAGCGAAGGTGAGGAATCCTTTGAACTACAGGAAGGGACTTGGGAAGGGACCTTAAAGATCATTGATTTCCACCCCTGCCATGGCAGGGACACCTTCCACTGTCCCAGGAGATCCAAGCCCATCCAACCTGGCCTTGGGTGCTGCCAGGGATCCAGGGGCAGCCCCAGCTGCTCTGGGCACCCTGAGCCAGGGCCTCACGTCCTCCCAGCCAGGAATTCCTTCCCAAATCCCATCTATCCCTGCCCTCTGTCAATGGGAACCATTCCCTTGTCCTGGCACTCTTCTTCCATCTTCCCCCAGGCACTGGAAGGTCCCAGCTGGGAGCCAGTTCCAGAGTTCCTGCAGCTCCTGGATCTGCCTGCCAGCAGCACAATGGGCTGTGGGCCATGGCAGGCAATTATTGATCTATCCAAACAGCTCCTCCATCCCCTGGCTGTGCCAAAGCTGCCCTGGAGTGCTCAGCTCCTGCCTCAGCCCCACTGAGGCTCTGGCCACAGCACTGCTCCTTCCTTCCTGGCCCCTGGGCACGGCAGAAATGGAATTACTGAGCTGCAGGAGATCATTCCCTGCCCCTGGAGGGAAATGAAAGCATCTCCTGGTTTGCAGAGCAGTTTGGAGCCGGGAGCCTGCAGGCACCACCCTGCAAGGAGCTCTTCAGCTCTCACAGACAGACAAATCCACCCCCAGCCTTATTAACAGCCTGCCTCTGGGGGTGGCCCACACTTCAAAGCATTTGGTGTCATGTGCATATGGAAAATGATGTACAGAGCATATGCTGGATCATCCTGGGGCCAGGATGAGCCACAGAACACTCACTGAGCACTCACACTGAGTAATATTTCACCCCCCTTAAATCATCTAAGAAAAAATACACCAAAAGATAGGAAAACTGGAAAAAAGAAGACAAAAGGATGGAAAAACTGGAAAAAAGAAGGCAAAAGGGTGGGAAAACTGTGGGTGCTACTGGCTCTCTCCCAAAGTGAGGGTGCAAGTGTCAGTGGGAAGTCACTGCCCTTGTCCTTGTTCCTCAGGGAATCCAGACTGGGACAGAGTGTCCAGCTGAGCCCTGACCAAGTGATGAACCTAAGGAGCCACAATTTCAATTTATTTGCGCCTTTGGGAAATTAATCCAACACTGCTGTTGCTGATATTTCAGGTTCTGGCCTCTGTATAACCAGATTTTAACATTTTTTGGAAAGAACAGCTCTTTCTATTTTCCTTTTTCCCACTGAGCAAATAAGCTTTGGGCTCTCATTGTGCCAAAGAAAACAAAGTTCTGCATCGTTGGTCCAGAAAAAGAAAATGTCCTAAAATGATTATATCTAACAAAATTAAATTCTTATTAGAAAAACAACGGCCTGCTGGTGTTGAGATAATTACACTGAGAAAAATGCTAAAGAGAACAGTTAATTGGAGCTGGATAAATTTAGCAGGGAACACAAACAAATGTATGTTGCCAAATGGAGAGAGAGGGGGCTCCTGATGGTCCCTGTGAGGCTGAGGTGTGTGAGGGTGAAATAAATGAAATATTTCTGGAGGGTTTGCAGAGATGAATAAAGGGCAGAGCGTCCCTCAGCCCGTGCTGTGGCCATCTGCTCTGGGATTTTCCTCAGAGCTGCGTTCTGCAGTCCCTGCCTGGTGTCCTGCCTGGCAGGGACAGCTCCACAGCTGTGTCACCTCTCTGTGTCACCTGCCTTGGGGACAGGCCCAGCTGTCCCTGCCTGCGCTGCCTCTGTGCTCCCACCTGAGCTGTCAGATCCAGTGAGACAGGCACAGCAATTTACAACCTGGAATTTGGGGCGTTTAATCAGACTGTAGCCATTAATTACTGCCAGCTAGGCAAAGTTTAATCACTCTCCCCACCAACAACCTCCCCCTGGCCCTGGGCAGGCAGGGATGTTCTGTAGGGCACAGCAGCTTCCTCCCAGCCTGGCAAACACCCTGTGCTCCCAGCCACAGCCTGGGCATCCTTTGGGCACCAGGCAGCCCCTCGTGCCCCTCTGTGATCCACGGGAAGGGGACAAGCAGGGAATGCTGGGCTGGAGCACAGGAGCAGGGCAGTGCCCACCGTGTCCCCAGGGCCACGCTCCGTGCCCTGGCACAGGGACAGGGCTGCTGTCACAGGATGTCACCACAGGGCTCGGGAGGCTTTACAGCATCACCTCTCCCACGGGGCTGAGCTAATTTGCTGCCCATTAACGGTAATTAATGTTTGCAAGCAGCACAAGGAGCAGCTGTCACTCTCCGGCTGCATCTGCCGCGCTTCAGCCCCGGCTTAGCAGGGATTTTGGGCTGGGCCTGAGTGTAGGATCAGTTTGGGATCAAAGGACACACTCAGGGCTGGTTTGTGGTGTGCAGGGGTCTGAAACACCCCAGCAAACAGAGCAGCCACAGGGACACAGCCCTGGGGGCCCTTCCCGGGCTGGGGCAGCCAGGAGGGGGCAGGAGGCAGGCAGAGGACGCTCCAGCTGCACCCAGAGGTGCCAGATGTGCATCCAAACCCCAAACCCCGGACATCTGGGACCTGTTTGTCTCTCTGTTGTTTTCTCCAGCCCCCAAAGACTTTGAGAAGTAATTGCATTGCAAATTGGACTGCAAATATTGGAGGAGAAAATTGCCTCTCCTGACAGGTTCGCTGTATTTGGAGGCTCCATCAGAGCTTCTGGGTCTGTTTATCTGCAGTGCAATTATGTTTTATTGCACTGGCACAAAGAATGGACATGTATGCATAAAACATGCAATAAATAAATATTTCAAGGGTAAATCTCTCTAATATATTAGAATATCAAAGAGATGATGAAAAAGCCTAAGGCAATGGCAGCAAACTTTGGATTCAGTGAGCCCTGAGATACCTTTGCTACCTTGGAAAATCCCTTTTCCCACTGAGACTGGCAGAGGCTGTCTGCAGTACTTCTCTCCCTGTGTCTGAGCAGTAAAATCAGTTTATTATGCGGTGATTTCTACAGATTTTCTCCAATGCCTTTGAGAATTCAAGCCTCAGAGTTTGTTTCCTTCTTTTCCAGAGGCAGCAGTGGAAATAGATACAAGACTTTATCAGATAAAAGTCTTTTCAAGCAACACTTTGTGAATATGCTGAAGGGAACGACTTTCATACTGAGTCTTTAGGATTAGATTAACCACCCAGTTTTCTTAAAAAACCCCTTAAAACTCACACCTGCATGCCCTGAATTAAAACAGAAGGCAAGAAATAGATCACAGAAAAACTACCAACTAGAAGCAGCACACTGCCATAAATTCTGAATGAACACAAGAGCAAACAGCTGAAAAAATTGAATTAAGTCCTGGGAAGGAAGCAGTGCTGCCCCTGCAGCCCAGGGAGGATCGATGCTGGGCTGAGTCATCCTTCCCTCCACAGAAACCTCTCATTCATCCACCTGCTCTGCCCTTTTGGGGTCATCCACCCCCTTCTCCTCATCTATTCTGGCCCCTTCACACTGTTCTCAATCAGTCCTTGCTGTGGTAAAAACCAACCCCAAACCAACTAAAAAATGTCAGAGAAATTCAGATTAATGCCAAGGGCTCAGGTGAAGGGCTGTCCCTAAAGCATCAACTGCAAGCCCAGGCTGTCCCAGGATCTTGGGGACAGATGGGGACAGGCAGCAGCAGCTCTGGACATGGGGGGTTCTCAAGGAGAAAGGGGGAACCTCCTTTCTGTGCCCCCACACAGGAGGTTCCCCATCCCCTGCTGCAGATCCAGGGCTGAAATCCCATCTTCCCTTCTCTCCACAACCCTCTCTATTTAATTAAGAGCCTGGAGAATCAAACTCCAGCATTTCAGAGAGCAAGGTCGTGTCCAGAGCACGGTGCCCAACATCTGCTTTCCTGGTAATTGGCCCAGAGTGGCAATTTGTCAATGGTTTGAAGATAACGAGCTTCCCATTTGTGTTCCAGCCATCTAAACTTGCAGATAAGGACAGGAGCTGTGGCTGTTGGATGTCAGCTTCTCTCTGGATACAAAACTGCCCGTGCTGCTGCCCTGCCTCCCACCCCACAGCACTGCTGCCCATCAATACAGAGGTTAAGCAACTTTTTTTTTGAAGTCTGGCTGCACTCAGACTCTCAAGGTACTGAAATGTCACATATTTAAATATCAGCTGTCACAATAACAAGAATAATTATGGTTATTTTGGCCCTGTTAGCAATAGTAAGTAACAGGGTTTTTAAAGGTATTGAAATCTCCACACAGAATTCAAAAAAAAAACCCCAAAACCCAACCTCTAAAAATATTACTAGAATAGCCAAAATGTTTTCTATTGAGTGTTTGTCTTGTGAAAAACTTTTATGGAAGTTCTGCCATTTACCCAAAAATCTGCAGACAGCAGTCAAACAGAATTGCTCACCGTAAATTATTGAGGCTTTGGGCTTTATTTTCAGGTGGCAAGAAAAGTTTGAAAGAAAGGAAAGTTTTTAGGATCTCCCAGGAGATTCAGGCTGGAGAAGACCTGTGCCCAATCCCCACCTTGTCACCAAGAGCACTGAGTGTCACATCCAGGTGACACCTCCAGGGATGGGCTCTCCAAACCTCCCTGGGCAGCTCCAGTGCCTGAGCTCCCTTTCCATGGGGAAATTCCTGCTGTGCCCACCCTGAGCCTGCCCTGGTGCAGTTCGAGGCTGGTTCCCTCATCCTGGGAGCAGAGGAACCTCTTTGCTGGAACACCCTCTGTGCAC
This sequence comes from Geospiza fortis, assembly GCF_000277835.1. Taxonomy (NCBI): domain Eukaryota; kingdom Metazoa; phylum Chordata; class Aves; order Passeriformes; family Thraupidae; genus Geospiza; species Geospiza fortis. Next base: position 11,193,978 of record NW_005054308.1, on the reverse strand, counting down.
AAAGCTCAGCTCCCACCTCTGGACACATTCCAGGTGTTTTTACTCCAAAGGAGGAACAGAACCACACCTGGTCAGTGCTGCCAGCACAGCTGTGCCCAGAACAACCCAGCCCCTCCCCAGAAATCTCATTCTATACCAAATTTCTCTGCCTTTAGCAGGATTCTCTCTGAAATCAGCCCCTGGGAGGGATTTATTGCTCTGCCATTCCAGCAGGTCCATCTTTGCCCTCTGGCAGCTCAGGATAGCCCAGAACCCTCAGAGCCTTGCAGCAGTGCCCCTCTGCAGCTCGTACCTGTCCAGGGAGATGCAGCAGAGGTGCAGGATGGATGCTGTGGTCAGCAGCACGTCCAGGGAGGTCCTCACCAGGCAGAACATCTCCCCATAGATCCAGTTGTCCTGAACCAGCTCCATGGCTCCAAAGGGCATCACCAGCACCGACACCAGCAGGTCAGCGAAGGCCAGGGACACGATGAAATAGTTGGTCTTGATTTTCCTGCAAGGCAGATCACAAAATTAAGGTGGGTTCAGTGCAGCAGCCTCCACACATGGACAGAGATTCCAGCTTGAATTTGGGTTTAATCTGCTCCATCACACTAGAAGCTCCTCTCTAACAAACTCCTCACTTTTTATGGTCACCCTGGCATGCTCCTGGTTTTTAAAGCTGAATATCCACCATTTTCCTGGCCTAAATAGATCTTTTTGCTCACCCAGAGGAGGCAAATGGATGCTCACAGGCCTCTGCATGTGGCTCAGCCTCACAGCTTGCACTGGAGACTCTGGGGTGGAGGAAGGGGATTTTATTTTAACTTGTAAATGGAGAAATTCCTTCCAGAAAGAACTGAGAATAATCTAGACTGAAGCTGTAATTTTAACTTGAAGAGTACTTTTTAAATCACAACAATAAAATAGAATTAAATCCATTAAAAATCCCACGCAGCACATGAATAGAGGCTGTTAAATCTCTGTTTCTGCTCCTAAGGCTAGGCTGACAATTCCCAGGGTTAGCAGCAGCCTGGAGACAAGAATTGTGCCTGTGACCCCCTCAGATCATGGGCAACATTTGCTAAGTTGTGCTGGTGCTGCACAACCTCAACCAGACCTTGGTCTGTGTGCTGCTGATGAGCTCATTGGGAAATCTGAGGTGCAAAAGGGCCAGAGGCCAGCCTGGGATTTGCTGCTTAGATGTGCTTTTCACTGATTTGCCTGGTTTTCACAGTTAGCTGGCTCGGACTCTGAGAGTCACAAGCTTTTGTTATCATTCTGATTCAAGTATTTTTCTTTCAAGCCTTCTGATGAAATATTTTCTTCTATTCTTTTAGTATAGTTTTAATATAATATATATCATAAAATAATGAATCAGCCTTCTGAAACATGGAGTCAAGATTCTCATCTCTTCCCTCGTCCTGGGACCCCTGTGAGCACCCCCACAACCCACGACAGATCCCTGCTGTTCCCCAGCCAAACAGCCTGTTTGATTGCTCCTGAACAGCTTTTACAGGCAATTCAAACACTCCCAGTGCTACAGAGCCATTGGTCCGGTCCCTACAATGAGGCATAGTCAAAACCCCCAGAGTAAAAAGGGGGTGAAATGTGCCTTTCTGTGTAATGCCAAGGCCAAAGGGAAAACTGCTTCAGTAAAAGACAAGAGAGATAAAGGAGAGACAGAGACGCTGCGGAACAGGGCAGGGACACAAGAAATTCCTTCTGATAAAGAAGAATCTAACAGCAAAAGTCACTGAGAAATTCGTAAAATTAGTATGTATGATGAGCCTATTGTGAAATTGTATGCATATGCATTTGAAAGGGGGATAAAAGGAAGGGCTGGAGTTCACAAAGGTACGCGTGCCCTTTTAGGGAGAGCAATCCCTGCATGCGTCCAGCGCTGTAATAAACATACCGGGCTTTACGACTTTCGCAAAGTTGTAGAGTTTTTCTCTCTCTCCGCGCAACAACACCCCCCAGACTCTGAACCAGCCACATTTCAGGAGAGCTGTTACTGCTTGGACCCTCTGTCAGCCAGCCAGACTGGTTTATGGATCTGGGCTGGATTTCTTATTTATCCCTGGATTAATGCTTTAAAAAACCACAGAGCAGCTCGTGCTGCAGCAGCCGGGAGGGGCTGTGTCCAGGGGGGCTCACCTGAGCTGCCTGTCCCGGCACACGGCCACCATGACCAGCAGGTTGCCCAGGATGGCCATGAGGATGACGGCGGAGATGAAGGAGAGCAGCAGGATCTTCTCCGCGATGCCGAAGCCCTCACTGGAACTGGGGAAACCAGAGACAAAGGTGTGAGAAACAAGGCTCGCTCTTTAAAAGTGATTTTAAGTAATTTTTTCAAAGTTTAATAAAGGATAAAAGGGACAGTACAGTTGGGGTGCTTGGCAAACTGCCCAGAGCACACCAGTTAGTTAAAACAACTTTCCTTATATACTTTTTCATTGCACTGATCAGATGCATATTCATGAAGATTATACATATTCAAATTTTCCTTTGAGTTCTTTTACATGTTCTGGGAATTCTTTAGTTTTGTTTGACTCCTGATCCATGGTGCAATAGTGCAGATTTGAGTTTTGGAGGTCATGTATGTAATTTCTTCACAATGTACATAATATTTCTTCACAATTCATATGTCATTTCCTCACATCTCCATTCTCTTTACATACAAATAGTTATTTTCCATGCAGAAGCACTTTGGGTTTGTTTGTTGGGGTTTTTTTTGGTTGGTTTTTTTTTCCTGTCGTTTTTCCATTTTTTTCACAAGGTTTTAGTATGGTAAAATCACAGAATGGTTTGGGTTGGAAAGGACATTAAAACTGATCTCATTCCACACCTTCTGCTGTCCCAGGTGCTCCAAGCCCTGTCCAGCCTGGCCTGGGACACTCCAGGGATGGGGCAGCCACAGCTGCTCTGGGAATTCCATCCCAGCCCCTCCCCACCCTCACAGGGAAGGATTTTTTCTTACCTGTAACCTCAATTTCTCCTTTTCCATTCTGAACCCATCACTCTTTGTCACCACAGTTCCTGATGTGATGTGACAAGGACTAATGGGTTCAAACTTTCCTCAAGACAAGCATTTTACATCTTCAGTTTTGAAATCTACATAATGATTTACCTTTTTCTCTCTTCACTGTGCTACAAAACACAAAACAGTCTGGCTTTTTTTACCTCCTTTTTTTTCTTTTTTTTTTTTACTTAGTAATTTTTCCAGAGTTAGGAGAAGGAAATAATTTTTGGTTCCAAGCGCTAATTTTCCCCTTCTCTGAGATCAATAATCTCTTTCAGATAACAGAGGAAGAAAAGAAAAAGAAAGAATAACACAAAACCCCCCCACACAATGTCAGCCATATTTTAAATCTGCATTTCTACAAATAATTTTCTGTATCAAAGTAAGTTTTTCTTTTTGTTTTTTTTTTCAGAAGGTAACACCCAGCATGCAATAAATTCCTCATAAACCTGATTTTATTACAAAATTTTGATATTTTTCTCCTAAAGCTGTTTCTAATGATATATCCTGAATAAACTCCATCCTAAACCTTCACCTGCTTGTGTGACTTTACATTTACAGGCGGGGAAAGGGTTTTTCCTGTTATCAGTTGTGGCTGGAGATAAACTGGCATTAAAAGCAACACTTGACACTAATTCAGCAGGGAAATTCCTTCTCAGCCTACAGAGCTGGTGTTGGACCCCCAGGATTAATGCTGGGAGATTGCTCAGGTAATTGAAAAATGGAACTGTTATTGGGTTTTACCTTGACTGGCCCTGGGGTCACCTTTTATGTACTCAACGACATCCCTGGCTTTTTACACTTTATCTCACTGAGCTCTCCCGATTTGGAGAAAACCTAGAAGAGATTAGACACTCCTGGCACGCAGAAATGTTGAGTTTTACTCACCCAAACAAGCTCTGGAAACGCCAGAGGAGCACAGCCCTGAGCCACGTCCCTCCAGACATTGCCTGGCGGGTTTTCACCTTTGAGAGTTTTAAATCCACATCTCCCACCCTGTGCTGAGGGTGGTGGCATCCCTGGGCAGAAGTGGTGACCACCAGGCTCTGAGCAGAGCCCAGCAGGGCAGGAACTCCCCGTGGCACATCTGGGAGAGGAACTTTAACTCCGAAATCAGTTTTGGGAGCGTTTCCCTTGTGCCATTTCCCACTGCTCCCCTGGGGAACACGGAACAGCAGGTGCCTCACTGGGGTGCAGGAGGGATTTCATCTGGGCTCTTTCTGCCTTCGGAATAATCCATCATCAGGAATACATGTTAATTATTCAGTCTGAGTAATTCCAAGCTGTTAATAATGGAAGAAGTGGATATTGCTGTAAATTGAAATCAATGGTTTGCATAACATCTTTTATCAAATCGGAGTGCTCTGGCTCCCAAGCTTGCTTCCCTCTTTAATAAAGCAGAGATTGATGGGTTTGCTATTATGAGGAAATGAGATTCAGGCAAAATGATTGCTGGTTAGCAGGAATATAGAAATCACTTAAGGAAAAAGGTGAAATACTGATGGGGAATGAATGCTTAAAACCCACATATGGACATATTTAAAAAGCTCTTCTGCATAGTCATTAATGTGAAAGTAAAAAGAAGGGTAATTACTCTTTCAAGCTCAATTTTCACTTTCCTGTAAACACCCCGACTTTTCTAAATGAGCTCAAGTGCTTTTGCATATTTTCTGCGGCAGTTAAAGAGCACGGATCAGCCATGGGGGCAGAGCAGGAACCTTCCCTGCATCCCAGTGCACACAGAGGGGAAACCCCTGAGGTTAAAAACTCACAGTACTGGGAGCCTCAGAAAGAGTTCTCTTGATTTAACATTCCCTGGGGAGCGGGGAATAAAGGGTTGCGTTGATCATTTCCAGCCAGGGCTTTTCCCTCTGTAGCGTTTCATAACCACAAATAAACTGTCGTTGGCCTCTCCCCTTCCCTGCTTCCCTGATTGTTCCTAGGCAAAAAAAAAATCATTAGGTCTTAAGCACCTACAAATCAAGATAAGCTGTTTATGAGTAGAGCTGATAATGTGGCTCAGTACAGAAACATGACAATAGGGAAGTGATGATTTGATCTCTGCCTTTCCAGCTGTTCCCACATCCTTTTCTAAAATATTAATCAGAAGTCAGCATTAATCCAGAAGCATTTAATTTCCTTTAATGCCTTTAAATGCTGCACTGCTTCACTTCAGCCCGTGCAGATGGCAGGACAGCTCCCAGCAGATCCCAGTCAATTATGTCCTTCACTTCTGTTTTAGAAACAGGCTGAAATTAATTAAAGTATTGACAAGCCAGGAATAAACAGCACTCCATATATCAAAATAACTCGGTCATATGATTTGCTTATTTGAGTGCTCTTTTTGAAAAAAAAATCAAATAAATTGTGGCAGTGGGGTGGGAGGGAAGGGATGAGGTTTTCTCCTTTTGTGCTGGTTTGAAACAAAACTCCTGATATCATCAGCCCTGCCCCATGAATCTCCCGGAGGCTGAAAGCTGCAGAGCTCCAGAGAATGAAGTGTTTTAAGCAGCTGATAACACTGATTAAAACCAATTGTCAGGATGAAGCAAAGAAGACAGGCAGTTTGAATGTTTCAGAAATTGCTGTGTGTGGGCTGGAGCAGTCAATCCGTGCTGGGAGCGCTCCCCAGTTTGGGGACAGGGACCTGCTGGGGCTGCCACACACTGGGGGACCTGGGGAGACCCTGGGACCTCCAGCCCTGCTCCCACCTCAGCCTCCGGGACTGAATCTGGAATATCCTGAGCTGGGAGGGACCCACGGGATCATCCAGCCCAGCCCCTGGCCCTGCACAGCCCCAAATCCCACCCTGGGCATCTCTGGAGCAGTGTCCCATTCCCTGGGGAGCCTGGGCAGTGCCCAGCACCCTCTGGGGGCAGAACCTTTCCCAAAATCCAGCCTGACCCTGCCCTGGCCCAGCCCCAGCCCTTCCCTGGGTGCTGTCCCAGAGCAGAGCAGACCCTGAAACACAAACAGATGCCAACCTGGATCTGGCTGTTCATCTCCTTGCAGTGCCTGTGGGTGATATCAGGTGCTCTGCCTGGAGAAGGGTTCAGGGGTCCTGCTGCTGGATTTTCACAGAATCACAGAACGACAGAGAGGTTTCGCTTGGAAGGGATCTTAAAGAGCATCTAGCTTCACTGTCCCAGCCATGGCAGGGCCACCTTTCACTAGAACTGAGTAAAGAATTTCTTCCTAGCATCTAATCTAAATCCTGCTTTTATCTTAGTTTAAAACAATGCCCCCTATTCCCATCTCTATCATCTCTATCTATCTCTAACTCTCTATCTCTCTCTCTCTCTCTCTATCTCAATCTATCTCTATATCTCTATCTCTCTATATCTCTATCTTTATCTCTCATCTCTCTCTCTATCATCTCTATCTCTATCTCTATCTCTATCTCTATCTCTATCTCTATCTATCTCTATCTCTATCTCTATCTCTATATCTCATCTCTCTCTCTATCTCTATCTATCTCTCTCTATCTCTACCTCTATCTCTATCTCTACCTCTCTATCTCTCTCTCTCATCTCTCTCTCTCCCATCCCCTCAGCCTCTCCAGCTGCACAATCCCAGTGCCCTCAGCTGCTCCCCCATGGCCTCTCCAGACCCTTCCCCATCCCCTGTCCCTCTTGGGAGTCTCTCCCAAGCTTTGGGGATATTTTCCCCACTGTGGTGCCCAGCCTGCCCCCAGGACTGAGGTGAGGCTCAGGGAGCTCCCAGTGCCAGCCCAGCAACCCCTGAGCTCTGCTCCCTGCTCTGTCCCAGCTGGCACAGCAGAACTTCTGCCTCTGCCCAGTGGAAATTGGATCTGGAGCACTCATCCAGGGCAAGGAGCTGATTTATCATGGTCTGAGCCAGAGGCAGGAGTTTGCATTGGGGAATGAGGGAGGAAATAAAGCCAGGCCTGGGGAGCTCTGGGCTCTGCCTAAGCCCTGGCTCTGCTCCTTGGCAGGCAGCAGATCCCCAGTTACATAATTTACACCCACACGTGAGCAGATAGCACTGCAGGGCTGATGCATGTGAGTACAGCCCTCAAAACCCATTAGACTGTCACCTAGAATATAAGCTAAAATTAACTTCTGAAATCAGCAGGAGATTAAGATCGCAGTATTTACATGGAGCAAAGGCAGCTGCTGTTAATCCTTTGTTTGGCACCCTCTGACAACTTCCAGAGAGCCCTTGTGCCACCCAATCCCACCCTGGCACATCCACCTGGGCTCTGCAGCACCCTGGATTAATCTTTTTTTCCCTATAATATATTTGCAAGTCTGCAGACTTTAATGCAGCTGTCCCCTTCACGTGCTGAACATTGCCCTTGTGTTCTCACAGCACTTTGGGATGTGCAGCCCAGGGAGGAGCTGGAGCTGCCCAGAGGAGGCACCAGGATGCTCAGAGGGATGGAGCAGCCCTGCTGGGAGTGCTGGGGTTCTGTGCAGAGCCAGTGTTTGAATGGAGGTGCCAAACACCCCACAACAAAGAAAAAACCCAAACCTCTGACTCAGGCAGGGGTTAGACACACTGCACAGCCCGGCAGGGATGTTGTAACAATCATTTCTCTTTGTAAATGCTGAATAAAACCAAAGATCAAACACAAGCTTAATCAGAAATGCCCTGATCAGTTCCTAATTAGAATTGCTGCCCCAAAGCCAGCCCATGGCCTCTGCCAAGCCAACAGCAGCTCCATGAGGAACAGAGGGGATGAAAGAAGCAGAATAGCAATCCTGACTTTGGTGCATATTCCATAATCACAATGTGATTATCCCCTCTTTTCTAGGTGGCTTTGCCTCTCTCCTGTCACACACAAGGCTGAATGCTCAACAACAAACAACAAACAGCACAGAGCTGGGCTCAGGAGAGCTGATGGACTGAAGCTCCTCATTTCCCATATTCAAAATAATTCTCATTCATTTCCCATATTCCCAATAATTCTCATTCATTTCCCTTCCATATTCTCCAAGTGCTGAGGGCAGAGCCCAGAGTGCATTTCTGCACAAGAATGTTTGTCATTTGGCTACTGTACAGAATGATTTTACCTCACAGAGACATCACCACTTCACACCCAGCTTTACCTCAGGAGTTTAGAAACTGGGAGGGACTGGGTGCAGATCCATGACACAGAGTGGGAAAATAAAGGTCTAGACTCACACCAAACATACTCTGAGTGCCCAGATTTCCCACAGAACTGAGGATTTGGGAATTATTGCCTCCTGCAATGCCCAGGTGCAGAACTGGGGTGCACAGAGCCCACAGCTCTTGAGGAGTTGTGCTGCTGCTCCTGGGCTCAAAGCATTCAATGCCCTTATTACACCTTTTCCTGTAAAAATTCCCCCAAAATAAGCCCTGCCCTGTGCCCAGAGATTTGTTACCACTTGATCAAAACCTCCTCTGACAGTTCTCAGTCATTCTCATTCTGACTTCTCTTTCTCAAACCTTTTTTCCCATCCTTGCCCAAAGCCAGGGACTTGCAAGATGTTCAAATCAGAAACCATGGAGGTCCTGCTCTGCTTTTCCAAACAATATCTGCAGTCAGGAAAATATTGTTAGATGAGAGGCATTTAGTCAAGACCCTTGGAAGGGTCCTGGCACGAGGCTGGGTATTAAAATACCCAGGCTGTGCCCTTTTCCCACTGCCTGTTTACACCTTGGACAGCAAAAGACAAATACAGCTATTGGCTGTCTAACTTCTGATATTTCCTGGAGGGTTTCCCAGTTGCAAACCTCCAGAGGAACAAAAAAGTTCCTTGCAGTTACCTCTGCTAATGGAAGACTTGGCACAGAGAGGATAAAACATTGATTTCTAAAATACATTTTATTTGAGACCCTCCCTGACCCCCTGTGTGACTCCAAGCCACACAAAAACAGTTCCCAGCCCATTTTGAGCTTTACTAAAAAAAACCAAAGTTTGTTAAAGGTAATTCCAGTGGTGGCAGCCAGAAACCTCCCAGCCCCTGGTGTTCACCAGCTCATTTTTATGGCCTCACTGGTGTGGAGGCTCCAGACAGGTGTCCTCTCTAAGCAAGGACGTGGAACGCCCTTGACTCAGGAGCAGAACGCTTCAATTCCTTGGTTTTGTTTTAGTTAAACCTCCTCCCCCATGGCCAGCTGAGTGCATGTCCTGAACGCTCTCCACAAAGCCCTCCCCACATTTCTCACTGCAGATAAACAGGAGAGGAGGTGGGGGTGCTCTGAGGAGGGATGGGCAGTGCAGGCTCAGCTCACATGGAGCTGATGCCACCCAGGAGGCAGGACCAGCCTGGGAAGCCCTGGGAGTGTTTGTGAATTGTTTGTTAATTGTGATTAATTGGGGCTGAGCAGGGCAGGAGCTCCCAGCAGGAAGGTGCCCATCTGCAGAGGTCCCTGACTCCTGGGAACAGCCGCTCCTGGCAAACAGGGCAATGCAAACTTGGGAATGCACAAGTGGAATTCTGCCCGCCCAGTGCTGAGGGTCAGCCCTGGAAATCAAGGGAGGTGCTGTGGAAAGCCCCTGGCACTGCAGCTGCCCTGGGCAAAAGCTGGCAATGAGGCCCAGCCCATTTCAAGCCCTGGAGCCCAGCCTGCCCCAGGATATCCCAGATTTTAGGGTGGTTTCCACATCCTTCCACAGCCTTTTCCAGATCTCTATTCACTGCCCCTCTGTGCACAGACGCTGATGCTAAAAATGTGATGCAAGACATCACAACGTTCATTTTTGTGGGCCAGCTCTCAGCGCAGGGAATTTCCATGTGCACAGACTGCTCTGATAAAAGCAGGTGAAGCCTCAGCTCCCCGTGGGGCTGGGCACAAACACCAACAGGAGCTGCCCCTCTGCACCCCCTGCTCTATTTCCAGAGCCTGTGTGTCTCCCTTGCACAGCTGCCAGCAGAGCACACTGTTAATTTGCAGGAGCTGGAGCCAGGCTCCAAAACTCCATTAATTAAGTGTTGGCGGAGGTGTTTGGAAAGATGTTCCCATAAATATAGTGCTTTAAAGTGTTTCCCTAGAAACTGAGAAAAGAGTTGAACAATATGAAAAACACCCAGGCTGTGACTCCCCCATGGAGCAGGGCCTGGGCTGGAGGGAGCATTTAGGAAAGAAAACTTCCCCCCAAAAGAGAATTTTTCCCCAAATTTCCCAATTTTCCCCCCAAATGCCAAGCATTTCCAGTAGCCAAAAAATCCTACTTTTCCAATGGGTATTTTGGCTACTGGAAATGCTTGGCTGGTAGCACAAAATGCAAAACTGAGCCTCTTTACCATTCCTTGCTCCCTGTGCCCTCCTGCCTTGCCCTGGTGCCGTTGGCAGGTGGGGGATGCTCTGTGGATGCAGGTTGAGGGATGCCCCAGATGTTTGTGTGCATTCCTCCCAAAGTGTCCCTGCTGTGCCCACCCACCTCAGCACCTCCAGGCACAGAGAGGACGAACCTGGCAAACCCCACAGCCTCTTTCTGCTGGCTGCTTACAGCATTTCATGGAATCACTGGGGCTGGAAAAGCCCTCCCAGAGCACTGAGTCCCAGCTGTGCCCTGTCCCCACCTTGTCCCCAGCCCAAAGCACCGAGTGCCATCTCCAGCCCTTCCTTGGGCACTCCAGGGATGGGGATCACCCTCCCGGCGGGCAGTTCCAGTGCCTGAGCCCCCTTTCCATGGGCCTTCTGTGCCCACCCTGAGCCCAGCGCGAGGCTGTTCCCTCTCCTCCTGTCCCTGTCCCCTCCTGGCAGGAGCTGTGCAGAGCCACAAGGGCCCCCTGAGCCTCCTTTTCTCCAGGCTGAGCCCCTTCCCAGCCCCCTCAGGAATTCAGGAATTCCCCAGCCCTTTTCCAGCTCCCTCAGCCCCTCCTGGTACCCCAGCCCCTTTCCCAGCCTGGGGAATCAGGTAGAGGAGACAGCGTTTGGCAGAAAATCTTCCCAACCAGTTCATTTAGCTCTGCAGAAATGCAGGAGCAAATCCCTCTCTGGGTGGGTGCTGCTGATACCACAGAAGGATTAGAGTTGATCTTCCCTTGGAAAGGGAAGGAGGAAGAGAGCTCCAGGCCTGTGAAATGACATTTTATAGCCTGCTATTTCTCACCTAAACACAAGTGTGATCAAAGGACTTGAGATAAACAATGATTTAATGACTCCAAGTGTAGGAGCTGGAGAGGTTTTGAAAAGACCTTGTGTACACAAGAATAAACACCTTATTGCAACCTCAGCTGTTTGCTTTCCATGAATCCCCACTGCCAGGGCACCCAGAGCACTCAAACTCTTCCCTCAACTCCTCCCATTTCCAGCACTTTGGGCCATTTTGGTGCCCGTTTGGTTGCAACCGCTGAGCCCAGCTCTTGTCCCCCTCGGGAGTGGCTGGCAGTGTCCTGAGCAGGGGGTGAGGGCACCCCCAGCTCCTCTAGGACATCCTGGAGCTGCAGGGATGGGGCTTTGGGTCCCTGTCTCTCCCTCCGTGACTCTTGCTCCTGTTTCTCCCAGGTTTGCACGGGGAGAGGAGATTGAGGACCCTCCCTGCCTGTGCCCAGCACCAGGAGCCAAACCCATCCCAGCTCCACAGGGAGAAGGAGCCAGCACAGCAAACTCCAGCATCTGGGACTCCCCAGACACACAACTGCCTGCCAGGGGTGTGGATGGAGCTGTCAGCACCAGCGCTCCCCGTGCCTCTGTACCAGGGCTTTGGGTTAAAAAATGGGATTTTGCCTTTGCTTCCAAACAAACACAACCAACCCAACCGATGTGATTCCTTGTTCCCTCACCTTGCTGCTCATTCCTCAAAGTCAAGGTAAGATTAATGAGCTGCACACAGAACTGCTGGAGGGCTCTGCACTTTTCAAGCCGCAAAAACACCTTCAGCAGCAAAGTGAGAAAAGTAAAGCTGATAAAGCCAAGTTTGGAAGCAATTAACATCAATCTAAAATTCAGCGGGTTTGGGGGCTCAGCTTAAAAATAAAAAGCAATTACTGCTGTGGCAAACTGAAATAATACCTTGTTTTTCTAAAGTTGACTTTGCAAAGGGAGTCTGCCTTCACCAGCAGCTAGAATTAAAGGGGGTTTGTAAAAGCTGTTTGCCAGCATTAAAGGTGCTGGGGATTTTTTTTTCCACCTGTTTATCCAGACTGTAAGAACCTGAGGAAAGAAGAACCCTTTACAAGTGTGAAGTATTCAGGACAATATCCCCAAATCTGCCTGGAACACAACTGTGGGTCAATATTTCCCACGTGTGGCAAAAGCCAGAGTCCATAAAGGAGACAGAGGAGTCCTGCAGCTTGATTGGTACAAAAGGAGGGAGTCCACTGGGGAATCTCAAAATTCCTTTTATCCCAAACTCCTGGCTGCCTGTAGCCCTCTTCCTTTCCCCACTGCTTTGTGCTGATCCTTTATCTGTGACCCTAAAATTCAGGAGTCAAACTTGTCTGGGTCTGTAACAGCCTTGCCCTTGAGGCTGCTGGAGACATCGAGAGCCATTTTAAAGCCGTTAATTAACACCCCCGGAATTGTTTGTAAAGACATTAGCACACATCTTCCCCTATCAGCATTAAGGAGATTTTCCAAGGGAAACTTCAGCCAGCCCAGGAAAATCAGGTGCCAGCTTTGAGCAAAGCTCAGATTCTCAGTTAAATACCATTTCCTAAATTGTTGCAACGGGTAAAGAAAAGGGAAGAAAGGTGAGGGGGGGGGGAAAGATGAGGGAAAAATAAGGCAGGGAAAAAGGCAGAGGGAAAAGGATGGGAAAAAGAAGGGGAAAAAAGGCAGGAAAAAAAGCAGGCTAAAGAAAAAAAAAATGTGGGGGAAAAGGAAGGAAAACGAAGGCAGGAAAAACGAGGTGGGGAAAAAATGGCAGGAAAAAAGTGGGGAAAATGGTGTGGAAAAAAAATGGTGGGTGGGGGTGAAAGGAGGAGAAGGAGCAGAAAGAAAAGGGCAGGACAAAAAGGCAGAAAAATGCAGGGCAAAAATGGCATGCAGAACTGGGGTAGATAAGGGCTCCAAAAATACAAGAGAATGAGATTTAGCTCCCATGACATAAGGAGGGGCTGTCAGACCACCAGAGGCTCTGCTTCATTCCTGGCAGCTGGGAATGCTCTGTAGGGAGATGATGGAGCCTCACCCAAAGTCTGGGGAGGTTTTCATAGCCCCAAACATGGCACAATTGTGATTTACACTGGTCAGAGCCCAAGCCAGGCAGAGCTTGGCCTCTCTGGATTGCTGTAACCAAATTGAGGTTTTGATTTCAAACCCCTTGACAGGATCCCATTAACCTACTGCCTGTAATAAATGTACCCAATAACAATCTCTGAGCCACGCGAAATTAAAAAATCCAATAAAATAGAAATAGGAAATACTCGTGGGTCATTTATTTTTCTACTCTGGAATTAGAGAAAATGAGGTCTGCCACCTCCCTCGAGCTGTGATGAATGCAAGTTCCAAACTGAACTGTCAAAAATTTCCAGGAATGTCTCTCCAACATCACATTGCAACCTTTTCAAAATTCATAACATTTTCTACTGAAAAGAAATCCTTGACATGTCTAGGCCACGTTTGACACTTCTCCAAATACCAGGGTGATGTCACGTCCTCAGAGGAGCTCCAGGAAACCCCAAACCAGGCCCTGCTGCACGAGCAGAGAGTTTTATCTGCAGGCAGGGAGGAAATGCTGCCCTGCATCCCTGCAGATGCATTTGAGGGTCCCTGCCCAGCCCAGCTCAGAGGCTGCAGCAGCTGAGTCCTTCCTCCTACCTCACATTCACATCCAGCTCTTCCATCACAGGCAGCAGGCTCAGGTAGCTGGGAGTTCAATGTCCATAGGAGAGACCTCATCCTGCAGGGGAGAGAGGAATACAGGATTAGCTCCAGGATCTCCCATAAATGCAGATTTCCTCCGTTGGAGACACCCACTGCAGGATCCAGGCCCTCGGTGTTTTGGCCCCCTGGCACCCACCAGCCCATGTTCAGCTGCCTCAGACCAACACTTCCAGCTCTTTTTCCATCAGGCAGCTTTCCAGCTCTCCCCCAGCCTGGCTCTGCCCATCCCAAATCACCTGCACACCTGCAAGTCTCCCCCAGCAGCTTCCCAACTTCCAAAGGTACAAAAAGGAGCGTGAATAGAGCCAAGCTGAAGAAAGTTTGCAAAGCCCAGGTGGGAAAACACAAGCAAGAAGGCTTGGTAAATTAGTTTCTGTTTTTACACAAACCTAAAACATTGACTTACCACTAAATTAAACCAGGTTTCCTGTGACACTCTATTGTGCAGCCTTATGAATACTTAATAGCAGTGCTGTAATTACAAAGAACTAAATGCTTTGCAGCTTGAGTTAAAATAAATGTACTTACTTCCAGCACCACTAAGTGATGTAAATATTAATGGGGTTTTTAACTCTATCAAATTTCCATCCTGACTCCAAAGAAATGAATGCACCATCTTAATAATGTGCTTGTGCATTTGCTGCTGCTAATCCAGTGGAAAAAATAGGCTCAGTTTCGGAGCACTTGAGGCTGTTGATTACCCCTTGTGCTGTCTCTAGGGAGCCAGGGATAAAGGCACCACCACAGCCTGTCAATGCCAGCCCAGATGCAAATAATGCCACTGTGGTTACTTGGCTTCAAAGGAAAATCAGAATAGAAGTGCCTCAGCCTTCCCAGACACTGATGGCAGCTTTGCAATGCAAATGAGCCCCCCACTCTGCAGACCTGGCTGGTGCTTGCCAGAGGAGTAATTCAGGATGTGTGTATTAGACAGCGTTTTGCAAGGGAAATTTGTTGGAGTCAAAAGGATATTTTTATCCAAAAAGGCACAGTTTGGCTGGCCCCTGTTTGCAGCTTAAAGCTTCAGCTGGTGGTTCTTTGGGCACTCTGCTGATTCCAAAACTGCTGCTGTGTTTTGCAAAGAAAAGAGGGAGAGGTCTAGAGGTTCACCTCTGTGTCCCTAAGGCCTGACCTCCAACCTGAATTTGGAGGAAAAAGCCAAAAAATCCACTCTCCTGGGCTCCTGCGCTGGAGTTCTTCCCTAGGACAAAATGCCTGGTATGGTTTCACCCTGTGAGATATCAGCATAAAATTAATTCTGATTTCTCCTGCAAAACGGATGAACAACTTTTCAGTGATTTTGTACATCAAAATTCCAGTTAAGGGGCATCTTTCTTCCTTTATTCTTCTGGAAAATTTGTAATTTTAGTGTGCTCTGGTGTTACACAATATCTGTACCATCTTGCTATCATGGAGACTTCTACAATAACTGAAACTTTCTATATACCAAAGCCAAACCAACCCCAAAAAACAATTTCTAAAATGGGGGGGGGAAATCTTCACAAACAGGAAAAAAAAACCCAAAAAACAAAGGCAATCCAGGAGTCAGCATGGAAAGGCTGCACTGGTGGCACTGGGGGATGCAGGGGAGCTCAGCTCACCTGGCACACCACTGTCACTGACATATTTTATGAAAAATCCTTTTGCTAGGATTTTTTCTCCTGAGAAGCCTCAGAAGAAGAGAAAAACAATGATTATCTGCTGCTGTGGAATGCAACAGGTGCATATTTGGTTGGTTCATGTTGATTGTTTCTAATTAATGGCCAATCACAGTCTGGCTGGCTCGGACCCTCTGAGAGGCAGGAGCTTTTGTTATCATTCCATTCCTTTCTTTTCAAGCCTTCTGATGAAATCCTTTCTTCTATTCTTTTAGTTTAATATATAATTTTCTTTTAATATAATATATATCATAAAATAATAAATCAGCCTTCTGAAACATGGAGTCAAGATTCTCATCCCTTCCCTTATCCTGGGACCCCTGTGAACACCACCATACATCACTGTCCCCTTGGCCTGGATCTGCCCCTTCTCCTCCTCCTCCTCCTCATTGCTGGGAAAACCCAGCGAATGGATAAAATGGATAAAATGGATAAAAGGATAAAATGGATAAAAGGATAAAGCCCATCCATGGATAAATGCATGGATCTGTCCCTGGATTTAAGGCATTAACACAGATTTCACCTGTCACAGCCATGGGAGGTTGGCTGGTGGCCAGCAGGTGACCACAAAGCCCCACAGCCTCACCTGCCCTGCCCAGGGGAGGGGGAAATGTCCCCCCAGATGGCAGCAATGGCCACACCGCGTCCCCTGCCAGCAGCGGCTCACTGAGCCACTGCCACTCTCCATCCCTGAGCCCATCAGCTCCTCTCTGTCACTGCTGAGTGCTGACAGCAGAGTTGAGTCACTGCAGAGCTGCCACCCCCATTCCCTGCAGTGCTGGGCTGGGGAGCTGCTCCACCACTGGGCTGGAGTTCACAGGGGGCCCAGGACCAGGGAAGAGATGAGAATCTTGATCCATGCTTCAGAAGGCTGATTTGTTATTTTGTGATATATATATTATATTAAAAGAAAATGATAGGTTAAAACTATACTAAAAGAAAAGAGGAAGGAGACATCAGAAGGCTTGCAAAGGAAAGGAATGGAATGGTAATAAAATCTTGTGACTGCTCACAGCCTCGACACAGGCGCTGGCATTGGTCATCCAGTAAAAACAGATTCACATGCTGGGAAAACAATTCTCCAAATCACATTCCAAAGCAGCAAAACATGGAGAAGCTGGAGCTTCTCAGGAGAAAAGATCCTGGCAAAAGGACTTTTCATAAAATATGTCCGTGACACACCACGGTCCCAGGTGGGCTGAGCACTCTGCAAAACCCATTTCCCTGCAGACAGACCCACACTGGCCCTCCTGCTCTGGCAGGGATGGGGTTGAGCCCTGAACCAAAGCAGCAGCAGGGAATGGCTCCAGGGGCAGGAATTGCTCCAGGAAATCCTGAACCAAACCAGCAATGGGCAGGGAATGGCTCCAGGGGCAGGAATTGCTCCAGGAAAGCCTCGCAGGGGAGCAGGGACATGGAGCACATGCCAGGGCACTGATGCCACAATGAGCACAGGAAGAGCAGCTGGCAGCTTTTCCAGGACTCATTAACCAAGGAGCAAAGCAAGTGAGGAGTCTCACACACACCTTTCCCATTGAGTGCAGTTTGACTTCCAGCCAAACACTTTTTTCCTTAAATACAAAAAAATTCCTTACCTGAGACTGAGAGATTCCTCCTTAGGCAAGGCTGACACCCTGTTATTCATCACAGACCCTCAGTTCCTGAATCAATTCTGATTAAATCCATGCAGCCAACTCCATCAGACACAAATTGTGCACAGGAGACTCAGACTGGAACCAGCTGCAGCCAAATTCCATCAGGAGTTCAGAGAGCAGAGGGCTCCTCTGAGCCTCACAACTCACTGGAGGTCTCCCTGACCCTTTTGGGTCTCTGGTCACTGTGGAAATCATTTGCAAATCATTCTACATCAATTTTAACTCTCTGTTCTTTGTATTTCTACTCCCTGTAGTAAGAAACAGAGTGAGCCTTGCCATTGAACCTTTTTAATTCACACTTTTACCACAACCTACCAAAACCCCTTCTGCCAATGCCTTTGGACATAATTGAGTGATCAGAATTGCAATTTGTGACACTCTCTGCTGCACCACAGAGCAGGGAGGGGGATGTAAAAATAAACTAAAACAATACTAAAATAACTAAGAACCCCCCCCTAAAACTAAATAATAAATAATAAAAAACTAAAAATACTAAAATTAAAACCAAATTAAATTCAGTTTCGGCACGTCTCATGCTCTCTGTGAAGAACTGGAACTTATCACTGAGTGACTTTGTTCTTCTCTCTGTAAGTGTAAGATTAAAAATCCTCTTTATAATAATGCTTTGCCAGCTTTCTGGAGCACAGTGTGGTGTGCAGGGATGAGGGCTGATTCCAGTGCAGGTTTCTGGCAGATACACGTTTTTTATGGGGTAACACAGAGCAGAAGCTGTTTAGGAACTCTTTAGCCTTCCCTGGAAATTGCTGTTCCCCACAGCTCATGGAGGAGTTCTTGGAAGTGCAGGGAGTCATTTAGCTCCCATCCAGTGTGGGATTCCTGATCGAAGCCAGCAGAACCACTCTGACATTTACCATTAAATCCATGATTTCAAGAGGCTCCTCACTTTCTGTGGTGAACAGCTGCTAAATTGAAGCTGGGATTGAATAAAAAAAGAGCTGTTGCTCGATTCCCCACTCATTTCACTTTTGGGGTGGTGATTTTCCTCAAAGCCCCATCATTATCAGAGAAAAAGAAGTTGTTAGCAGAGGTTAACTGGACCAGATCTCCCCAGCCCACACTAAACTGCTATTTTTGAATTGAGTCACCTCAATCCAAAGACAATTTCTTGCTCATCACTGCAGAGAAGTCCAAAACCCTCCAAGTGTTGTAAGAGAATATCCTGCCCATGACAACACTTGAGGAACAGGAAATATCAAAGTGATTCACCTTGTTCTCTCCCAGATAAAAATGGCTTTATTTCCCTCCATTTCTGCCCCCTCCCACAGCACCTCTTGCCTTCCCTGTCTCTGCTGTCTCTTCCCTCCCCAGGAAGGACAGAGCTGATAGGGAGCCCCTCAGCTGCCAGCAGAGACAGATTGCTGGGCAGATTTAATCCAGCCTCATTCCAGCAGGGCAAAATGGAGCACTTTGCTTAAATACAGAAATTAACAGAGACGTGACACATCCCCAAAAATGAAATGGACTCCAGCTTGAAATACAGAGCCCAGAAAAAATGCCTTTATACATCAAAAGCTCTTTAAGGAAAGTCTCTGGCTTGCCCACCCAAACCTGGCTGAGTTTAGGGGTTCCCCAGTCACAGGCAGCACTGGGGTGACAGCGGCAGGCACAGCTCATGTGCAAACAGCATTTCTGGGTGCCAGCCTGGCCCGACAGCCCCCAGCCCTGCCCTCTGAGCCTCCTCAGCTTCACTTCAGACTGCTCTGTCAATGGCAGAGCTTAAATTTCATCCTTGAGTACCAAAATAGCCCCGGCAGGCAGCAGAGTCCAAGGGCTGCTCCCCGGGAAAGGGCACGGCCGGGCAGTCGTGTCCTCCTGGATCAAATACTGACAGCAGTAAACTTCTCAAGGGCGACTTTGTTCCAGAGCAGAGACACCTGCAGCAGCTCCCTGCCTCTGCCAGGCTGTGTTTGTGCGAGGGAGAGGGAGCAGCTGTAAAACCTGCGGGTTATTGCCTGTGACAGGGGCCTTATGAGCTCTCCCAGCTCGCTGCTCTCACCTTCAGCGATTGCTGTCAGCTCTGCTATCCAAACCCGGCCTTCAGCTGCGCTCAAACCTCAGCCCAGAAACATCCCATGGACAGCCTGGCTCTCTCAGAAGACCAAAAATACAGTAAGAGATGTCAATGAACAGCTGAGGGCAAGAGGGAGGGGTGAATCCTTTCTCACCACCCGACTCTGATCCGTGCTGTGCTCCCTCTTTGCTCACAACTCACCAAACCTCCTCAGAACCTACATTTTCTCTCCTAAAAACCTTCCAGCTTTTCTCCCCCTCACACCAGCACCAGGATGAGGAAACTGCTGCCCCAGAAAGGCACCAGCTGTGCTTTCTGTGTCAAATAACTGGTTTGTTTGCTGTCCATGCAGACCGGGAATGCTGGCAAATGTGGGGATCCCTCAGCTTTGCCATGGGGCTGCTGCTGCTGCAGGGGATGATGCCTTCAGTTTGAGCTTTCCTATTTTCCAGACTCTGGACTGTGTTAGTTTATAACTCTGCACTCCATACAAAGTGTCAGCAAGTTCTGCTCACAGCTCAGCCCCACAGAACAATCCTTTTCCAGCCCCACAACCAAGGACACCGCTGCAGCTTCAGCCCCAAAAGTGCAAACAGCAGGGAATGGAGGGGAGCAACCTGGGAGGGTGGGACTGCATCCCCTGGAGCTGGAACTGGACACTGAACCCCAGGATGGAAATGGACCCAAACTTATCAAAGTGTGAGAACTCGTGGCCAGGATCCATCTGGGGTGGAGCCACGGCCGGGCTCTGGCACTGCCCAAGGTGTGTCCTGTGAAGGGCTTTTCATAAAAACCTATTTATTGCTGTAACTCTGCCCAGCCTCTGCTCCAGGCAGCCCCTGGAGGCATCAGCAGAGCACAACTTGTCCTTCCCATGCCCCAGCTCCTGCCCCTGTCCTGCCCAGGTTGCTGTGCTGGACTCGTGTCATTCCCCATCTGGGGCTCAGGCACAGCCACAGCTTTGTTGTGTCACAGTTAAAAGCCTTTGGTTTGTTTTTATTGCTGCCATAAGCTGGGTTTGTAGGCTGTGAAGCAGCAGCAGGAAATCAGCTCCTGCTTTGGAGCCCAGTGCCAAGAGCCAGTCTGTGGATCTGCAGCTGGAGCAGGAGCAGGAGGCTCTCCTGGCCTGGGTGTCCTTCTCTGCCCCAATTCTCCTGTGGAACTCCAACAAATCTCCTGGGCTGGGCGGGTGGAGGTGGCGCTCAGGGCTGGGGACGAGGTGGGGATGGGGCACAGCTGGGACTTTTGCAGCCTCAGGGATTTGGGATTCTCTAACAATGAGGGATGGACAGAGCTGAGCTAACAACGGCCACAGCCTCCATCAGAAACCTCCAGCTCAGCTGGGTCCTGGCAGCTGCAAACAGGGGCTGAGGTGGGACAGGGAGGCGCTGAGGATCCCCTCAGTGCCTGGGGCAGCGAGCCAGCGCCATCAAACACCAGATGGTTCCTCCCACCACATCTGCCTTGGGAAAAAAGTGTCTCTGGCAGGTCCCTCCCTACTTCCCAGCCTGTTTCCTGCTCAGCCTGCAGGATCCCAGCCCCTCCAGCCTCCCCAGGCTCTCTCCAGCTCATCCTCAACCCCTCGGAAGCTCCTCCTGACAGGAACCTTCAAATCCTGGCTCTGCTTGGCCAGCACTGCTCAAAGCTCCCTCACCCAGAGCCTCCCCACCCCAGCAGCACTGGCTGCCCCACTCCACTTCCTTCTGAAATTATCAAAAAGAAACTTCCAAAAATCCTCCTGAAAGCATCCTGCAGTTCCCACGTTGCTCATGAGAGGAATTTTCTTCTTTTTATTCCCATCCACAAAGAGTCTCTGACTTTCTGCCACTTACAGCCACCAGGAATATTCCAGCAAACAAATTGATCAGAAATCCCCTGGGAACAACAGATTTTTACCTGAATATTGGGCATTAGTTCTGAATTTACAGTGGCAAGGATTAGCAACAAAACCTGACTTAGTCCCTAAGATAATTCAACAGGACAAAGGAATCAACAGTCTGTGACTTTTATGTCCCTAGGAACTGAGCAAAAACAGCTGCAGCATCAGCAACCAAAAAATTGCAATGAATGGCCCACAAATTAGCACAGAAAAGAATCTGAATGCTGTCAGAGTTTGTGATTTGTAGTTCTTAATCTAAAATTCATCTGCATCTGAGAATCTCCAGTATGAGGGTCAGTGCTGAGCCATCTGCAGAGTTCTCAGGAGTGAGATTTTCCTGACTCTTGAGCTCACCTGGACTCAGGGTGGGTTCCTCCTGTGCTAAATTACTTTGGAGGCTGCAGCATGCTCAGACTGCAGGGATTTATGGATGGCATGGTCTGGGAGACTGCAAAGGGCACAGGCAGCATCCGTGAAATTCTGTGGTTTTAAACAAGAAAAAGGTTTGGTCACAACCAGGTAAAGCAGCTTAAGAAAGGCTTGAAATCTCTGTGGAAAATATGATAGGAAAGGTTTTCCTTTGGGGATTCATTTGAGGCAGGGGTCTGAGGCAGGGCAAGAGCTGCTGGCCAGGAAGGTTGGAAATCCTCTTAATTCAAGGTGCTTTGGGGCATTTTCAGCGAAATTCCTTTACTTTCACCTGCTGAAGCTCCTTCCTGTCCTGGTCTCAGTGCTTGTGCCAAACCCTGACCATGAATCAGCTGGGCCTGAGCGTGCCCAGCCCCAAACAACTGCAGGGCCTCCAAACTGCGCCACAGAAAATCCAAACTTGGCAAGTTTTCCATGAAAGAGCCGCAGAAGGGAATTGCCACCTTACCTCTGGAATTCCCTCCCTGATTCCAGGCTCACACCTGGCAGCACAGGGATGCCTGGGGACAGCACAGCACCACTGCAATTTTTAACCAAAACCCCAAAAAGTGCCTTTAAAATGGTGAATTCCTGTTTGCTCTCCCTCTCTGGAGCACAGGGACACTCAGGGGTGGAGGAGGAGCTGCAGCCCACAGATGCAGTTTGAGGCTGCTTTAAAAACTCCCATGTGGGTGTTTGCCAAAGGAGCTTTTTCTTTTTTTCTCTTTTATTTTCTTCCCTGCTCGTGAAACAGCTGACTTTTATTCATATTTACACAGTCCCTCAGAAAGCAAATGAAAAACTCCTCCTGAGAAGTTGCAAAGTATTAAATTAGCCAAAAGTAAATGTTATTTTTGGAAAACAAGTTCCAGGTGTGGCTGCCAGACTCCTTCCACCCAAAGCTGCAGCACTGAAGGGAACAAAAGAGCCTGGATGTGACAAAAGGATGTCACTGCTATTGAAATAAAAACAGATTTTGCTCTCAAGCAAAAGCTGTTTGAGAGCCATTTCTTTTACCTGGATGCTTTTCCCAGGGCTGGCAATGAAATCAGGGAGGCTCTCAGTCCCCAGAATGGTCTGGCAGCCTCCCAAGCCACTTCACAGTAAATTTGTAATTCTGGATTATTTTTAATTTCTATTTTTCACTCTTGCTCTCCCCAGTCTTTTAAGGTCCCCCCCATACACATTTATCATCACATACTTTTCTGCTTTGAGTTTGTTTTACCCTGAAATCCCCTGACTCCAGCAGTGCTGCACTTTTTAGTGGGTCCTGACTTGCCCTTTAAAGAAATTATTCCTTTGAGGAACAAACACCCACCTTAACTAGAGAGCTGATTCTCCCACTGCATTAATTCTATTAATTAATTCTCTTTCCTTTACTACAATTAAATGTAATTTCTACCAGCACAAGAGACCCAGCTCACTGTGGCCAGACCCTCTCTGTAAATACCTTAGGAATTAATGAAATTAATTATCATTATTAATATTAATAATTATTGAGCTCGGATTTTGGACTGCTGGTACCAATTCATTGATTTTTATCCCAAGAGGAGGTGCTGCCTGCCTTGAAAAAACCCCACCATCCTCAGCTGCCTCTGGAAGCTCCTCCAGACACAATACAACCTAAAATAACAGTGATAAAGGCTAAATAATAATTTCAAAAGGCTGCTGAGCACAAGGTTTACAGCAGAGGCTGGGAAGGGCCAGCCAAGGGCACAGTGGCTGTTAAATGTGGATTTATCAGGGTTGGATCCTCTGTAACAAACCTGCCTGCACCCCTGACCTCCCTGAGATCTTTGCTAACATCCCAGTGAATGCACAACAGCGTTTTTGTAGGATTTGGCACAGCTCAGGGCTCCTCAAGGTCACTGCACAGCCTGCTGTGGGTGAGATTCTCCCTGGGATGGAGGGCCTGGATGGAGAATCCATGAGTTCCTTGATCTGTGCCCACTGGGATTTTGGACCTTGCCCTGCATCCATCCCACCCTGTCCATGGAAATCCCAGATGTGATGGCATCATTTGAACTGACCTCCCCAAACCTGTTTCATTTCTGCACCGTCTGCTGCAGCCCTTCTGCTCCTGCTCCTCTCCTTCCTTTTCCTCCCCCTGCTCCTTCTCTTCTTCCTTCTCCTTTTCCTTCTCCTCCTTTTCCTCTTCATCCTTCTCCTTTTTCTCCTCCTCCTTTTCCTTCTCTTCCTTCTTCTCACTTTCCTCCTCCTTCTTCTCCTCCTGTTCCTCTTCTTCCTCTTCCTTCTTCTCCTTTTCCTCCTCCTCCTCCTTCTCCTTTTCCTTCTCCTTCTCTTCCTTCACCTCCTCCTCATCCATCTTCTCTTCCTCCTGCCCATCTTCTCTCTCCTCCTTCTCCTTTTCCTTCTTTTCTTCTTCCTCCTCCTCTTCTTTCTTCTCTTTCTTCTCCTTTTCCTCCTCCTTCCTTCTTCTCCTCCTCCTTTTCCTCCTCCTCCTGCTCCTGCTCCAGAGGGGACCGAGGTCAGGCTGAATTCCTGGGAGAGCCCCTGAGCCCTTCCTTAGTCCAGGGCTGCCCCGAAGCCTTTCAGCAGCTCTGAGATCTCCCTTTGTTTGCTGAGAGCAGGGCAAGGTGCCCCAGGTGTCCCCAGACCTGTGCAGAGCAGCAGAGGGAGATGTCAGAGGGATCTCAGGGATCCCCTCTCTGCAGGGCAGGGTCTGGTGTGTGCTCACAGCCCTGATTGATCCCTGGAGCATTCTCAGGGCTCTGCTTGAGGAGGAAGGCACAGGTTGGACAGGGGTTCCCTTCATGTTCTCCATCCATCTCTGCTCCCCTGGCTGCCTCCCCACTGCTACAAACCTTCCTCATTCACAGCAGCACTCTGAATTTTCCCTTTGCCTGGCAGGAGATGCCATCAGGCCCTGCTCTGGAAGGTGCACAAGTGAAGTTTGAGCTCTGTGAGCACAACTCAGTGTCAGGGCAGGGAGGGACACCCCGCACTGACTGAGCCCTCAGCTTTGGTCACAGCAATCCCCTGGAAGCTGTTCCCTCCAGGGATCATGGGCAGCAGTCAGGTGTTCCCCACGCTGCTTTCCATCCCAGCTCAGAGACTGGGATGGGGAGAGGGCAGGGAGAGGCAGGGATGGGAGCAGGAGCAGGCCCAGCCTCAGGAGAGGAACTGACGTTGCAGTTTCTGCCCCGCTCATTTTACAGTAAATAAAGAATTAAGGAAGATTGCTGGAAATGTGTCCATTCAGGCAGCAGCTGGATTTCCTGTTAATTGCTCTGGGAGTGAGGGAGGAGGGGAAAGTGTGGAGACATCACAATGAGCAGCCTGGTGAGCACCCAGCCCCTGACTCCGCACTTGTGCTGCTCACGACAGAAATAGAGATGTGCTCACAAACCCTGCTTAGTGACATAAAAAATAAACTCATCTCTCAGAGAGTGCAAAGTGATTTATCCTGGCATTTGTTCTGGAGGAAGGAGTAGCACCAGTGCCACGAGCAGGGCAGCCCCAGTTCCCCCAGTGGCTCCCACTGCCCTGGGACTGGAGCCAGCTGAGCACAGGGAGAGAAGGGGCCTGGCATGGAAAGGACCAGCCCAAATCACAGAAACTTGGGATGGTTTGGGTTGGGAGGACTCAAAACTCATCTATTCCACCCCTGCCATGGCAGGGACACCTTCCACTGCCCCAGGGTGCTCCAAACCCATCCAGCCTGGCCCTGGGCTCTGCCAGGGATGCAGGGCCAGCCACAGCTGCTCTGGGCACCCTCCCAGGGAGGAATTTCCTCCCTGCATCCCATCCCAACCCACTCTCTGCCAGCTGCAGCCATTCCCTGTGTCCTGGCACTCCAGGCTCCTGTAGAAGACCCTCCCCACCATTCTTGGCCCCTCCACATTAACCCTGTCCGGTGCCAAGCCTGGCCTTGTCCCTGCACCTCACAGGGATGGAAGCTGCTGGAAAACCTGGAGATCCTGGGATGTTCATCCTGGTGCACTCGGGAAGGGGGAGGGAGAGCCTCTGCTCACGTCACGCCTTCCAAAGCCAGCCAGGACAACCAGCAAGAAAAGAAGGGGCTGTGAACAGGGAAGCAGGAAACTCTGAGCTGACAATCTCCTGCCCTGTTATCTGCACCTTTGGTTTATTGTATTTAATCAGGCTTTTGATCTGGAGGAAGAACATCCGAAGAGAAAACGGCACCAAAATCTTGTGTCAGCACCAACTTTGCAGATCCAATAAAAGCTCAGAGCAGCACCAAGGCAGCAGATCCAGCAAACAGCTTTTCTGTGTGATCCTGGCTTTTTCACAGAAAATCTCATTACACTGCAATCAGGCTTCTCCAACAGGAATTTCCCATTTGTCACTTAAAAAACCAACTCACCACCAAGGAAATCTGTCATGCACTTGTTTCAGCTCTGTGTTTCTTTCCAGGCTGTAAAGCAGATTCTGAGGCCGTGGAGAGAGGAATCAGATGGAGGAAGAGGCCTGGAAGGGACCCTGAGGAGCAGTTCCAGCAGACCCAGCTATACTTTACCCTGACATTTGGAGATGGAGATTCCACATTCTCGTTGTGCAGGCTCTCAGGGGAGCCACATGGAGGGAATTTTTTAGGCTCTCTCCTAAATCTTCCTTGCTGCGTTTTATTGCTGTGACTTCTTTTCCTGCCCTTGTTTATTCCTCTTGCTGCAGACCCTGCTGCAGCAGCCCCAGGGACAGCCCTGGCTGTGCTGCCACTGAGCCAGAGCCCTCTACCCCAGCTCTGCTCATTCCTGAGAGCCCCCAGAGCCCTCCTGTGCCTTTCCCAAAGTGAAAACCTCAGAAGAGCAGTGGGGGGAAGGATTCCTTCCCTGCTTCCCACATGCCACCCTCCGGATGAGCACTGCTGCTGGGTTTGCCCTTTCCAGCATTAGCTGAGGGGTTTGGGATTCCCTGTTCCCTGCGTGTGACTCCCGGGTCCTTGTCCATGCAGCACCTTCCTAACTGATCATGGAATCACAGGATTGGGTTAGAAGGGACCTAAAGCCCACCCAGAGCCACCCCTGCCATGGCAGAGACATCTTCCACTGTCCCAGGTGCTCCCAGCCCTGTCCAGCCTGGCCTTGGGCACTGCCAGGGATCCAGGGGCAGCCACAGCTGTGCCAGGGCCTGCCCACCCTGGAACAGCTTCTCCAGGCTGAACAATCCCAATTCTCTCAGCTTTTCCC
The DNA here is from genome assembly GCF_000277835.1 of Geospiza fortis. Classification (NCBI taxonomy): domain Eukaryota; kingdom Metazoa; phylum Chordata; class Aves; order Passeriformes; family Thraupidae; genus Geospiza; species Geospiza fortis. Next base: position 11,167,407 of record NW_005054308.1, on the reverse strand, counting down.
AGTCCTCTTGGCCTTTTCCATGCTCTCCTCGTGCCCTCAGTGGCTCCTGCCTTGGCACAGCTCATCCTCAGCAGCTCCATGGATTTCCTTGTGAGATCCTTTCCTTGTGAGACCCTTCCCAGCAGACAGCCAGGGATGAGCACAGACCCCAGAGAAAGCCCCAGGAGGGAGAAGGGATTTTGCACTGCTCCACCTTCCTGCTTTCTCAGCAGCTGAGGGCACTCAGGGGGGATAAGGCTGGGCCCAGCCAAGGCTGAGAGAAAGCAAATTCCCAGCTCCCGACATGGGACACCTGCACCTGGGGGATGCAAACTTCTCCCCAGATTTCCAGC
>NW_005054308.1:11161943-11166779 GCF_000277835.1 Geospiza fortis | reverse complement strand
TGCTGCAGGGGCCACCCCCCAGCCACCTCTCACCTTTCTCCGTGCTGCTCTTCCTGCTCCTTTTAGCTGGGTTTTGTTAAGTGCTCATCACCCAGAAATGTTCCCATGAGCCAAGACTGGAGCTTCCAGTCTCTCCTGGGTTGCCTATTTTTGGATCCTTGATCTGGGCCCTCGTTGCTGATTCTTTTTTTTTTTTGTTTGCGTTTGTTTTTAAACAAACAAAAGCTGGAATAATAAATGTCTGGGCAGCCAGAGAGCAGTGAGGGATGAGATGTTTGCTGAAAGGAGGGATGTGCAGAAGGAAGGAATTGCCTGGGAAGCTCTGCAGAGCCAGAGGAGCTCTCAGCTCCTGTGTCAGGGAGGGCAGGGAGCCCTTGGGATGCAAACACACAGGGATGAGCAGGAGAGGAACGTTAATCCAGAATTAATCTGCTGCCACCCCTGGCATTATTGCTAATAACAAACAGTGGGGTGGGCTCACAGCCCTTCCCCATTGCCACAATTCCATGCAGCAGGAACTCCTGCCTGCTGGAAACCCTTCCTCTGCTCCAGCTTTTCTTCTCTGAGCTCACAATTTCCCAGCTTCCAGATATCTGTGCTCACACTGCCCTGACCTCATCCCAGACTGTCCCCACAGGTGAACAACCCAGATTTCTCCTGCCTTTTAGCATTTACTTGGTAAATGGCTCTTCCATGAGCAGGGAAATCCTAAGCTGAATGAGCTGAAGGAAATCCCTTCTTCCTCCAGCTCCCAATTCCCTGGTTGTGTTTTAATCATCGCCCAGCAAGTTCTGCTTGCTGTATTTTATTAAAAGCAAACACGAGTGCAGAAGGGCTGCTTGTTTTCCTCCCTGAGCTGCAATAGAAGGGATCTGATCAATAAAACAACTCAGCCAAGCAGAGCCCATGGAAAAGGAGGCACTCATAAAAGGCATCTTTGCAATTAGCTTTTATCAGCTCCGTGATTTTCTGCTGACCAGGGAGGCTCCTAAACTCAGACCAGCAAGGAGATGCTTGCTCTGCCCTTCCCTGCTGCCCCTGGGCTCAGAGCAGGCTGGGCTGCTCAGGCTGGCTCCCAGTGAGAGATTTTGGGGCCTGCAGAGCTGAATCTCCTGTCACAGAGGGCCCATGTGCAGCACAGCCTGGAGTCAGAGCCCAGGGCAGGGAGGGGATGGAGGCAGAGAGGAGGAGGAGGGAAAGGGAACTTCATTTTCCACAGCAGGAGGGGATGGGAACTCCATTCCCTTCATTTTCCACAGCAGCCCAGGCTCCTGGGTGCTGTTTGCCTCTACCACAGGACTGTTCTGCTCTCAAATTCCCATTTCTGCCCCCTGCCTGCCCAGTGCCTTCTCTCACCTGGAGCTTGGTGACAGCTCAGCAGATTTCGTTTCTTGGGGGGTTCAATCTAACTCTGTCCTCTCCTGTTTTGGTTCTACCATTTGAACCCAGCAGAGCAATTCCTGAACACAACATTCTGGTGGTTCTTACTGCTCATGGAAGATGTTTTCCCTTCATCCTTAACCCCCTGCTCATTACTATTTCACAGATTCCTTTAGCCTGCCTTATCAGACACCTACATGTTCTAATTCCTAATTTATATTCATTGCTGCAACTTTCCCTTATTTTTCTGGGGACAGTGTTGACTGGGTTTGGGTTTCTATTTTATTTCCCTTTTCCCTTCTCTGCTGAATGATAAAAATTCTGCTTGGCAGTTTTTCCTGGTAGCGAAAACATGTTTTTGTAACAATCCCATGGAGGGCCCATGAAGAAGAAACACGTTCCACTGCCTTGGCTCATCTAAAATCAGCTGCAGTTCTGTCAGGCAGAGCTCTGAGAGCGGCTTTAATGGGAGCAGCCTTGGCTTCAGGGATGTCAAAGCAGTCATGAAGAGCCACATCACCCCAAACATCCTCCTCAAGCTCTTCTGCTCCATGTGGAACCAGCCTGGCTCCCACCTCACCATCATTTCCCTGCCAGGGCCCAGCCCAGCACCCCCTGGTCGAGCTGAGGAGCCCCAGGAGAGGCAGGACCCCTCAGAACAACTTCTGGGGGATGAGCAGGGAGAGTTCCTTTGCTGTATCCAGAGCTTCAGCTGCATCCCTCGAGTCCTCTCAGGGAGACCTCTGAGAAAGGTTTAATTGTGACCTTCCTGATGGTGCAGCAGCCCTGGTACACCCAAAATGGGGGATTCATGGGGGATTCATGGGGCCACATTAACCCTTCTGCCCCTGGGGAAGGTGGTGTGAGCTTTCCATGGGTACACCACAAAATAGGAGATTCATGGGGCCAGATTAACCCTTCTGCCCCTGGGGAAGGTGGTGTGAGTGGCTGCTCAGCTGCTGGCAGGGCTAATGTGGAATTCGAGAGCTTTTGAGGACTCCCAAGCACAGAGGAGGGGGCCTCAGGCAGGTGTGGGCACAGCCAGACACTGCGGGCACAAAGAGAGGAGAGGAGAGGTGGTTTGGGGGCTGAGAACCTTTGGGGATGAGGGCAGGGGGGAGATCTGGGCATGAGATTCACTGAAGGCAGGGCTCTGAACTGCTGCCTCAGCTCAGGGAAACAGACCCAGAACCCAGCAAAGGAGAATGATCTCCCTGCTCAGCCCGGTGCAGGAGCAGCTCCAGCCCCTGCTGCACCAGCCAAACCCAGGCACGGCTCTGCAAACCCACCTGGGGATAAGCAAACCCTCCAGGCTGCACCGGGGCAGGGCAGAAACACCCAACACCACCCACAGGGAGGGGCTCAGAGTGGCTTTTCCCCCTCATCTCCCCGTGCAGGACCCTGCGAGCAGCTGCCTCCCCAGCAGCATCTCCCCCTGAGCCTGGGGCCGCTGCACCTCCAGCGATTTTCTCTAATTGTTTCCCTAATCACATCAAATTGCCCGAGCTCCATTTGTGTTCCCGCCGAGTAATTTCCTTTCCCCCAGGCCCTGCTGGCCGTGTCTCTCCCTGCAGCCCCACACTGCAGCCACTCCTCGGGGCTGAGGGGGCCCTGAATCACATTATGGGCTCCAATAAAAATAATTCTAATGGAATTACACAACGAGAGCAGATTAAAGGCAGCTGCTTTGCAAATCCTGGGCTTGGGTTGGTGTTAGCTGAGGGAACAAGCACATGGATCATCCCTCTCCCACCCTCTGCCCCAGCTGAGGCAAAGGTAACATCTCCCTGACAAATTATAATATAATAAAGGTAGTCCCACAAACAGTGCAGCAGGGAATGCCAGCAAACAGAACTGCAAGGGGTGAAATGCAAAAGCCACGAAGCACTTTCCCCCTTTCCCATAAAGTGCACCACAATGATGTTCCTCACACTCTGCTTCCTCAGGGATCCACCAGGTTTACGAAGGAACATTGGCACCATTTAATTGGGTGTATTGCTCTTTTCAGAGAGGTTTTTTCAGAGACCCCCTAAGGAATGGGGGACAGGAATGACAAGGTCAGAAGAGGGGACAGTCTCCAACCTGACACTCATCAGTGTGTTGCTCTGCAGATGGGCAGGGAAGCCCTAAGTGGATATTAATTAGTAGTGTTCCATGAGAGATTTCCTTTAACCCCCAGAACTTGGCACTGTCACCCCAGATTTTAACCACAGGGCTCTCAGGATTTACACCAACATTCACTGCAGTCCCGAATCCCAGAATCATTTGGAAAAACACTCCCAGCCCATCCAGTCCAGGCTGTGCCCTGTCCCCACCTTGTCCCCAGCCCAGAGCACTGAGTGCCACCTCCAGGCCCTCCTTGGACACCTCCATTTAATAACTCCTTTATTAGTTCAATAATTCTGATGGGAAACATGCACAGAAGAAGCTTTTCTCTGGTGGAATTGCTTAAACTCACCCTGAATCCCCAGGCAGCTGAAGCCAGAGGGGCTCCTCAGTGCAATGGCTCAGATTATTTCCATTTTGCCTCTGTGAACAAACCCACCCAGGGGCAATCCTGCAGCAGGTGCTGGGGGATGCTCTCTCCTACTTTTCCCTCAAACAGCAGCTCTGCTTTCAAACACAAACACACACAGGGAGTATCCCCACAGCGTGCAGTGTGACTGTGGGACGTGCAGGGCAAGCTGCTGCCTCCTCACACCCTCCTGGCTCTCCTGCCACCCCCTCCCACTGCTCCTGCAGCCACAGAGGACACTGGGGCCCTCACCTTGTCCCTCCCTTGGCTGCAGGAGCAGAGGAGAGTGGAAAGCAGGACAGACCTGGGCAATTCCCAGCTCCTCTTCAGCCCCACTCCCAACACAGGCTCCTGCATCCTCCATCCCACCTCCAGCTGCATCTCCCCCGAATTCACCTGGGAACTCCTTCCACAGGTTCCAGGTATCTCCAGCCCCAAGGGCTCAGCCTGTTCTGGCTGGCATCTGTCCCTTGCTCTTTGTCCTGCCTCGGACTTCCTGGGATACCTGGAAAAGGGGAAAACTCGAGGCTTGCCAGCTGGCTCCAGAGGATGGGGATGAGGAGGAGGAGGAGGAGAGGCACTGCTGGCACTTGCAGGGGCACAGCTGGCACAGGGGAGCTGAATGTACAATTTGGAGACTTCCTAGAAGGAGCCAACAGGCTCAGTCAGAGCACTCTTAAATCGGTGTTTACAAAGTCCTGGGCAAACTCAACCATTTCTGTCTGTCACGTCAGAGCCTGCTTGAGGAAATGAGACAAACACACCTTGGTGTAGAAGGAGTTATTATTTAAGCAAACTCAGCCTGACTCATGTTTGTTTTTTAACGGCATTATTGGACAGCACTGACAGAGCCAAGGTCAGGCTGCAAGGGAAGAGGCAGAGGGAAGAGCTCAGAGGGAAGAGGCAGAGGGAAGAGCTCAGAGGAGAGGAAGGTGCTGCTG
>NW_005054308.1:11160526-11161605 GCF_000277835.1 Geospiza fortis | reverse complement strand
TCCTGCTGGGAATGCTCCCATCCCTTTCTCCCTGTTTCCTGGGGCTCTCCCCACATGGAGTGGCACTGCACACCTGCTGCACATCCCTGGGTGCCTTCCCCAGAGGGTGACCTCAGCCAGGCCATCCACCACCCTCTGCTACACTGACAAAATCCAAATAATCTCCTAAAATTGCCACCCTGCCTTTGCCAAGCAAAACCAGCCAACTGCAGTAACAGAGGACAGAGAAAAGTCATCCTCCTTCAAGGAACACTGGGCAATATTCCCACCCAAAGGAAAGTATTTTGCGTTTAAGGAGAAATGAAGTCATAATGACATCACACATCTCAAAGCACACTCCAGACTCTGAAGCTGGCACACCAGGACTTGGCTCCTTCCTCAGTGCCCTCAAACAGCACAAACTTGCAGCTGGATAATATTTTAATTTCTCACCCTTCTATCAAGTTTCCGAGGGTGAAGTTTGTTTAGGAGCAGGGGAGATGCCCCAGGGCTGGAGGGAGTGACCCTGCTCTGTCACTGGCAGGCACAGCTCTGTCTGTCCCCGAGTGGGAGCCGCACACTGGCTGCACTCCCAGCACCCAAATCAAAGCACCCGGGCTTGGGCAGGACTCCTGCGAGCCTCCCTCACCCTGGAGTCATTCTGAGCAAGCTTCAGCAGCCCTGAAATGCTCCAACCTCAGTGACACGAGCTTGGAACAAACACAGAGCTTGGGGGAGCCCCAGTGCGAGCAGAGCCTTTGCACTCTGGACCCTGGCACAGCACAGAGCTGCCCAGTGCTGGAAAACACCTTCTTCACCACAGAACTGCACAATTGTTAAGGCTGGAAAACCCCTCTGAGATCCTCGAGTGCAGCCGTTCCCCCACCACTGACCCTGTCCCCAAGCGCCACAACCTGCCCGTGACCTGAGCTCCTGCAGGCACAGCCACCCATCCTCGCTTCAGCCAAGTTTCCCACTCGCGCAGAGCCCGCCGAGCCGAGCCTCCCCTCCCGGTGACTTCCCCCGTGCCAGGGGCTCCGTGCCCACCCAGTCCCGTTCCTCAGTGCTGCCCATCCCGGGGCTCCGCTGGGCACCGGAGC
>NW_005054308.1:11157369-11159890 GCF_000277835.1 Geospiza fortis | reverse complement strand
CCCCCCCGAGACCAGCCCCGAGCTCGCCCCGGGAGCCGTGCGGGCGCTGTGGGCAGCGCAGCTCTCCCTTTATCCAGCGAATTCTCGCCGATGCTTCTCCCTCCCTTTCGGAGCGATTCAGGGATCGGTGGTTTGGTTTGGTTGCTTGTGTGCAGAAGGGAAGCGTAGCAAGCCCATCTTACTATAACTTGCTGGATTGGAGCCGCTTTTTAAAGATCTGAGGGGTTTTGGCAAAGATCTTTCAATGGATTTCTCAAAACAAACACAAAATTTGCGGTATTTCCAAGCCCGCTGCAAAGGCTTTTTCAGTTGCAGCATCAGTCCAGCTCCTCTGACATTATTGAGGCTTTGGCAGCTGAAATCTGGTCCTGACACCCTTAACAAAGCTCGGTCTTGGCAGAGCATGACACCACAAGCAGCTCATCAGCTGAACTTTTAAAATACCCATTGAAATAAACCCAGCGTAAACCCAGGACCCGAGCAGCTCCTTCTCCAGGTGTGCTCACCTTCACCTTTTGCTTCTGGAGCTGCACTTTGGGGCTTGGGGCTTTCCAGCTGCACAGTCACTGCAGGGCTGGGATCTCTCAGAGATCTCTGGGTTCACAGGGAGATGCAGAGCACGCTCAGGGGCACAGATGTAATTTGGTTTGGAGCATTTCCGTGCCCTTTACCACAGCTGAGGTCCTTGTCCCTGGAAAAGGGACATCTCCGTTGTGTGTGGAAGCAGGAGAAACCAGAGCACCCACAGGAGTGCAATCCCCGCTGCTTGCTCACAAAATACATCCAAAAAGTAAATTGATATTAAACACATTATCAACTTGTTTGATAGGACTCGTGGTTTTAAGACCTGGGGGGTTTTGGCAAAGATTTTTCAATGGATCTCTCAAAAATTTGGCGGTGTTTTCAGGCAGAGAGGCAAACAGCACCCAGTCTGCATGTGTTTGTCCATCACTATAGAAACTCAGGGAAAGAATAACATTAACAAAAGTAAACCCCATCCATCCATGGAGAAACACTTTGTCACAGAGTGGATTTTCTCAGACTCAGAGGACCCAAACCAAAGTGAATGAAGCTGGTCTGGGTGGAGCTGTTAAAGAGTTCCTGAAACGATTTTGGTTTGCCTGCATTTTCCTCTCCATGGTACTGATGTGAGCTTTCTGGACATTATTAGTATTTACTAACAGTAGACACTAGTGGTAGCTATTCACTAGCGTAGCCTTTAGCTTTAATGCTGAATTTACATATAAATTCTTCATGGAGCAAACAATTGTAGTTCTTCCTGGCAAGACCTGGGTGCTCAGAGCAGCTCCTCACCTGCCTCCCAAGGTGTTCCCAGCCAGGATCTCCAGCAGCACCTCCTAAAGGGGAAAAATGGCACAAAAGGGAAAAATCAGAGTGTGCAGCCCTGAGCCAAGCCCTCCCCGAGTCTGCAGGAGGGGGAGGATGAGGTTGGGTGGGTTTCTGTGCTCTCCTCTCAATGCGTGGGTGGGCTGAGGGCCAGCAGTGCTCTGGGCAGGGTTAAAGCTCTCAGGGGGAGGATTTGGAGCCTGGAGAAGGCAGAGCCCAAGCCCCTTCCACCCCTGGCTGTTCTGAACCTGTGCATGTTTGTTTTTTAACAAATGCCGGCCCCAGTGCTGTCCCCATGGTCCATCCCAACTCCCCTCAATGCAGCTTCCTCTCCAGGACTGGCAAAAGTTTATTCCACCTGCATGGGATGCCTGAAAAAAAAAAATGGAATTAAATTTTTAAACAGGAAAATTGGAAAGTATCAGAGAGGGAGATAAAGCACTGGAGTTTGGGGTTTTTTTCCTGTTTTTGTTCCCCTCCTCCTTTTCCTCCTGCTGTAACAATGATGAATCCCAAGATCTGGTTGAGAGGGAGAGTGGCTGAGTGATTCATGGGGACTGAATCACAGTCACTCTGCAGAGGAATTCACTGCTGCTGCTGCAGGTGCAGCTCCATCCCTGCCCTGGATCCCTCCCTGCTGCCCCTCCAGGAGCAGAGAGGGACAGGAACCCACAAAAACAGAGAAAGCAGCTCGGGGTGAGCCCCCTCTGAGCAGCCCTGCTCTCCTTTGCCCACGTGGGAGGGATTTTATCCAAAGGGAACAGGAATACACTGATTTTCTGAGGGTTTTACCCACGGCTGGATCACGCCGCCTCCCACTCCCCCGGGGAAGAACTTTCCTTCTGTTCCCTTTGAGATGCAAGCTTTCCCCCTCTCTCTGAGATCCCCCACTAATGCTGGGATGCAGCAGCAATTGGTACCCAGAGCTGGGCTGGAAAGTGGGGATGCAGCAGCTGAATTCCTGGGATTTCCCAGGATTTGGATTTTCTGAGGGACATCACAGGAGAGGCAGGAGAAGAATCCTGCTCTGCAGCTGATTTACAGCATCAGCTGGGTTGGTGCTTGTCCTTACACAGAATTCTGTCTCTCTGCTGTCACCACCTCCTCTCCTCACATCACTCACACCCAGAGCTCTGGGGATTGCCAGGGATCCACATTCCCAGACTCCTGCTGA
>NW_005054308.1:11147698-11157334 GCF_000277835.1 Geospiza fortis | reverse complement strand
CTGAAAGTGCCCAGCCCAGCCCAGGGGGGGACAGCACAAAACTGAAAGGGTCAGGAAGAAGGAGGTCACCTTGGTGGTTCCCAAACGGACAGGTTTTTAAATAATCCAACTCTGCCATCTGTGGTAGGAGCCCTCCCTGCCTGCAGAGCACTCTGATCCACTCCCCACGGGTTATTTACAGCTCTACCTGCAGACACAAACCTAAATCCCACTCTAAGGCAGCCAAATGTTAAATAGTTACATGTTAGCTTTAAAGCAGAACGTTTGGGTCATTTTTACCAGTAACTATCACTGCTCACAACACAGACATTGTTGGCTCAGCTGTCATTGGAAGGGCACAGAATTATTTTGGAAGACCCTCTCAGAGTAACCCTTGGAGAAATTTGTTATCTCAGGACCAGAGGTGGAACCAAAGCAAGGGGCAACCATGTCAGCATCACCTGGAGGGTCAGAGCTGGAGACAAATTCCACATTTACAGTAATGGGCTGGAAACCACTGAACAATCCCTCAGAAATGTGAGGATGAGTCTCCCCCTGGGAGAGCTCTCTGGCCCATCTCAGTCTCTCTCTCTAGGCCACACAAGTGCGACAGAACTTTCCATCATTTCAACTGGTTTTTCCCAAAATCCCATTTCTAATGAGCAATTTGCACTTGGTTCTCTGCTCCAGCAAGGAAGTTTTGGAGGAAAAAGAAAAGGGAAGCAGAAATCCATCTCCTGCCACCCCCCAGGGCTGAGGGGTGGGTGGCTGTTTGTCCTTCTGCCCTGCAGAGCTCCTTGCCTTCCCTGGCAAGCACAGGGATGAGTTCTGGGATGTGGAGCCCTCCTGGGCTGCTCATTTCCATGCAGATGAGGCTGTGTGTAATTCCATGTGAGTGTAATTCCCTGTGAATACAGATAACTGATGGGGCTGTGAATAAGAGAGCTGAGTGAATCATTCATCATGGATTATTGATAGGATTAATTTTACCTCTTTCTCTGCTCTCAGGATGCCCACGAGCCCCCCCTGAATTTATTTTCCCCCTCTTTAATGGAATATTTCTGGACACAAAGTAGATTAAAACCGAGTAATTTTCCTGCTCTTTGCTGGGCTGAATGAGATGTTTGCTGTCAGGTTAACCCTTGCAGACTCCCCCAGAGTGTCTTCCCTGCTGCTATCACACCCCTTGAGTTCACACTGGGATTTTTAACATCAGCTCTGCTCCTGACAGGACCTCTCCATTTCTGTGTGTGCTGTTTCTGTGTCCCCTCACTGAGTGTGACAAAATCCTGCCCTGTCTCCAGGCAGGACATTCCCAGCTCTGTGGGTGCTGTTTCTGTGTCCCCTCCCTGGTGTGACAAAGGTCCTGCTCGGTCTGAGCGCGGCTCCCCTGGCCCCCAGCACCACAGGGATGGTTTGGGGTGATTTTCCCCAAGGATTGCTCCCTGGAGATGGCTGCAAACCCTGCTGGGGCCCTGCTGCTGTTTCCATGGCAGCACGGAGCCAATTCCACTCGGATTGAGCACAAAACCAAAATAAACCTGCAGGGAGATTTCCCCCTGCCCAGCCCTGGCCCTGGGCACCCTCTGCTCCTCCCTGCTGCTGTGCCTTTGTCCCCTGAGCTGCCTGGGCTGCTGTCAGCAGTGCCTGTGCTGTCTGGGGCTTCTGTGCATGCAAAACCAACTTCCCAAATCCTTTACCTGCTCGGTGAGGCGACATCATTTCTGATTATTAAACCCCTATCAAAAAAATAAACGGAAAAAGGAGAATTCTTTATTCAGAGCTGTTCAAAGAGATGAGAGGAGCCTGCAGGGGGTTTGCAAACCCTCCCTGCCAGCCCCCAGAGGTAAAACCAACCTGTGCCCAGGGCAGTGGGTCCTGAGCTCAGCTCCTGCCAGGGCTCCTGTTCCCAGGATGGTTTTTGGTTTTTCGTCATGTTCCCCTCACGTTTCCAGGCTGATATCCAGGGATCTGCAGCACAGGAGCTAAGCCAGAGCTGTGCTACCCACAGGTTTAGGCCAGGCTTTGCTGAGATGGACACAGGGCTTTTCCCTTCTCTGGCTGGGGCTCAAAGGCTCAGCTGGGATTTGCACAACCAGCCCTGGGTCCAATAAATGCAGGAGGAAATTCAGTATTTGCCCCTCCAGGAAACAAACACCAGGAGTTCCCCACCCCAATTCAACTCACCTCTTGTGCCACGGTTAACCTCAGCCATTTTCACATCTCCTTTCGGCAGTTTCCACCCTGGTTTGGGCAAAATTCATGGCAAAGCCTTGGAGGGAAGGCCATTCTGCAGCTGCCGAGGCACAGCAGGGGCTTTGAGCTGAAAGGGCACCGGGGATGGGCTGGGCACAGGGTGGGGAGGCTCAGCAGGAGGAAATCACCTCTCACCAGCAGCAGCTGCTGGGGCCACACACGGCTATCTGCACTAATGCAGCTTCTGGGGTGATGAAAAAGAGGAAATATAAAAATATATAAAAAATATAAAATATAAAAAAATATACAAAATAGAAAGAATTGGTTGGTTGCCATCCAGCCACAGCTCCAGGGCGGGGACAGCAGAGTGACACAACGGGGCCATCCTGTGGCAGGGGACACTCGGGTCACCAAGAGCCCTCACCTGCCCTGCTGTGGGAAACAGCAAAGGCAAAAAGACTTTCAGCAAGCTGGGAAAGGAGGCTTTAAAAACAGGGCAGAGAAATTGGAGCTAGCTGCAGCTGCAAGGCGTGAAAGTGGAGAAGTTGCAATGGTACAGCAAGCAAGGACATGAAGCAATAGTTTGAGTTTTAGGCTTGGCTGAGATAGATCTTAAGAGTGCAGAAAAATAAGCCAAGCAAGATAGTGGAAGGTTTAAAGCTGAATAATGGTGTGTTGTATATTGTTAATAGAAAGCAGACAAGCTTTGTGTGCAGCAGGTGTAGATGTGCTTTTAGTGATTGCCTAAATAATTATGTGTGAGTTTAGCAATGTGCTGTTGGCCAGGAAGTTTTTAAAATGCTCTGGAGCAAAGAAATCTTTGGCTGCTGCTGGCAGGACCCGAGCTTTGCCACCTTCCAATTGTCTGAACCGTGTGATGAGGCTGATGCTGCAGTAAAGCTCCAGGAACAAACCCCAGCAGTCCTGTCCTGATTGTGGAAAACCCCAGCACACCCTGCCCTTGGGGTTTCCTCATTTCCTCCTTTTTCCTCATGGGATAGAGCAGAGCTGCCCATCCCTGTGCCATCTGTCCCCAGCATGGCAGGGGGGGCAGGGACCCCCCTGCCAGCTGCCACATCCACAGGAATATCTGCAAGAGAAGGCCAAGCACTGGCTGGAAGCTCAATAATCCAATTAAATGCCTTTTTTCTTTAAACAGAATAAATTAATGTGAGGTAGAAAACACAGATTCCTTGGTGAGGATGGTCTGGAATAGAACCAGCTCTGAGATGTCAGCGTTCAGCACTTTTGTTTCTGCTCTGCTCTGGTGAGCTCTGGGATCTGCTCTGCACTGCCAGCCTGGGAGCCTCAGCTGCTGCAGGTGTTTTACAAGACATTTCATCTTTATATAAAACCACAATTGTACCTGCTGAAACACTCCCCAGCCACCAAAGAAAGAAAACAAAAGAGACATTTTCTTCGTGTTGTGCTCTTTTTTCAGCTTTTAAACTCAAAAGAGCACCTTTTCTGTAGCTCCTTTTCTAAACTATGTGGGTTATGCACTTTTTTTTTTATTTTAAAGGTGCAACAGCCATCTCCATGAACTGGTGTGACTCCCAGGAGTTCAGGCACCTACCTGAAAACCCTAAAGCTGTGGAACATGAAACCAAACTGCAGGATTTTTAATAAATGCAAGGGCAGCAGGTGACCAGAGCTGCTCCAGTGCAGCTGGAACTGGAGTCCAGTTTAATGCTGGTGCTCTCAGCTCACCTCTCCTGATTCAGGGGTTTTAGTTCCATTCCTGCCTTGCCATTTACCTCTTCCTTCTCCCTGCCCTCTCTGAGCCTTTTCTGGCTCTCCTGGGAATGCCAGAGGCTTTCATTGCAGGGACAGGGGACTGCAGGATTTGTCACTAAAGGGAGCAGGGGGGCTTGATCTGCCTCCTCTCCCTGACTGAAGGGCAGAAAAGTGACACCAAGTGGGACAAAGGGGCTCCATGCAGCTCCTCTCCAGCCAGGGTGAAGCAGGGGCAAAGGGCAGAGGCAGCTCAGGGGCAGAGCAGCAATCACAGGAAAGAAATCACAGGAAGCTTTCCCAGCCCCTGGGGGGGATCCCAGGGACCTCAGCCACTGCAGGAATTCTACCCAGAGTCATTTTCCTCCTCAGATCCTCTCATCCTGTCCTTCCCCTTTCTCTGTCCCTCAGCTCTCCCAGGTCCCTCTCTGCTGGCTCCTGTGTCTCCAGGGATGCATTAATGTCCCCAGCCTTGCTCTTACCCCAGGAAACCCAGAGCCAGCACCACCTGCAGCTCCCTGCTCGCCCTCTCCTGCTCAGTTTTCCCTGCTGGGGAAGTGCCCATGGGCACATCAGCACATGCTGGCAGCACATTCATTGCTTCAGAGCAGTTAGAGAGCTGCAGAAGCAACTCCTTGCCATTCCCGGGGCTGTTTTTTCCAGGAACAGGCACTGGGAGAGAGGAGAGCAGCCGCTGGTGCAGCAATCAGCGTCTCCAGAGGGGAAGCAATCAGCGCCAGCCACAACCTTTACTCCTCAAAGCTCCCCAGAGGGAACATTTCAAAGCATCAGAAGGATTTAAACCTGTCCAGCTGCTGCTGAGCCATAATTACCAGTTGCACAGTCAGCTCCCACTGGGGCTGACAAAGGCTCAGCAGCAAATCCTCTGCTGGTGCCCCTGCTGGAGGATTTATAGAGGCCGGGCAGGCAGGGGGCAGGGGCAGCAGGAGAAGGGAGCTGCTCACCAGGGGGAACATTTGCCTTCAGCTGCCTGGGGAGCTCCAGCAGCGACCCAGCCCCTGGCTCTGGGACACAGGGGCAGCTCCTGGGGCCAGTCCCCAGTGGGACATGCGGGATTTGGGCTGCTGTCCTCAGCAGGAGCCCCCACTGTAGGATTGATGGGGGTAGCACGGGTGGGACGGACGGAGAGCAGAGATCTCTGCAGCCAGGCCAGGAACTTGGGGTTTATGGCACAGGGCCGAGTGCAGGGCCCTGCTGGGATTTGGGGTTTATTGCAGAGGGCCTGGGGCAGGGCCCTGCTGGGATTTGGGGTTTATTGCAGAGGGCCTGGGGCAGGGCCCTGCTGGGATTTGGGGTTTATTGCAGAGGGCCTGGGGCAGGGCCCTGCTGGGATTTGGGGTTTATTGCAGAGGGCCTGGGGCAGGGCCCTGCTGGGATTTGGGGTTTATTGCAGAGGGCCTGGGGCAGGGCCCTGCTGGGATTTGGGGTTTATTGCACAGGGCCAAGTGCAGGGAGCTGCTGGAGCTGCCAGGCACAGCTCAGAGCAGGCCCGAGAGAAGAGAGGGGCAGAGAGGATGAGAGGGTAAGAGAGCAAAAGCGTAAGAGAGTAAAAGGGGTAAGAGAGTAAAAGGTAAGAGCTAAGAGATAAGAGGTGAGAGCTAAGAGAGCGAAGTTCCCGTTACAATACAATAAATCATCTTCTGTGTTGAATATTCTAATTCTCACTAACCAATCTAAACCCACACTGGGATGGCCTGAGAGGATCCTTGGAAAGAGCTCCTGGGAGCTGCATCCCACCCACACCTGGAGCACCTGGAGCACAAACATCCATCCCTCCCTGCAAGGAGACCTTTGGTCAGTTCAGCCCCCCTGGCACAGCCTTGCCCCAGCACTGCAAGCAGCCAGGCACACCATTTAAAATCATTTTAAAATCCATTTAAAATCGATTTTTAAGCACAAAAAGGCGTTTTCCTGAGCACAGCCACAGGATTCCTTTTCCACACACTTTATTTACAGCAGTCTCCCATCTCTGGGCTTCCAAGCCACAGCTCCCTCCAGCAGGATTTCTTTTGGGGTGGGAATGGGATGCTGCTCATGGTTCTGTCATGGCAGGGGATGGAGTGGGATGAGTTTTGGGGTCCCTGTCACAGCAGGGATGGGTTGGGATGAGTTTTGGGGTCCCTGTCACAGCAGGGATGGGTTGGGATGAGTTTTGGGGTCCCTGTCACAGCAGGGATGGGTTGGGATGAGTTTTGGGGTCCCTGTCACAGCAAGGATGGGTTGGGATGAGTTTTTGGGGTCCCTATCACAGCAGGGATGTGTTGGGATCACTGGATGAGTTTCTGGGGTCCCTTCCCGAATTCCCGGCCGGTCCCGGCCCCGCTCGCTCGCTCGCGCCCTCCAGCGGCCACGCGGGGCAGGTGCAGCTCCGGCCTCGCGTGCCGAGCTCAGCCCTCCCCAAACCCTTCCCGAATTCCCGGCCCCATCCCGAGCATCCTTCGGGCTCAGCCCTCCCCAAACCCTTCCCGAATTCCCGGCCCCATCCCGAGCATCCTTCGGGCTCAGCCCTCCCCAAACCCTTCCCACCCCTGCCCCATCCCGAGCTCAGCCCTCCCCAAACCCTTCCCCCCACTTTCTGCCCCTCTGGCAGAGCATCCCAGCCCCTCCTGCTCGCTCTGACAGCACAAACACCGAACCTGTTCCCCTTTAGAAACCTCTGCTCGCACCCAGGGCTACAGAGACACCTGGAAGTTCTGTTCCTCGGACTCCGGGACAGCAGCCTGCTTGTCCCTGCTGTCCCCCCGGTGCCAGCGCTCAGCGAACTGCACGGCATCGTGGATGCTGTGGAAGGCCAGCTGGCCCCCAGCGCCGCCTGCCTGGCCGGCCCAGCCTCCCTCCCGCAGCCGCTGGCGGATGGAGGGGTTGCAGTTGGCCAGGAGCACCTGCACACCGACCTCCCTGTAGTCGTGGTGCGTCTCCTTGAGCGCAGAGAGACCCACGGTGTCTATGAACTGCATGGCCCCGCAGTCCAGGATCAGGGTGTGCATGTCCGTGGAGGGGGGACGGGCATCTCCTGGAGGGCTCTCAGCCCTGCTCCTGCCCTGTCTCAGGCAGCCACAGCCGGTGCTCCAGCAGCCCCTGGTGCTGCCTGGCTCTGGCCGTGCCCGGTTCCCCAGGCTGGCAGCCAGCAGCACGGGGTTGAGCCCGGTTTTCTGGTACAGCACAGCCTTGAAGTAATCCTTGTTGGCGTAGTACAGGGAGCACTCGAAGCGGAAGATTTTGACGTGGGCAATGCTGCTGAGCTGTTTGTAGGCGGCCTGGTCCTCGTAGACCTCCCTGTCGCTGACCCTGCCCAGCAGCGTGGCGCGCGGCCGCTGCGTGCGGAAGATGATGCAGAGCAGGGCGAAGCAAACGCCCACCAGGAGCCCGATCTCCGTGGTGACCAGCGTGGAGCACAGCATGGTCGCCCACCACACCGCCGTGTCCAGCTTGCTGAGCTGCCACATCCTGGGCGTGTCCCTGAACCTCCTGAGGCCGCCCCGCAGGTTGACGATGGTGACCACGCCGAGGATGGAGGTCTGCAGCGAGTAGAAGAGCGGGGAGATCCACAGCAGCACCAGCAGCAGCACCAGGGACGTGACCAGCCCGGACACCTGGGTCTGGCTCCCCGTGGACTCCTTCAGCAGGGTCTTGGTGAGGGCAGCAGAGCTGGCGAAGCAGTAGAAGAAGGAGGGGATGAGGTTGCACATGCCGATGGCGATCATCTCCTGGTTGGCGCTGACGGCATAGCCGTGCTTCTTGCCAAAGATTTCTGCCAGGGACACGGTCATGGCAAAGCCAATGACGGCGATGGGCAGAGCATCCAGTGCCAGGCTGGGAAACAGGCTGAAGTCTGGGACAGTGGGCTTCCTGAAGCCCGTGGGGATGTCCCCACACACGGCGGCCTTGTAGCGCTGCTCAAAGTCAAAGTAGTGGGAGATGAGGGTGGCTGCGATGACCACCAGCAGCTCGATGGGGAACGGGGCCTTCAGCCTCTCCTTGTAATGCTCGTTGAGCTCCTTGACGGGCACTATGATGGCCAAGGCCACCAGGCTGGTGAGCAGGTCGCAGATGTTGGTGTTGTGGATGTGCCTGAAGAGGTCCACCCAGGTGAGGATGAAGGAGCCCACCCCCTCGTGCCGGGGGATCTTCAGGCCCAGCAGATATTTCATCTGGGAGGTGATGATGGTGAGGCTGGAGCCTGTCACGAAGCCACCCAGCAGGGGCTCTGACAGGTAGACAGCCACGAAGCCCATCTGTAAAACCCCCAGCAGGATCTGGAAAGCAAAGCAGCCACAGCCTCAGCATGGGTGAGAAGGGCTGGAAAGGGTGGCTGGCAACTTATGTCACTTTGCTGCCACTTCAGCAGCTCTGGCTACTCTGTCTGGGGATGTGCTGAGCATTCCATGACAGAAATTTTCCTTCAGGAATTAATCTCGGGTATGGAAAACTGGAGAGACCTACCCTTAACACTTCTCTGTGCCTGGGGATGCCACACAGAAAATCCCCTATGAGGTCCCTGCTGCTGCCTCCTCACAAGCAGCCTCATCAGAGCAGCTCGGGGTAGCACTCACTTGGGATGCCCTGAATTTCAGCTGTCCCAGTGGAAAAGCCTGGAATTGCTGTGGCAGCTCAGCCTAGGCAGTGGGGACGCTGCCAGGGAGAACAGCAGGGTCCTTGAGGGTGGTCCTTGCCAGCCCCAAACCTGCTCTGAGCTGCCCAGCTGCAGGACTGAGGCAGTGGGAAGAGGGTTCACAGATCCTTCTCTTGCTGAGGATGTTTCAGACACATCCAAGGTTATCCCATGGAGGAAAACAGCCCCCATTCAGCTGTATTTGCACTTTAAAAATCACTGCATTCATAAATATTCAAGGGTGTCAGGGCCTAGAAACCTTTCTCAGGACTCTTAAATCTGACCCAACACTTAGAGATCTCCAACTCAGAGACATTCCTAGGAGGAAACAGCGCCAGGGTGAACGTTTGTACCTGGTAAAGGCCCACCAGGAAGCTCAAGGAAAGGGCCACGGTGATGGCGTAGCAGCTCCTGTCACAGAGCTCTGTCCCGTTCCTGGGGGAGCTGGAGTTGTCCCCGAGGGCGGCACTGCTGTCCCCATAGCCTGCCAGCTGCAGGTGGCGTGTCACCGACTGCCCCACCATGAGGCACAGCACGCCGAAGGAGCCCACGCTGGCGTGGCGCGACGTGGCCGTGGCCGCGTAGATGATGTTGCAGAAGAAGTTGGTGTAGATGCCGTAGACGGGGTCCTGGTTGGCCAGCAGCGAGTAGGAGATGGACTGAGGGATGGCCACCACGCCCACCAGGAGCCCCGAGACCACGTCCCCGAGCAGCTGGGAGCGGGGTTCGTCCCGGGGCAGCCACTCGAGCACGGGGAACAGCCGGCGCAGGGCCCGGCCCAGGGCCCCGGGGCTGCACCTGCAGGCGGCTCTGGCCTTCTCCAGGATCAGCGCCCTGCTGCTGCTGCAGCCTGGGGGCTCCTGCTCCTCCAGGCGGATGAAGGTGGCAGGAGCCTCCTGCCGCCCGAGGGAGCCCAGGGGGGCTTTGCTGGGTGCTGGCTCCTGGCTGGACGTGTCCTCCATGGGCACAGGGGGGCTAAGGAGGGAGAGCACGCAGGAGTGAGGGGCTGCAGGCACGAGCACGGGGGCTTTGATTAGCTCCAGGGCTCGTGGCATGGGCAGATAAGTAAATAAATAAATAAATAAATAAATAAA
>NW_005054308.1:11125553-11147594 GCF_000277835.1 Geospiza fortis | reverse complement strand
ATAAATAAATAAATAAATAAAAGCAAATTATCTCATACAAATCCAACAAAAGCTTTTTCCCAAGGTTGATTCGTTTGTTGTCACTTCTGGAGCTGATTAACCACAACCTCCAAATAAGGGGCACAGACACAGAGGCCCCCCCCCATACTCCTTCCCCATCCCTCTTGTTTTGAAACAGGAACTTCACTGAATCTCAGTGACATTTCCCTGAATTTCACTCAAACTAAAACTCCTTCAAGAACTCTGACTTGCTGTCAAGACACTGCTACTTAGGCAAAACCTTCTTTTGGAAATGTTAAGATATTCCAAGGGATATTTTAGGAACCAAGATGTGGGTAAGAGAAATAATTTGCCAATTAATGTTTCCTTCAACATTACATAGTTTCAAATTTCATAAGTGGCTTCCATCAAACAGGGGCTCCCATCTGCAGAATGAAACCAGCCCGCTTTTTCAGGCTGGTTAAGTTACAGAGACACCCTCCAGAGCCACTCCAAGTTTTTTCAGTCAAAATGCAGCTGCACCAAAACACCTTTTTGTGACAACTGAACCACAGACAGAGAGAAAAACACCCCTGAGGGGAGACCCAGAGTGGCTGTGGTTTGGAACCGAACTGGGATGAGGAGAAATCCCATTCCCTGCCCTGCACACATCACCAAATCTTACCTGTGGCTGCAAACTGGGTGTTTCCTCAGCACCTGGAGCTTCTCCCCTGGGCACAGAGCTGTCTCCACCTGGCAGCACCCCTGGGCAGAGGAAAAGCTGGCCCAGGTGGCACCTCCCTTGGGATCTGAGCTGCTGAGCCAAGCCATGTCTCTTTTATCTCTGTGCAGGCGCTGGAAACGCTGCAGCCGCCAAGCAGAGCTGTGTTTGGAAAACAAACACCATTCCCAGAGAGTATTTTGGCTGACAACTTGTTCTGGACACCAAGAATGATTGAGGGGGCTTAGAGAAGTGCTCCTGCCTGATAAGAGGATTGCTTGGATCTGGAGAAGTGTTTGCTAAACAAGGGCAGCGATGGAAAGAAACCTCCCTGCTCTGCCCCTCTCTGAACCCAGCGAGCTCAGGTCCCACTGGGCTCCTCTGCTCAGGGTTTCAGCTATTCTGGACAAGCTTTTGTGCCAAAAACCAAGAAGCAAAGCTCATTCCAGAATGCCTTTCCTTTCCTGGTAGTTTTTCCTCCACGGAGGTTCTGCAAAGCAGAGCTGTGGTGACACAGGTTATTTCAGGGAGACAGCAGAACTTTGGATGATTCCCATCTGCACAATTCACATTTTGCAGAGCCTTTTGCCACACATACCAAGGGGCTTTGCTGTGCAGAAACACAACTGGGAAAAGAGCAGGGTTGTATTATTTGGTGGGTAAAGGTGAGCAATTGCAGCAGCAGCCAGGAAAAGAGGATTGTTCATCACCCTGGATGGAAAGAGCAGCCTCATAAATACCAGCTGGAACTGCTCTGCCCTTGTCAGCTGTGCCAACAACCTCCAGCAGCCCTCTGAGCACACACTCCCCCTGTTCTGCCCCCTTCTTTTCCATCTCTTTCCCACTGGCCCAGTCCAGATTTTGCTGGATGTGCCATGCCCTGTGCAGCTGGATCAATTCCTGCCAGGCAGGCACCTTGGAGAGGGGACAGGGGATGGAGAGGTGGAATTCCACAGGGTTTGGATGCAGATGCTGGGGAGACACCCTGAGGGAAGAGAAGGGGGAAACCAGCGTCCTGAGCTGCATTTATCTCATCAGGGGAAGTCTGGATCTCAGTAATTAGGAGTAAATAAATAAGGAACATCCGTGTTCTCTGGCAGCAGGAGAAAATGAGAGCACATGGTAGGGAGGCAGCTGCTCAATCTTTTTATCTATTTATATCAATTCTTTTTTTTTCCCCTCTGCCTTTCCTCCACAGCTCATGTATTTTCAGGTGCAACACTGAGAGTTCCCCTTCCCTTCCCCTGCTCTCAGTAACAGACTCTATCTTTCCTTTCAGGCACTTTGTAACTGTTCCTACTTACAGCTCATTTTGTGCCTTGGCCTGGATGATGTGGTCTCTACTCCTCATTTTCTTTTTCCATCTTCTTCTCCAGCAAATGACCCGAATTTCTATTTTCTCCATGAATCCTTCATCCTGAAATTCACTGAAGTGATGAGTCAGCCATTGAAGAGCTGGCCAGGCTGGACTTTTAAGTCTGATTGTTCCCTGGGATGAAACACAGCTGAGCACAATCCATCTTTGGGTTTGATCTTATTTAGGAAGTTCCAGCTCTGGATCTCTGCCCTGAGCACCACAAGAATGGGGTGAAGCACTTTTTCAATGTGTGGCAGGATTTAGGTTACCTCCAGCCTGCTGCTGCTGCTTTTCCCTCCCAGTTCCATCTTCATTTCTATACTCTGGAGCTCTTTTATCTGTTGAGATTTCCTTTATGCCCTGATCAATCTTGGGAAGCCCTGACAGAGCCCTGCTCTTCCCCCTCCCCAAGATTTCCACCTCCAAGCCTTCCCTGCCATCCTCCCCTAGAACTTTTTTCTCCACTTTCTTGTGCTCAAATTCCCAGTTGCTTTTGTACACTCCAATAATAAATGTCTATTTCAATACATTCCATACTTTAAGATATTCCATACTTCTTGCAGCTCTCAAGCTCCTTGTCCCAGCTGGTTCTCTGTGCTGGAAATTCCAGCTGTGGGCACTGAGGACAGGCCACTCCATGTCCTCCATCCCAGCAGAGGGGCTGTGAGGACACCCTAGGTGACACTGTGCACATCTCTGGAATTCCTTTTCCTGCATGAGGTGAGGCAAGGGCAGAAAATACAAAAGTTTCATGTTTTCTATGGGGAAAGCATCACAAAAAAAAAGAAACCCACCAGGGAACTCCAGGTGACCTTGAGGCACCCAGGGCTGTGCTGCCCTCCCTGTGCAAGGTCAGCACAGCTGAAACAGTTTGTTTCCAAAAGCATCTTCAGGGCTTGCTCTTTATTGCCACTATAAACTCAGCCCATGCTCAGCTCCATCCTGGGCTGCACAGATGGTTTTGGACAAGGCAGGTGGGGACAGGACCCTGCCTGCACTGACACAGCCCCCTCTGCTTCCCAGAGCATGAAATCCAAAGTTTTTATTCCTGGCATGGTGTGTGAGCAATTAAACATCCATCTATGCCACGCTGCAGGCAGGTGACAAACAGAGCAGTGCCAACAAGCTCCAGCCATAAGGAAATGCAGGAGGGGCATTTGCTGTTTTCTAGCCTGAAGTGAGCAAAAACCATGGAATTTCCTGTGTCTGGGATTGTTATCCAGGCATTTTCAACAGGAAAATGCAGCAAACTGAAGTTTGTGCTGCTGTGTGAGTGCATCCCTTCTGTTTTACAGGACAGGCTGCCACCTCCAGTTTTCCTGGGAACAGATTTAACTGCACTGCACAAAGGGGCTTGGTTTGCTTTAAGGTTTGTAAATATATTTGTGATTATTTGGCTTCTGGAAGCCTCTGAGGTCATGGGGCAGCCTGGCTTAGCCATGGCTGCACCCACTGCTCCCCATGACTTAGATCACAATTTTTATTTTTTTTAAAAAAAAGGAAGTGAGGCAGGTAAAGGTGCCAGGTTAAGAGAGATGCTTTCCCTTACCTTCACATGGGGGTTCTGACAGCATTTTTGGATGGCTGCTGGTTCAGCTTCACTTGAAATGTATTTACTGCAAACCATCATCTTTTTTAAGGGGAAAACAAGGAAAAGGAGACAAGCCCAGAAGTGGTGCCACTGCTGAGATGGCAAAACACAGCAGAAGCACCCGAGGACAAAAAAGCTGAACAGAACCTCTGCAGTTGTTTCTTGGAAAGGGATTATTTACATTTCTGCAGGAGATAACACATCCCAGGAAACATCCCCTGTTCCCTGGCAGGGCAGTTTAATGTTCAGGGGCCCCAGCAGGGCAAAGATAACACAAATACTGAGAGGCCAAAAGTGTCCCTGCCCCTGGGACTGCACCTAGGGGGGGCTGAGGGACCAGGAGAACTACAAATGAACAACTATAAAGAGCATTTTCACTCCTGGAAGATGGAAAAAAGAGCCAAGCACGTCAGCTATAGAGGTTCTGGGGAGCACTCTATACAACAAGGAGGAAAAAATTCATTTTGCTGCCCCTTGTTGCTGTCCCTGCTTCTCCCTGCATGGCACATTCCCAGTGCTTATGGATCTTTTCCAGATTATCCAGATAATCACTGCAATGGCTCTGCAAACAGATTCAGCTGATTCCAGATGAATACAGTGGCGTAAAACCGTGCAGACACATTTCTGTTTCCCACTGACCTGGCACCCAGCCCAGGCTGTTGGGCACCCTCAGGGGGCGAGGACCTGGCACAGAGAAGCTGCCCCATCCCTGGAAGTGTCCAAGGCCAGGTGGGACAGGGCTTGGAGCACCTGGGAAGGTGTTTGGAATGAGATGATCTTCCAACCCAGTGAAGAGTTTTCTCCCAATACTGTCACCCTGTTCTTTAAGTTCTTCTAAGCCTTCTGATGTTTAAATTTTTGTAATGGAGTTTCTCACACACTTTTATGTAAACAATGATTGGTTTTGCATTCCTTTCTGGAGGAGGAAAAATTTGATGGACTGTTGGTTTGACCAGTGTCAGTGGAGAGGTGGCAATTCCATCCTCCAATGCAGCGTCACTTTTAGAATTCTATATATATTGAGATGGAGAAATAAACTTTTTTTCTTTTTACCTTGGAAGTTTCAGCGTGCCTGACGTTCATTTCGTGTCCTATTGCAACACAACACCTCATCTAACCTCCCGCCACGTGACAGGATTGGATCTTCCACCAGATTTCAAACAGGAGGAGGTTTTTTTCCCACCACTCAAACACTGGGATGCTGTCACAGGGTGTGGTGGCAGCTTTGGGACAAGGGGTGATGGAGCTTCTCCACGAGGAGGTGCTGCAGAAGCTGCACCAAAGGTCTCACAGGTTTGTGTGGAAGGTTCTGAAGGGGCTGGAGCCCTGGGACACCTTTCCCAAGCAGCCCCCAGAGGCTGGGGGTCCCACAGGAGCAGGGATGGCAAGGATGAGTTAATCCCAGGTAAGGCAGAGCCTAAAGCTGGCTAGGTAAATAAATAAATAAATAAATAAATAAAGGTGCTGCTGGCTGAGCCTGGTTCCCTCAGCTGGGAACCAGACTGGCTTGCCTGGAGGCAAGGGCTGTTCTCTGCTTTTCAGGAGGGAGCTCCTGCAGGCATTGCTGTACCCCAGTGCTCCTTCTCCTCTGCTGGCACCAGCACAGGAGCTGCAGCCTGTGCACAGAGGTCCCCTGAGGTAAAAGGCATCCTCAGGTAAAAGCTGAGCCAGGCTGGGCCAGGAAAGCCTTTTCCATAACTCAAGGACACCTTTGCATACACAATGTCACAGGAACTGCCCAGAACTGCCCTCACAGCTGCTCGCAGGTTTTTCTGGCTCCTCCTGGCCATGACCTGAGCAAGCCACAGAACCTGGGACAGAATCACAGAATCAAAGGGGAGGGACCCACAAGGACCATCAAACCCAGCCCCTGGCCCTGCACAGCCCCAAAATCCCACCCTGGGAGGGTTTTCCAAACCCTCCTGGAGCTCTGGCAGCCTCGGGGCTGTGCCCATCCCTGGGGAGCCTGGGCAGTGCCAGCACCCTCTGGGGGAAGAACCTTTCCCAAAATCCACCCTAAAGCTCCCTGGCACAGCTTGATTATCTCAAGGAGCACTGAAATTTATCTCAAGGAGCACTGAAATCCACAGCAGCAGTTCTGCAAGGCTGAGCGTGCAATAGCAGGTGCCGTAACTGCGCCTGTTGTAAAGTACAAGCAGCACCAAACACCAAACAAAATGCGGCCATTTCCACACCTCAGGAATTCAGGCCTGGCACAGGGGCACATCACTGTCCCCACATGCTGTTTTTGGTTATTAATGCCACCACAAACCCCGTCCTGGCTGCACACAGCAGCTGGGGCAGAGCAAGGAGAAGGTGCCATCAGTCAGTGACAACAAAAAACCCCATAAATGTCATCTTTTAATTGTGCTGAAGAAATCCCAGTGATTTTACCAGATTTGACAGAAAATTCTCGTGCTAACAAATTAACAGTTAAGAATAACAACGGGTACAGCTCGGACAGGACAGGGCAAGGAGAGAGAGCCAGCACGAGGCAGGGGATGGGCACAGAACTGATGGCAGGACATGGGACAAAATCAAATTTTCCCCACAAACCTGTGGCTGGTGAGCCCAGCACTGAGGCAGGGGCTGGTGGCAGCAGCTCTGTCCCCACAGGGTGACACAGCTCCCCCAGCACCCTGCGCCCCACCACCCACCTGGGGGCTTTTACACCTGCTTTTTACTGCACAGACAAATCACAGCAAAAAAATAAAGTGATCTTTTCCACACACACCATAATTTCCCCACATTTTACTCCAGTAACACACAAATTATTTTGTAAACAGGTCAGATCTGCTGACCAATGGGACCTAGGCCAGGCCTGAGGTCCTGGTTGGTTAAACTGGTTCTCCAACCAGCTCCAGGCACAGTTTGCCACTTCGTGTGTTCTGCAGAAGATTATTTACATCTAAAATTATTCTGAATTTTCAATTATTAAAAAATCACCAGAATTTCAATTATTAAATCACCAAATTTCAATTTTTTTCTCAAATTTCAATTATTTACCACCAAATTTCAATTATTAAAAAACCCCAGGACATACCAAGAACATATTAGAGATATTCAGGAACACAAAACTAAAGACTCAAAGAATCATGTGCTTGTCATAAAAAACGAGATTTTACCTCTCCTTAACCATGTTTCAATTGCATTTCAAATAAACCTAAAATTTACTTCTTTAAGTAAAAAAATCAAATATAAAAAATTGGACCCAAATTCAACAAAATGTTTCCCACCTCCATGTGGAATCTTTAGATCATTTGGGAGATGGACTAAGTGCTGTCAGAGCTGGGATTCAAATATTAAAGCAGTAATTTTACCTCAATGGAAATTTGGTTCTCCATCCAATGCTGCAACATTTGATGAATTTGCACATCAAATACCATTATGCCTTAGCTTATAGAATCTCTAGAAAATAAAATAGACAGGTACTAATTATGCTATGAACTAAATCTAAATATTAAATATTTGCCATTTTACCTAACCAGAGGCCTTGCTTTTAGCACTGCAATGATCTCCAAGGAAAAAGCAAGGCGCAGAAAGATTTCCACTTCGGAGAGAATCTGACTGAAATGATAAAAATCAGGTTGATTTTCACACGAGCAGCTGACCCTCCAAAGGCTCATTAGGATGATGACCCAGTGTAATTAATTCTTGGGATTTAACAAGGTCATTCCCAGTGCCAAGGCTGCACTAAAGCCAGGGTTGCTCTTGTCTGTGCCAGGAGAAAGGGCAAACCCTTCTGGTGTGGAGAAATCCACCAAGGCAGCGGCACAAACACAGAGCCCAGCATGGCAAGAGCAGCACAGGAATATTTGCATCTCAGCTTCACCACCTAAGCCATGTCCATTAACAAAAAAACTAAAAATGTCAATTAACTGAAGTGTTTAATCCCTTTTCCAAAGCAGGTGGAAGAAACCCAAGCCACAAGAGAAGATAATGCCCTGAAGCAGGTTTTGGCCTGAAGAGCTTCACCCTCAGCTGGACCTGGGACAGAGCCCAGGCAGAGCTCACCAACCTCAGGCCAAGGCTCTGGGCATGGCTCAAAGCCAGGATTTAACTGCTTTTCCTGCAGTTCTCACCTCTGCTCTTCAGCCCCACCAGCAGTGGATTCCAACCCCTTGGCAAAAGGCAGCAGAGACAAAAGGGCGGCTGAGATTCCTCCCAGGAGGGAGCAGCTTCCATGGTGCAGCTCTGCTGGCCTGGCTGGGACAGCCAGGAGTGGCTGAGATTACAGTGAGACAAAAATAGAAACCAACAAACCCAGAAATCCCTGATTTCTGCTTGTGCCATGCTGTGGACAAAGGCACAACAGCAAATCACAGCCAGGTGTGGACTGAGATTACAATGACACAAAAATTAAAAGCCACAAACCCAAAAAATCTCTGATTTCTACTTGTGCCACACTCACTGTGGACAAAGGCACAACAAATCACAGCAATCCCATAATAAAGACACCTCCAGGTTCAGCTGGGCAGCACAAACAGCCCCACAAACCCACTGCCAGCCCCACAAACCCACTGCCAGCCCCACAAACCCACTGCCAGCCTCACCATCCCTCTGCCAGCCCCACAAACCCACTGCCAGCCTCACCATCCCTCTGCCAGCCCCACAAACCCACTGCCAGCCCCACAAACCCACTGCCAGCCTCACCATCCCTCTGCCAGCCCCAAACCAGGCCGGGGCTCCAGCCTGGGACCCCTCAGCCAGCAGAGCCCCAGCCCTGGTCCTCCCAGAGGACTGGGAGCGTTTGGGGCTGTTTTACACTCACTTTACTGCTCAGGAACTTTGGCTTTATCAAAAGATCATAAAAAGGGAGCAACATGTCACATGGAACTCATCACACACAGCCTCTTGGGTTTACAGTCAATATTGAGAGACTGGCAGCACAACCCAGGAGGAAGCAGCAGCAGGAGGAGGAGCTGGTCCTGCAGAGCTGGAGCTGCAGAGCCTTACAGGACAGCAGCATCACTCAGTCCCAGCTTGGAAATGTCAGCATGAAACCCAAAACGAGCTCCCCGTGCCCACTGCAGTGCCTGAAGTTTGTGAGGAGGACTGAAAATTGTTTTTGTGTCAGAACACTCAGACAAGTGAAACATTTCAGGAAGAAAAAGAGCCTGGCATTCAGCAGAAGAGTGCTAAAGAGATTTCCAGTACAGCTGAGAGTTCATTTCCATAATGCTCTGTTGTTGTCATTAATGTGCTAATGATCTCTTAATTCTTCATTTAGACTGATAATTGCTGATTGGGACATTGGGGAACAGAGCTGAGCTGATTTACACCAGCTTCCAGTCTGGTCCGGGGTTCTGCAGGTTGCACTGGAAGGAAGATCCCTGCTCCAGACTGATGGATAACCCAAACCCAACCGTTCTGAGGGGCCAAATTCACACATTCACAAATTCGGGGGATGGGGGAAGGCACAGGAAGCAGCGAGTATGGCAGATTTCCCCTTAAAAATGCCCAGCACATGCCCAGCACTGTTCATTTCGAACAGCAGAAGGCAGGAGAGCCCCTTCCAGGACAGGACAGGAATATCACAAAAGCATAAATGGAGATATCAGCTGCTGCATCCATCACAGCAGCAAAACATAAATATATAAATATATGGATTCCTTTATAAACAAATGCTTTGGAGGAAATGTTTCCAATCAGTGATCCCCAATTCATATAGATAAATTAGATTGCTTTAAAGGGTCCATACACAAAAAATGTGCTGCTTGCCAGCAGGGTCAAACCAGATCCATGTCACTGCTAAAAAACAATTCCAGGCCTAAGAGGAACAGGGCTGAAACCCACTGTTGTAAGAAATTCCAGCCATAATCAGCTTTAATCTCCAGTTAATTCCCAAGAACTCCCTCTTGCACTGAACTCTGGCAAATGGCATTTATTTCAGTTCCCATTTAGCCAGGACAGTGTGCATTAATAGATACTTATTAATTTTAAATAAGAATATTAAAAGTATTTATTTTGGTTGCCTGGCTGCTTTTGCTGTTGCATTTTAATAGCTTCTTGTGTTTTGCTGGAAATGAAATTTGGAGGCTGCACAAACAGCACTGAGGCCAAATGCAACGTGCTCCAGGTAATGTTCAGCACATCTTTTAGATATCATCTAATTTAATTACCTGAAAAATAATTTTATGGCTGTTTTATTGTGCTTTTATGTAAATAAATACCCAGGAGCCACAAATACACATCCCACTAGTTGCAGGAAGTGGGTCCCTTTTGAAGCTAACACTGCTATTCCTCCCTTCCTGGCACAGGTAGGAATGGATTTACAAAACCATCTTTTAATAAATAAAGGTTTGGAATTTGGTTACACAAACCTGTGTACGGTCACAAGCGAAAAAATCTCCACCTGGGCAGCATGGAAAGAACATGGGACAGAGGAGAAGAGGAAAGAATCACCCAGAGCAGTTGTTATTTGACTTTTGTCCCACTCAGTGGCTGCCCTGAAGTGTCCTGGCCAGCAGCTCCTTCCTCCCATGCCTCAGGGCAGAGGGGTGAGCACAAGCAGCTGCAGGAAGGCAGGAACATTTGCAATAACAAATAAAACATCTGCAACCACCTCGTGCTGTCCTTTTTCATCAGCACTTTCAGGGCTGCTCTGCCCTCTGGCAAAAGAGGAGTTAAAAATCAGCATTTCAAAGCTGCACCGAGGCTTCTGTTCAAAGTTCCAGAGATTCTTTCTGATCTTGTGAGCAAACTGAGCTGCAAAGGGACTCCCCCAAGCCATGGCACTGCCACCCCTGTGGGGACAAACCTGCCCTCCCAGGGGCCCTGCACACAAACCAGGTTTGGTTAAAAACTGAAATACAGCCTCAAAATGTAACCCTGCCACTGCTCCTCACCGCTCAGCCCAGTCCTCCCTGGCAATGCCAATGCAGTGAGCACAACTCCCCAAGCTGCACAAAGCATCCTCAGCCCAGCATGAAAACGTTCCTGCAGGAGGTTACAGCAGCAAAGGGAAAATTCAGCAGAATTTGGGATTCATCTCCTTCATAAAGAAGCCTCAGGGCTGAGGCAGAACAACATCTGTGGGGTTTGAACACTGCAGACTTTTCCCAGTGTCACACAGAGGCTTTTTCCTCACCAGTGCCAGTTCTAGGAGGTGCCATGGGTAGGTATCAGTGAGGTTCTCCCTTTCCAAGCCGTGCTGCAGCCATCCCTCACCTCCCTCAGCACTTCTGTGCTGTTCTGTGTCCCCAAAAATACAGTAAATTCAGCTAACACAAAAAGGACTCATCTTCCTGCTACCTCATGCTCCTCTGAGGCTCCCAGAGTGAAGTGATCCATGATATTCAGCTTTCACAGAAAGAAGAGAATGGTTACTGGTCCTTGCTCAGAAAAAAAAAACCCAAACAAAAACAACTGACAAAACAGTTTAAACTCAAAATCTCTTTCCATTTAGTAAACATTTCACAAATGTTCATATTGGATTTTACACCTTTTTTTACTTCTGATTCATTACTTTTAAACTATTAAGGATGAGAATATTGTCTGTTCACAGCACCCTTCCCTTTTAAAAGCTGTGAAGCACCTGAAATTCAGATTGTAAACTCCTCTGGGAGGAAAGCACCCTCTTGCAGGGATGTGTGCTGTGTAGAGTTGCTATTCAGGAAAAACTAATCTCTCAATTCTGCCTTCACAATTGTATTCTACTGCAGGGAGGAAAGCAGTAAAAAATCCTATCCTTGTATTTTAGCATGAAGAACAGGCACTCTTCACTTCCACAGAATTTAAAATCAAAGGAAAAAGCTCTATTTATACTGACCTGGTAAGAAATAAAGGTCCAGGAAAGAATTTTCCTGGCTCCTTTTCCAATGGTCTGTGCACTCCCATTGCATAAAGTCCAGGACAGAGCAAAGGGTTTATTTATAGCCAATAAATCCTGCATTCATGCACAGTCGCTGTGACATGGACACATTTGGGCACGTGCTGGATAATTTATTTGTCCCTTTTCGCTTTGGTGCCTGTGATTCTCTCTACCTGGCATAAAAAACTGCCTAGAAGGGACTTTTTTTGGTTAAAATTAAAGAGCTAGATATTTTCCATATCTAATGTTCATAATTCTAAAGAGCTCCTAAATATTAGGAAAACAACTGACTGACCATAAGGATGAATCAGACTTCTAAAGAGTCATCTGTGAAAAAAAAAAATCATTAAAATCAAGCTGGAGAGGCAGCATTTCCATGGGCACAGGCAGGTAAAGGCCTGTGCAGAAATGAGATAACCATGCCCTTGTGGCCTGGCTGAATTAGGAGGCAGTGCCAAAACCTCTGGAGGTGAGAGGTGCTTGCTTAAAAGATATTAATTAAGATATCTTCCTGCATGTTTAGATTTGATTTCTCTATCTGAAATTCAGGGAGATTGCAAATTCAAGCACTGCCCAGTAAAGACCAGAGCAAACAGTCCCTGGCAGCCTTTCCTTGGCAAACACAAGGGTGTGGTGATGGAAAGCAATGCCAGAATGAGGGATGAGAAATGAGTTGCCTCATTCTTCAGCTGCACAGGATGTCCAGACTACTCCAAAATCCCACCCCATCCACAAGGACAGGGTGGCAAAAAAGACTTGATCACAACTTCAGAGTGGAACTGAGACCCAGAAAGCTCTAGAGAGGACATGAGCTGAACAACCCCATGGAAACTTAAGATCTGCACATTGGCCACAATCAAGGTAAGAACTTCCTTCATTCAGCACCTCCCATGGAATCACTACCCCAGGCAGGTAAAATCCAGAGAGATTGCAGGGTACCAGAGTGCTGGCACCACCCTGCCCTGCTCCCTGAGCACACACACATTGATTTCACAGACACACAGACACGTTTGCCCAGCCATTGTTCCTTCTCTTTCCAAGCTATTTCTTCAGAGCACCGTGCCCCTGCGTGCCCAGGGCAAAGTCCACGGCCTGGTGCACGCTGTGGAAGAGCAGCTGGTCCTCCCCCTCCTGGAAGAACTCCCCTCGGAGCAGGGTGCTCCTGACAGAAGGGCTGCACTGGGCCAGCAGCACGTGGACGCCGATGTCCCTGTAGTCCTTGCAGACCTCCTTGAGCGTGCGGATGCCGGCCGTGTCCAGGAACTGCACGGCGCAGCAGTCGATCACGATGGTGTGAAACCCCACAGGCTCCGACCCCAAATCCACGGGGACGCTGCTCTGCTTGTCCCCAGACCCCTCCTCCTTCTCCTTGAGCTTTCTTTTCTCTGCTTTCTTCTTGGCTGCCTTCACCCACGCAGGGTTGACCCCAGTTTGCTTGTAGAGGGTGGATTTGAAGCACTCCTTGTTGATGTAGTAGATGGGGGCCTCGAAGCGGAACACCACCACGCCAGGTTTGGTTTGCAGGTTCTTGTAGGCAGACAGGGACTCGTAGGTCTCCGACTCGGCCACCCAGCCCAGCAGCGGCGCCTCGGGGCGCTGGGTGCGGAAGATGACGCAGAGCATGGAGAAGCAAACCCCCACCAGGAGCCCGATCTCGGTGCTGATGAGCGCCGTGGCCGCCATGGTGACCGCCCAGATCACCGTGTCCACCCTGCTCAGGTGCCACATCTTGGGCAGGTCCCTGAACTTGCGCAGGGCTCCGCGGAGGTTGACGATGGTTATGACGGCAAGGACGCATTTCTGCAGGGAGTAGAACAAAGGGGCGATGACGAGGAGGACCAGGAGGATCACCAGGCTGGTCACCATGCCAGACATCTGGGTTCTGCAGCCCGTGGACTCCTTGACCAGGGTCTTGGCGAGAGCTGCACTGGTTGTGAAGCAGTGGAAGAAGGAGGGGATGATGTTGCAGAAGCCAATGGCGTACATCTCCTGGTTGGCCCTCACGGAGTAGCCGTGCTTCTTGGCAAACATCTCCGAGAGGGACACGGTGATGGCAAAGCCAATGATGGCAATGGGGATGGCATCCAACGCCACGCTGGGAATCAGGGTCCAGACTGGAGGGCGCGGGGGCAGAAACCCCGTGGGGATGTGCCCTGAAATGCTGGATCCATAAGTCTCCCTCAGCTTCCCAAAGTGAGATGCCAGAGTGGCTGCCACAACCACGAAGAGCTCCACCGGAACCGGAGCCTTGAGCTTGGATTTGAAGCGCTCGTTAAGCTCTTTGGCTGGGATGAGCACCAGGAAGCACAAGAAGCTGGTGATGAGGTCACAGATGTTGGTGGTGTGGATGTTCCTGAAGATGTTTATCCAGGTGGTGATGAGGGAGCCCACGCCCCCGCTGCGAGGAATGTCCAGGCCCAGCAGGTACTTGACTTGTGAGGTCAGGACAGTGATGGAGGCCCCTGTGACAAACCCACTCAGCAGAGAATCTGAGAGGTACACGGAGACAAAGCCCACCTGGAAGAAGCCCATGGCCACCTGGAAGGAACCAACCACACACAACATGTCAGGACACAAATCCCACAGATTTTGTCAGGTGGGATAAAAAAACCCAACATCGTGCACGGCCCTGGAGGACCAGGCATGGTCTGAGCAGGGAGAAAAATCTCCCTGTATTCAAAATATTTTAAAAATATATAATAATATATATCATATAAAATATTGAAATATATAATATTTGTATATTTTACAAAAATATTTTATATATATTATATAAAATATATATATAATTATTATATACTCCCTGTATATAAAAGTATTCAGACCAGGATTTTTGGGGGATCTTCCTCCCCTGAACAAATGTTCATTGTCTGCTCTGCTAATTACCCAGGTGGGGGAAAAAAGAAAAGAAGAAAACCTAGGGGAAAAATCCAAACCCCACATTTGAAATACTGCCTGCTTTTGCCATTTCTCTTTCAGTTCCTCTAAACTTTGTGAACTTTGCAAGGATCTAAAATTTTCCTGCTGGCCTTTGTCTGCCTTGCACTGGAGTTCAGAGCCTGCAATAAAACCACAGCTTGTGGGGTGACAACTGTCCTTTGTACTGCAGAAAGTTTGGTGCCTCTGACTCAGAAAGTCTATGAGCTGCAAACTCCTCTGCTGCAGATCATAAAAACAGAGATAACTCGGAACTCGATGAGAATCTCAAAGAATTACTGAAGATAAGGCAGGTCTGGAACCTGCACTGGATGAAATCAGCTCACAGCTCTCAAAGGCTCCCTTATAGCCTTGATAATTAATTCAGGGTCCTTCTAAGTGTAAAACATCAATAATAATTAGCTTACCTAGATAGTATTAACTGGTGTGAGAAGATTTTATGATTTGATTGTAAAGTTTCTGATACAAAGAATATGTGATTTTGGTCGAAAAAAAATAAATTTGAGGGTGTTGGCCTGTAGAGAATATGCCTAATATTCAGAGGGACTGAAGATAAACTGATCTGATTTCTTCAGATAAAGAAATTGAACTGCATTTGTACTTGCAAAGACTATTAAGTGCAATTCACAAACTGCACCCATCCCACAGGGATGAAAGACGAAACCCAAAATCCAGTGTAGCCTGGGAGGCCCAGAATATTTCTGAAATAACTCAACAGGAACTTGCAGTACAAAAAGTTCCAGGTTGTGTCCAAAACCTGTGTTTTAAAGTGTCACAAACATGTTTTGTTCCCCTCCTATATATTTTGATTGGCTGTCACCCTGGACAGATGATAAAAAATGAATGTGAACTCACGAACTCAAATACCACAGCTCTGCAGTACAGCTAAAATTAATCTCATTCTGGTTAATGTATAAGACTCTAAAAACAAGGATACCTGCTTTAATTTAGGCAAGCAGTGAATTCTAGAAAATAAATAGATATTTGTAAATATAAAATATATTGTATCCTCTCAGTAGAATCCTTTCCATGCAGTAGTATTGTTTTGGCTTCAAATGGGCAAACAGCAAATTTTTTAAAAGCATATTTACAAATAAAAGGAAAATGGAGATACTTTTACTGTCCAAATTTTTCTTCGGTAAAGGCAAATGATTAAAGACTGGAATTAGGAGCTGATGCACCACATTTTGACCTGATGGAATTGGGTCTAATGCCAAAAAGATAAACAGAGCTTCAGGCCACAGCAAGGAAGGTAGTGAGTAGACCCTGAGAGCTGGAGGTGCAGGTAAAACTTGACAAAAGAAAGGCCTTGTAAAATCAGGCCTTATTACTATTTTAACTGAATTAACAGTTAAGTCTGTTGAGTTTCTATGAGAAACATATTCTAAGAATGAAAACCAATTTGCATAACAACCTATTCTTGTGAAAAAAAGGAGATGCACTTACAAAAACAAGAATTCTATCTCATTAGAATATTAATACAGAAGAATATTAGAAGAATATTAGAATACTAGAAGAAAATATGTAAACTATCTAAAACTAGAAAAGTTTGACAAACACATACAATAACCCTTACCAACCAATGAACTGAGTTTCACTAGATTACTAACCAATCACATTCAAACACAGTACCTTCTAATACCATATAAAAATGAACTCTCCATATTAAAAAATGTAATATTCTGCACAAAAAAAATCAGATGTCTAGTCTCATATCTATCTCTAACACAAGGCCAATAGCAGCTCCAGCAGAAGTGTCCCACCTACCTATCATTACTATGTTTTCCACTTCTGTACATTATTGTGATCAGGTGCAATTTCCTTGTAAAACCAGTTTTGCAAAAGCATTAAGTGCTTTTTTTTGCAGCGTGTCATTGGCTGTAAAAAAGCCACTTCTTAGGTAACAAACCTTCACAGTATTTGGCAGGTGAAATCCCTAAAAAAAAAAAAAAAAAAAAAAAGACCCCCCAGGAGGTGGGGACCAGCTGCAGCCGCCCTTACCTGGTACACCCCCGAGATGAAGGTGAGGGTGGCAGCCACGGCCATGGCGTAGCAGCCGCTGTCACAGAGCGGCTCTGTCCCGTTCCCAGTGCCATTCCCGTGCCCCCCTGGGCCTGGCAGGGCACTGGGCACAGCTGGCTCCAGCTGGTAGCCAGCCCTCTCCACCTCCCTGTCCACCACCTGGCCCAGCATCAGGCACACCACGCCGAAGATGCTGACGGAGATGTGGCGGGAGGTGCCGAAGATGCAGTAAATGATGCAGGAGAAAAAGGAGGTGTAAAGGCCATAAATGGGCTCCAGCCCTGCCAAGAGGGAGTAGGCAATGGACTGTGGGACCAGCAGGACCCCCACGATCACACCAGACATTACATCCCCCAGGAGGTACTCCCTGAGGTTGTATTTAGGAAGCCACTGTAAGATGGGGAAAAACCCCAAAATACAATCTTTAATTTTGGCCGGGGTGCAGCTGCAAGTTTCCTTTGCTTTCTTAACCAGCAGAGCCTTCATGTTCCTCTTCTTCTCTTGGGGTTCCAGGAACATTGTGTGATGGAAACTGCACTTGGCATCATCTCCTTCTGGCCCTTCCATCACTTCATGGATATGGTTGGTCTCTGTCATCGCTGCCATCGCCAGGACTCACTGAAAACACAAAGGACCATTAAACCAAAAATAAATGTACAATGTGAGACTTGAACATAGCATTTATGAAAAGCAAGGGCTGAAACTCTCAGTTCAGCAGAGAGAAAGCAAATTCCAAGCAAACTGGGAACCTCTC
Source organism: Geospiza fortis (assembly GCF_000277835.1). Classification (NCBI taxonomy): domain Eukaryota; kingdom Metazoa; phylum Chordata; class Aves; order Passeriformes; family Thraupidae; genus Geospiza; species Geospiza fortis. The sequence goes on along the minus strand of NW_005054308.1, from coordinate 11,130,420 downwards.
AGCTTGCTTGGGAATTGAGAAAATGAGATTTTCTCAAGGGAGCCTCCCCACTGCATCCCTGTGAAGCAAGAAATGACCTTTCCCAGAAGGGAACCTGGCATCCTGTGGAATACACCTGCTGCTGGTAGGGTTGGGAAATGGACAGGAATGCAGCAGCACTGCCTTTCTGGGAGGCTTCCTGGAGAAAATCTCTGCCTGCAGCCTGTTCCACCTTGCAAAGCCAGACAGAGGGGTTTACTGTAGTGCCACAGCCATTCCAGCCCAGCTGCTAAAAATTAACTGCAAGTGGGACATTTCCAGCAAAGCACAGCTCAGTCTACATCTCTTGTGGGTTGTTGTTTTCTTTTTTTGTTTTGTTTTCTTTTTTTTGACGCAGGGATTTCACCTGCCAAATACTGTAAAGGTTTGTTACCTAAGAAGTGGCTTTTTTACAGCCAAAGACACGCTGCAAACAAAAGCACTTCACACTTTTGCAAAACTGGTTTTACAAGGAAATTGCATCTGATCAAAATAATGTACAGAAGTGAAAAACATATTATTGGGCACAATGGCAGGTAGGTGGGACACTTCTGCTGGAATTGGTGCTCTAGACCAAGCTGCCCACAGACAGTAAAACAGGGTAATTATACCAATAATTTAACACTGGGAACATACTGCCTGACTGGGAAAGAGCAAGGTCTTGATGAGACAAACCCAAATGAAACTTGAGCATACCAAGTGACTGCCAGCACTTAGCTCTCCCACCTGCACAAAACATCCAGAATCCTCCAGAAAACTCCTTAAGCCCCAATACCTGGTACCACCAGTACAGTGAGACCATTTCAGCCAGAAACTCACTGGTCTGGGGTGAGACCCAGCAAGAGAACCCTGAGAAGTGTCACTGCCACGCTTCCCTTTCTGGCACTGCAGTCCCAGAGTGCCAATGACAACATGGATTTGATGTGCTGCTCACGTCCTCTCCGTGCAGTGCAAACATCAGCCAGACTCCTGTCCATGGAACGCTCACTGCTGAATTAATCGCCCAATTAATTGTCCAATTGTCCTGAATTAATTGTACCAATTAATAAATTGCTACTGGAACTGGCAGTGCTAAGGATGCAACTTGAGTCTGCCCCAGAATGTGTTCAGTTAATCACCATTTCTCAAGCAGCTACAGCATCACAGAACTGTGGAGTCATCCAGGTTGGAAAATCCCTCTGAGGTCACCCAGTCCAACCACTCCCAACAGAGCCAAGGCCTCCACTAAACCATGTCCCCAAGTGCCACATCTACAAGTCTTAAATCCCTGCAGGGATGGGGACTCCAGCACTTCCCTGGACAGCTGTGTCAGGGCTGGACAGCCCTATTGGTACAGAAATATTCCTAATTAAAACACTCCCTGCTACCGTCCCTGCAGTTTGAGTTTCTCAAAGGTATGGGAGGGAGAAGGGAGAGGAGTGACTTTGTGTGCCTTAGGACAGCCTGAGCAGAAGGAACCCACAAGAGCAGAACCAACTACAGAACTTAATATTTACAATGGCTTCTTCAGAGACTTCTAGAACCAATTAGAAAGTAATTGCACCCAACTAATCCAACCATGGTGTCCCTGGATCTGCAGACATAGCTAAAGCCAACACACAGAAAATACCAGGGAGGAGTTTCTGTTTCATCTCCTGCTCCTTGCTGGGACTCCCAAAGGAGTTTCCATTCAGCACAGGCCCAGACAGGGAGCATCTCTTTGGTGGGTGAGCTCCTGCACCCTCCCAAATAACCAAACCCTGCCACTCTTTGCTGGCTGTGCCTGACCTGGTACTGAAAGGAGGGTTTCAAACACAGACCCCGAACCAGCAGGGATGGATTTTCTGTGTGACAGGGCCTGTCTCCCTCCCTGCAGTAATATCCCAGGATCACTGAGGTTGGAAAAGCCCCAGCTGTGCTCAAAGCTCAGCTTGTCCCCAGCCCAGAGCACTGAGTGCCATATGAAGAGTCAGGATCTTCAAATGAAGAACCTGCACTGCAAGAAGGGACATGCTCAAGATGATCACACCTGGAGGAGACCCCCACCGCTACCCTGCAGGTTTCCAACCTCACCCACCTGTACAAGACTGCCAATTGTGCTCAGGGACGATTTACAGCCCTCACAACCCCCCTAAATACACAGTGAGAAACAAGGGAGTATTACAAAAGCCTGTGTCAGCTCTACTTTGCAAAAGTACATTTTGGAGCTGTATTTGCTCAAGAAGTTTTATTTGCTTTACCAGCACAGAGTTACAAATCAAAAGGCTTCTCCCTTACCCAAAGCTCAGCAAATCAACACTGTAAAAGCTGAGGGGGGACAAAATCAAGCCGGACTACTTTTTATGTGTAGCAATGAGTTTGTTTTGTGAGATTTTAGTAAAGATTTCAGTAGTGAAAATTCTTTTGATTTCTTCTGTCCCTCCTCCAGGACTTGCAGGCAGCTGAGTCAAACCTGGGAATTTTCTGAAATGTGCCAACACAAACCCCAGACAGCTCAGTTTGGTGCTGCTCTAAAACATCTGCATGGGAGGGGGTGCCTGGGTTTCAGTTGTGTCCAGACAGTGGGGAAATGTTCTAAGTAAAACCTTTCTGGCTCCAGAGCTCTGAGCACATACTGGCTCTTTGTGCTGACTTGCATGACAGCTTTCTCTCCGTGGCATGAAAAGGACCTTTCAGCACACAGTCCCTGCCCCTTGCCATGTCAGGACAGTAGGAAATAACACAATTTCCAACACTCATCTCACCCTTTTCTGCCTCAAAGTGCTGCCCTGTATTAATTTTGAAACTGTTAGCCCTGGCTTCTCAAATAAAACTGGATTTTATACTTACACATTAAAAAAACCCAATCCTGAGAAAACACCTTTGGTTCGCGGTTTGGACACTGAAGGACATTCTGTACATAAAACTTGAAAAAGGAGTTGCTGTAGTTTTTATTCTGAAAGCTGCTATTTACACACAACCCAGAATTCACTTTTATCACTCCTTTTGGCCTTTCAGGGAGTGTCTCGTTGTGACAAACTTCGCTTACGATAAAAAAACTACAAGACAGAACTGAGGAAATTTCCAGTATCTGTTATCAACTGACCGCCATAAAATGAAGATACAGGGAGGTCCTGCAGTCTCTAGAAGTCGTCAGACCTCCAGACTATTTCTGGAGCCCATCTGGGCCCTTTTTTCTGATCCCATGATGAGGCAGCATCTGCCTGGCTTCTGTTTTTGGGGGAGCACCACCTGCAGCCCAGGGCTGGCTTGGACTTCATTCGTCTGTGGCACATCAGAGTCACCTTGAGAGTAAGGGAAAACTGGATTGTGATGCTCACTCACCTACTGAAATAACTCTACCAGGAGAAACTTCAGATGTGAGTATTTCAGAGTAGAAACTAAATCAAAACATGATGTCAGTTGCTACAACACCCATGTCAGTTTTCCTTACTTTTCTACATTTAAATTATTACTGTATGTGATCACTCCCCACCCTCATGTACCCCTTGCTAGACAGGAAAATTTACATGCACTAAAAACTAAAGCATAAATCCATGATCTAAAAGGACAAGAACAATTTCTGGAGAATTTTAAAGGTGAATCAGAAATCCAAATTCCACACAAACTGAACCAGATCTGGGCCTTTAGAAAATGCACCCCCTAAGAATACAACAGGAAAGTATATCACATCATTTTGACAACTAAATCTTTGACCTTTCTCTTGTTGGACAACAACCTTTTTCAAATAATGTCTTTACTGTTGTGGAGCAACAAGGAAATTCAATATTACCATGATAACACCCAGATAAGCACTGGAACAACACTGCCTGCACCTTGGAATTTGACAGAATCCTTCATATCCTCCAGCAAAACATTGAAGCCACAAACATTTACTTTCACAAAGGGCTGAAAATAACATGAATAATGAAAACCACGTTTAAGGAACACATGTGGAAACAGAGCTGCCTCGCTTTTGGCACAATAACCAGCAGCCATCCACTCATGTGGGAAAACCTGCAAAGCCAGACAACAAAACCTTGCTTTTGTGAAATATGGGATCTGCTCCCACTCCAAATATGGGATCTCCTCACTTTCCCCAAGCAGCAGCAGCCTCCTGCACTTTTGGGGAAGATCCCATGGAATCCCTGCTGGCAGTCAGCTATTCCAGGGGAAGTTGTGCCACCTCCCAAAGGCAGCTGAGCATGCTGGCTGCCCTGCTCTGCCCTGGCTGAAGCAGATCCCTCCAGCAGCTTCCATCCCACCCGGATTTGTCAGGAAGAGCTTGCCAAGGCTTTCAGCAAGTTATTCCTGCGTTAGGGCCCTTCTCCCACCCTTTCTGTTAGCAGGGGAAGGTGGAACACTGAGCAGCTGGGCCGGGCACTGAGGATGGGCTGAGGAAGAGCTCCCACAGGGATTTCCTCAGGCAGCAGCTGCCAGCTCAGCCCAGGGCATCCCACACTGCCCATCACAGCCCGGGCTGCATCCACAGGGCTGGGGCTGTCCGATCCCAATGGAAACACACCGGGACTGCGCTGGATAATGCAATTGTTGTGCTTTAATTAATCAAAATTAATAAAATTAACAAAAACCAGCAAGAAGAAGCCCGCACGCTGTGTGCCCCTGAAACTGCGGGTTTTGCGGAGCGCTCTGGAAGCCCAGCCAGCACGGAGGGTCCGGGCAGAGCGGAAGGGAAGTGAGAGCAACAGCTCAGCTCTGAGCGCCACATTCACTTTCAGCCTCGGGGTCCCGCTCCTTCCTACCCAGCTTCCTCATGGCTTCCGTGGGCATTTTCCTCTCCGCCTGCTCGTTCCGGGGCTGCGAGCAGCAGCCCAGGAGGGTCCGAGCCGCACCCCGCTGTGCCCCGGCCCCTTCCCTCGGTACTCCCCGC
>NW_005054308.1:11117033-11125529 GCF_000277835.1 Geospiza fortis | reverse complement strand
GTCCCGGCAGCACCGCCCCGCTCCGGGCAGGGAGGGCCGGGCAGAGCCGCGCCCCTTCCACCCCCCGGCCCGGGGCACTTCCGAGGGGATTCCGGGTGTGTGTAGTTATGGGAAAGGCTGCTCCTGGTCCTTTATTTTGCACGCAGCCCTTTTAAATTGAAAGTATAGGGTTGATAATACGAGGTGATAATGTGAGGTGAAGTGAGATTCAACTTGGTGCAGGTGGGGAACCGTGGCACTCTCTGGCTCCTTTTTGCCCTGGAGTACTACTGGGATTCAGTGAAACCTGGATTCATTGAAATGAATGGGATTCATTGGAACCCGGGAAGGATGAAGGATCCTTGGCAATGTGGGTATTAAAGATCCCAGGTTTCTGTTAAGTGCTCTGCTCTTGTCTCTGGGCTGGCGGTTCAAGGTCGGAGGGGCCATGCCCAGCCCTGTCTGCCTTCCCTTCCCTTCACACAGAAAAGCAGACGTTTCATCTGAAGTCAAACATTGCCCAATATTTGCATTCCAGGTGGAATCTTGAATGCAAACTGTCAAAAAACCCCATCAATACACAGTTGGAACAAAGGAGGCCAACTTCAAGCCTGCAGAATTCATGCTCTTGTCTTTCAGTGTTAAGAAAATGCTGTAAATCTTCCTGTAGAAATACCGAATATTTCCATAGAAAACATTTCCTTTCTCCATGAGGGTTTATTAGATGTCATGGTAACCAGAACAGGCAATTGCAATGGAAATAGAAGAGCTCCCTCCCTCTCCCCTGACTGTCCATTGTCAAAAACATCAGTGACTGACTTCCCAATCCCTTTAGGGACTTCCACAGGAGTTTTAATTGAGTTTGAACTATATGGTGACTTCAAGACAACCAGAGCAAATCCTTGGCAGGAGTGACATCTGTGACAAAAGCATTCAAAGCCTATTGTGCAGGGACTCTGCAGAATCCTAATAAGAAATCACAAACTCAAGCAACGGGTGTTCCAGCATTTTCATTCTTGTTCTAGAAGCACAGACTGTGGAAAACTTGAATCATCCAATACATCATGTCTTCATGGAAGAAACAGGGAAATAATATCTTCTGGGAACATGATACTAAAAGAAAAAAATCCCAAGCATTATTATTTTTCCGGACCTAAAAAAAAAAAAAAAGTAGGCTTTTTTCCTTCTTACTTTTAGATTGATTTTCTTAAAAATGGGTGGAAAAAATCCAAGCAATTATTTAAGGTAATTAAATAATTTCACTTCCAAGTGCTTTCCTCTCCTCGAGGTATATTAAGCTTTATGGTTAATGTATTTCTGTGCTGAGGGAACCTTTGGCCTTGGAGAAATGTGTCTCTGGGCTCTTCACACTCCAGAATCTCCTGCCAAGGAGCTGGGGTTTGCTGACACACAAATGCCAGCACGTGCCATCTGCCCATCCCACTCAGCCTGCCTGGCAAACCCACTGCTTCTCCAGACCACCACATCCTCTTTGGAATATCCAATCTCCACAGACCAGTTGGTCAGACTGCAAAGTAATCCTGGAAATTGCTTTGCTCCACAGAGCAGGTACTCCTGGGCAGCCCTGGGAGCCCTCACTCCTTGCCTTTTGCCCAGCAGCTCCTGTCCAGCCCTGCCGTGCGCTGGTGCCACCTGGCACATTGCTCTGCCTGTGATGGTGTTATCAGCCCTCTGTCCATAAACCCCACAGGCAGTGGCTCTCCCTGGCTCTTCCCAGGCTCCCAGCTCAGTGTTATCACCCAGCAGATAAGGGCAGCCTGTGATTTCCCCAGCTCTCAGCTGCTTTGTGCCACCTGGCTCCCAGCCTTGAGTAAGGAGCCTCCTTCCTTCCTTCCTTCCTTCCTGTCCTCCTGGCACCTCCCTGCCCAGTGCCCTGCTTCTGCTGGTACAGCTCCATGGGATGGCTGGGTTATGCTGAGAGTGGTTAAAAATGAGTTATTAACTCTCCTTGCCCTTCCCTCCCTCTACAGCTTGCAATGCACTGAGATTTGGGCCTGAATTTGCACATTCTTGCATTAAGTTTGGAGATGGAGAACATGGAACTGTCTGGTTCCCATCTGTGAGTTCTGTCAGAGCTGGGACAAACCTTCCTCCCCACCTCACCTGCTGGGCTTGGAAGGCCCTAATTAATATCACACACACACGACTATGTGTGCCAGGTCTGACTTACTTAGAAAACCCATCAGACTAAGTAACAGGAAGAGGCCCATCCTAATGCTTGAGATGCATTTAATTTAATTCAGTCACATCATTCAGCACTTGGCAAAATCAAAAAAGAAGAGCTAAAATGAGCTGCTTTTAAAGGCTTCCATCAAGGATGAGACAAATGCCAAGTAAAAATTGAGTGGTTGGAGGTGAGAGGGCGTAATACAAAAGGAAAGATGCAATGAATCAGAGTTCTTAAGTAATCAAAATGCTTAAGCCATAAAGTTATCAAAAAGAAATAAGTTCCGTGCTTATCTCAGGATATCATGTGCATGTCATTGTGCGTGTCACAGTTATACTGCAATCAAGAAAAAGTGTTCTGCACAAACATCTGTGCAGATTTGCTGCACCTTCAGTGTGTCATGGTCCAATGTTGTCACCTAGAGTCAAGAAGTAATTAAGTGATAAAATTTTCAGTGTTGATATGTTAGAAGGCTTTTTATTGAATTTATTTGAATTCAAGGTAGGAGGGGAGATCAAAACATGTGGCAGGTTCTCATTACTAGAGATAATTTTGGATAATATTCAAGTTTTTCTTTCCATTTCAGTTCTGACATCTGTTTTTCACATCTCCCTTACATCTGGACCTAAGAGAATCAAAATTCTCCAATAACTATATATGTTGTTCCTTCTTGACAATGCTTTCCTGCAGTAGGAATAAACAAGATGAAAAAGTTTCACTTACTGTAACATAAAGTAGTATTTTATAACATATTTGACAAGTTGCTTCCAAGTAGAGCATTGCCTTGTCTCAGAAAAAAATATTTCTTTTTCCCTGACCTGTTTTGAGTGACTGTCTCGTTCTGTGTAGAGCACAGCCACTGACTGAGCTCAAAAGAGAAATAAATGGACATACACACTGATTAAAAATATACCTCTAGATTTGCTCCAAAAGTCAAAAAGTAATGAAGAAAGTAAGACTTTCTTTTGAATTTACGAATTAAGAAGATAGTCATTTGCAAACTGAACTTCAGTTGCAGCAATTCGTATCTCCTGCAGCATTTGGATTCATTTAGGGAACCTTTTCAGGTACTAAGTTTGCTCCAGCTCCTGCCCAGCTGGTGGGAACCCCTCCGTGGTCTTTCCTTGGAACAGGTTGTTTTCCTGAGTGCTGAAGCAAACCCAGTGTCTCCCTCAGGCTGAGGATAAATGATTTCCCTGGTGAGTTCCCAGAGATTTCTGCCCTGAGGCTACACGCTGTGGCAAGGACAGGAGATACATGCAACAAAATGCTGATCACATTGTTAGGTGGGAGATTTTCTCTGCAAGACTCACAGCCCCAAGCCAGAGTCCTGAGGAATAAATGGTATTTTTGAACACTTACATTCTGAAGAGGTATCAGTAGGTGAAGCCTCACTGTAAAGAAGTGGTGTTGAATGTTAGAGTCTTGTAAAACGCAAATCACATCTTGTTAATAGCAGAACAAGAGATGTGAATAGATCTGAGTCCCTTCTTTTAAGGTGAAGGACAGCCTCTGAGACTCTGCTTAGGTCTCCTTAAGAAGCAGGAAAGTGCAGGACATACAGTCCTTAAATTAACAACTGGAGAAATTTGCAGGGAACATTTTATAAGTAAAGAAAAGGATTTACCTCCTCCTCTTCATCTACTACGCGATTTTGATCTAAAAAAAAAAAATAGAGAAGAATGGTTAACAAAGCTGGCAATGAACTCAAGTGTAGGGTTGGGTACTGTCCCCCTGGATCTCACGGTCAGAGATAAACCAGGAGGGGATGGGGCTGGGCAAACACAGAGGATGTTTCTTGACAGTGGGACTGAGCACCCAGAACTTGGAAAGTTGATGGGAACAGGAAACCACATCAGAGAGAGGAGAAATTGGTCTTTCACTGCTTAGGAGCAGTGCAAGACCAATTGTTATCCACAGAAACCTGCCCCCCTGCCCCCTCCCCACAGCTCTCAGGACCCCACACCAGCCCCTCACACCCTGGCGGAAGGAGCTCCCAAAGATTGGGGTCCTGTTACCCATGGTGTCAGCGGGGCTGGGTCGGGGCTGCTCACCACGCAGGTCATCCAGCAGATAGTCCAGCTGCAACAAAAACTTCTTTTTCTGGGTCTCATACTGGGTCATCAGTCTGTCATTCAGCTGCATTGCCTCCACCTTCACATCCTCCGCGACCAGATCCAGACTCGCAATCCTAGGGCACACAGAGTCACTGCACCAAGGAAAACCATCCAGCATCCAAAGGGAACAGAATTCTCCACTAGGACAGAGTCTGCAAAGAGGAGAGGGCTTTGGCAACATGAATTACCGGGTTAACAGCCCTTTGTGAAGGTTGAATTCCAATTGTTACATACTGTTATTTACTTGGCAATGCTTTATTCTAACCAACCTGCACTAGAACTTTCAAATGCTGATGAAGAGAGAGGAGGAGGTGTTTTGATAATCCCCATGAGTGAACAGGGCCTTGACTTGCTGCCGGCAGGCTCTTACTGTTGTAGTGGTGCCAAAACAAGAATGCCAAATGAATTAAATGGTGTCCAGGTTTCTGGAAAATTACCTTGATCCCACAGGCTAGGATGTGACTTGCAGTGCAGCTGTGAGTACCAGACTGAGCTGCAGCCCTGAGGTACACAGTGATTCCAAACTCTCCTTACAGCCCCAGTTTAAACTCAGCTTTAATTTGTGCAAGTTACTGAGGTGACATCTCAAATTCCAGGTAGATGTCTGAGCCAGCCTTTCATACAGCTGGGGCCTGCAGTGCTGCTGCAAAGCTTCTCGTGGATCTGGAACTGTTGGTGCAGTGTTGCACCACTGAATTACAGCTGACACCCAGGAATTGCATAGGAAGTGGTAGATAAATATAATAATAAATCTTTCTAGCTACCAAGCTTGTCCACAACTCAAAAACTTGCTGGGAAATGAGCTGGTTATCTCTGCTGCCAAAGGCTGTTCCCTGGGAACTCAGCTAAGGGAGTCACCAATGTGCATCCACCGGGACAGTGTTAATGTAAACTGAACCCTAGGGGCTTCATCCCTGATAAAAAGTTTTCTGGTAATAAAGCCAGTGGTTTCTATGAGAATCCAGCCAGAAAACTGAAATTTAAAGGAACAACAGTAACAGCAGGCAGGGATCTCTCCATCCCTGTTACTTGTGTGCATGTGGTGCCCTCTGGCTCAGCTGGAAAACGGAGCAGCTTTGCAGCACAGGGTGGTGGTGGGGTTTGATCCCAGTTATCAACACCATTATTTTTTCAAATAAGAAAATAAATGTTATGAAGTGAAACATACCTGTCTGTGACTACTTTCAGATCCTACCAAGAGGATTGTGAAAAAAAAAAAAAAAGAAAAAAGAGAAAGAAAAAGAGATGTCATTAGTGTGATTTTCAGAAAGGTCACCTGGCTGAGAAATAGACAGATCCATGAAGAAAAGCACAATACCACTGCTTACTCTGAAGAAGAGGAAAATATCTGGTTGCTCTTTTAACATCTGCAAAGCCCGAAGATTCTGCTCAGCCAGGTCTCTCTTCTGTTCCATTTCCTTCCTTGCCTTGGTGACAACTGCCAGGTCTGCTTCCTCGTAAGACCGAATGTCACTCAGGATCATCGTCTGTTTCTTACCAAGCTCTGCCTTTATACTTCTGAACAGCTTTTTTAGGTCAGAAGTCAGTGTTTTGGTATTGTTCTAAATGAAGAGATAAGAAAAAGGGGCACTGGCTCAGAAACTCCATCCTTCAGTTTAGTGCCTCTGCTTATCAGTTAGGATTCTATCTGTCCTTTGTGCTGGCTTTAGAAGGAAGCAGACAATAAACATTTGCTTGGAATATCTGATTCAACAGAGGCTTTTCAAAATTAATCCTGATATAGTAACAAAGATTAATTTCTTGAATTGAATACCAATGTGAGAGCTTACTGGTACACAATGAAAATCCCACTTGTAGATATAAACTGCTTTTTTTTTATTAAACAGGTAGAAAACTTTAAAAATACATAATCTTATATACAATCTGTGGGCTGCCAGTCCTGCAACCTGGTCTGTGCAACCATAATACAGGGTGGAATCCCCCAGCTGGTTCCTCCTGTGGAGGAGCTGGAAGGCTGCAATGAAGCTTGACTTCTGGCAGTTTCTCAAACCATTCTTTTCCCTGTCTATTCATCTGCTTTTAACAGTATCGTTTCCATCACTTCTTGCTGGGAAATTGCGAAGGAAAGATGCTCTGAATTAACAATAATCCTGATACCAACCTTGATCTGATTCTCCCCTTCCTGAAGCTCTTCTAGGGCAGTAACTAAATCACTTTTAGATTCCTGCAGGTCTGTCATGATGCTGGAGAGTTTAACCTGGCAGAAGGAAAGACAGCACTGAACTTCGCAGCAGGAACAGCTTCAAACCAGACGGGCAGTTTGGGGAGCTGGTGAAATGGCCATTGTCTCACACATCCCACTTCTGCTTGGCAGCCCTGAAACTTCAGTATGTAACTTGGAGGAGGAAGTTAGTTTGCAATTCACATAGCTGCAAAGGATGCTTCTGCTAATTCCTGAGGAGGCTGTGACCTGTCCTGAGGTCCAGAGGGAGCCATTTCCTGCCCATTCACTGGGTTCCTGCAGCACTTTTGCTTGGGCTCTAAACTGAGCCCAGATATTTCAAATGCAAGGTAGTGAGTGAGCACAGGGAATGCATTTACTCCCCTAAGTCTCAGCTAATTCTGGAGCATTTCAAGGACAGCAGCTGGACTCAGAGGCAGGAATATGGAGACCCCATGTCTCTTGTATCTACTGGGACACTGGCTTCAAAAAATTTGCAGCAGAGGGAGGAATCCCAGGATCACTGAAATTGGAAAAGACCTCCAAGGTCATCGAGTTCAACCTGTGACCAATCTCCACTTTGTCACGCAGCCCAGAACAGAGAGTGCCACGTCCAGTCTTTCCTTGCACACCGCCAGGAATGGGATTCCACCACCTCCCTGGGCAGCCCCTTCCAATATTTAACAACCCTCCCAGTGAAGAAACTCCTCCTGATGTCCAACCCAAACCTCCCCGGCACAGTTTGAGACTGCGTCCCCTCATCCCGTCACTGGTTATTGGGGAGCAGAGCCTGATCCCACCGTGCTACAGCACGGACAGAGCCCAAGGGAAGAACCTCGAGAGGGAAAACTCCCTTTCCCACCCACAGTTCAATAGCGTGGCATTCCCGAGGCTCTGTGGAGGAAAGGATTTTCTAATCCCTGCAGGAATACTTCTCAATCCCAGCCAGGAACGCCGCAGTGAGGGCGGCTGGCAGTGCCGGGGCTGCACCTCACTGCTGTGGAGCAGCGGAGCCTCTCGCTGAGGGGAGCCGCCCTGAGGGACCCCCACACCCTGAGGGACCGACCCACGCCTGCCCCGGCCAGCCCCGAACACCTTTCCCCGCTCTTCTCCCTCTGCTTAGCCGTTCACACTGTTCTGGCAACACACAGGAGGGAATGAAAACCAAATTCCAGCACAATGCACCAGTCCCTTGCTTGGGGCGGAGAAAAATTTCTCCGGGCTGCCCTCACACCCATCCCCACTCCCAGTGGAAGCCCTACCGCCCTTCCTGCGGCTTTTCCCCGTCCCCGCGGCCAGGGCAGGGGCCACGCGCAGGGAAGAGCTGCCTACCAGCTCTTTGTCGTGTCCCTCCTTCATGGTGATGACCTCGTGGCCCTTGTGGGCCCCGGCCATGGAGCAGAGCACGCAGATGCACTTTTTCTCCCTCACGCAGTAGCATTCCAGCAGCTTGCCGTGATCCCGGCACCTCCTCTCCTCCTCCTTGCCTGCTCCCACCTCCACCAGGATGTGTTCCTGATGGAAATCCCTGGCGTTGTGTTTGCTCAGGTGGGCCTGGCACAGGGACACCTCGCAAATCAGGCAGGCCTTCACGGCCGGCTGGGGCTCATCCAGGCACTGCTCACAGGGAACCACGTCCGTCTTCCCCTTCTCGGAGCCTTCGTCCTGCTGGAGGCTTTCTCTTCGAGCTGTGGAGGTGATGGCCTTTCTTGGAGCTTTAGAAGCGATGGCCTTAAATGCCTCCACGATGTTGCGCAGCTTGAAGTTGTTGTGTAGCTCCAAGGTGACACCCAGGTCGGCCATGCATGTGGGGCAAGTCCAGACGGCCTGGGAATACAGCGCCTCCTCAATGCACAGCCGGCAGAAGCTGTGGCCGCAGCTCAGCGCCATCGGTTCCCGGTACAGCTCCAGGCAGATGGGGCAGGTGAGCTCGGCCTCCAGGATGCCAGCCCCTCCACATTCCTGCCGAGCTTTGGCCATGGCTGCAGCAGAAGCACAGAACCGAAACTAAACCCAGAGGCGAGCACGCG
>NW_005054308.1:11099122-11116996 GCF_000277835.1 Geospiza fortis | reverse complement strand
AACTAAAACCAGAGGAGAGCAGCCGGCCCGAGGTCCTGCCAGCCCGCCCCCTCCAAGCCCTCCCTCTCCAGCCCCTTCCTCCGCCCCAGGCCAGGCAGAGAAATGTTCCCTCTGCCGGCTCCACCCTTCCCCACCCTGTGGCGGCCACTTCGAGAAGTTTCCCCTCAGTCTCCAGCAGGAAACGCTGCCCAGTCTCTCCTGACCTCCCAGGGCAGCTTTGCTTCTGCACTGGATGTGCAGGATGGAAAGAGGTGGCAGAGGCAAAAGCTGCCGCCTTAGATCAAAGATCAGCATCGCTGCTGCCTAGTGCTGTAGCAGTTAATGTTGTGCTGTCAACTTTCAGATAAAATAAATTGCCACCGCGTTTAACAACCTAATAATATGACTTTATTAACATGAACCTAATGCAATACCTAAAACAGCTGAGCAAAAATGTCCAACTTAATGGTATCTCCATTATGATTAACAGAACAAATAAGACAGGAGCTCTTGCAGGAAGAGGCGGGGTGCTGTGATACACCCCCTCACAGCAGCCCACAATCCAGTTTCTGATGTGCCAGCTTAGCACAGCCTCCATGCAAGGCTCACAATTTCTAGGCCTGAAAAAACAAAACAACACCTTGTAACCACATTACTAACAGGAGCTCCATCACACTGATGGCAGCATGGATGGGATACTTGAAAGGGATGGTTCCAGTCTTTATAAGCCTGAAGTTCTTAGCAGGATGTCCAGCCTTGACAGACACATCATGAAAAGACAGTGTTTCTTCTACCATTAATATCTTCGACCTAAGGAACACACAGAGGCAGCATTCAAACCAGGCACAAAAAATTCCAAGCTTCCAGCAGCTCTCATTGCTGGTATCCTCCTCCCAGCAGCTCTGGGATGGCACTGTGTGTATCCTGTCCTGGTTTGGGCTGGGATTCATTCCAATCATGAGAACTCCATTCCTGAGAATTCATTCTCTTCTCAGCAGCTGGTACAGTTTTGGGTTCAGTAGGGAATAATGTTGGTAACACAAAGATGGTTTGGCTGAGCAGTGCTAGACCTGAGCCAAGGAGCTTTCTGTGCCTCACGCTCTGCCAGCGAGGAGGTGCACAAAAAGCGGGGAAGGAGCATGGCTGGGGCTGGTGACCCAAACTGGCCAAAGGCACATTCCACACCACAGAACACAGTGCCCAGTGTAGGAACTGGGGGGAGATGTCCAAAAGGAGCCAATTGCTGCTCGGGAACAGTGGCTGGACATCAGAGAGCAGGTGATGGGGGAGCAATCGTGCTGCACATTGATAGTTTTGGTTGGGTTTCCTCTCTCTCTTCCCTCCTTTCTATGACTGTTATCATTATGATTGCCGCTGAATTTGTATTTCGTTAGCCTACTTGTAAGAAAAATTAAAGCCAGGTCCAAACGTGAATCCACAGTTTGTTGTACCACCACTAAATGACGAAGGACCTAAAGAGAAAAAACACATTAATTATCAGATAATTGTGGACATTTGGAGTCTGCCTCTGTCCTGACCTGAGGCCCGCTGCCAGCAAGGGCTGAAGCAACATCCAGAGGGCAGTACCTAGGGAGCCCTAATTTCACCAATTCAGTCAGACAGGTGTCCACTGTGCACAGCTCTGGGACTGCAGCTAAGCTTGCAAAGCATTGCAAAGCAGTAGAAGTATTTACACAGGAAGAGGAGGTTATTTATGTCCGACCCTGCCGCTGCTGGGATGAGTTCTCAACATCCCATTGAATCAGAGAGATACCACAGAGGTATTGCTATTATCTGCTCTTAATCCTCCCACAAAACTCCTGGGACTTCCCAACCTCTTCATCCATAGCCTGGTTTAGCAAGGCGCATTCAAGGCATGCCCCAAAGCCCTGAATGCCAGGACCAGCTTCTTTGCTGCACACACATGGGCAAATAAACACAAGGTGTAAGGAATTAGCACTTCTACAGGTACTCAGTGTACTGGGTGCCTCATTATGGTCCTTTCTTACAGCATGTTTTACTGACTTCCCCATTTGCTTTTGACACTGTGAAATGAGCTCTTACCAGCAGATGTTCCTGCATATCCCCAAGATATTGTCTGCTTCAAGGAGACCTCCATGTTTGAGATGAATTGCTGGAAAAGTCTCAGAATATGATCTTTTTTTGATTCATTCAAAGTAATGGGTGGGTTTGGCACAACTTCCCTTTTAGGAAGTGGCTGGCATTTCCTAAAACACACAGAAGGAATCACAGAACCACAGAGGTGGGAAAAGACCTCCAAGGCCATCGAGTCCCAGCTGTGCCCCATCCCCACTTTGTCCCCAGCCCAGAGCACCCAGTGCCACCTCCAGCCCTTCCTTGGGCACTCCAGGGATGGGGATCCAACCCTCCCGGGGCAGTTCCAGTGCCTGAGCCCCCTTTCCATGGGGAAATTCCTGCTGTGCCCACCCTGAGCCTGCCCTGGCCCAGCCTGAGGCCGTTCCCTCTCCTCCTGTCCCTGTTCCTGGAGCACAGCCCGACCCCCCCGGCTGTCCCCTCCTGTCACTGAGAGCTCCATCCCTTGTCCACATCAGCAATAAAGACACTAAACCTCAGGAGGAGCTTACCTGCCTTTGATGGCTGAAAAAGCCTGTAAAGACATTTTGAAAGCAGAATCAGCACAGTGCAGGCACAGGTCAGCCCTGGAGCTGTGTGTCTCTGGGAAGGGGGATGCTGATAGGTACCTTGGTGAAAAGAAGTGTGTCCTTCTGATTCCTCAGAGCCTCCAGCTCCTGAACACCCTGGCTGGCCAAATCCTTCAACCACTTGTGATTATTCACCTCTGTCTGAATCTTAGAAAGTTGTTCCTCCTCATAGTCACTGAGAACTTTCAGGACCTCCCTTTTTTTCTTCTCTAGCTCCTTATACATCTTCTTGAACAGGCTCTCCAGCTGTTCCCTCCGCTGGCTCTCATTAATCTATTAAGAAAACAATTTCAAATTCGTAAGGGACATTTTCTACATTAGCTCTTACTCAGAAAAAAAAATCTGTCTTTTTTCTGGGATTAAAAAAGTAACTTAACTTTGAAGGTTGGAAAAATAAAAAAGCCACACACCAGCCACTCATTAGGAGGCACAGACTTTCAAGTTTAACAAAGAATGGACCTCCCAGACTGATAAGAAAGTTCTGCATCATCCTTCCTCAAAGAAGAAATCTCAAAAATACATGAGAAACCACCCAGGAACTAAAAAAGCTTCAGAATCCATGATCTGGGGAAGGGCAAAAGAAAACATTATCTCATTATTTACCAGCAAGCAACCACCCCAAGGTGATATGGGACCTTGAAACAAACCTTTAGTTCCTCCATTTGTTTCAGCAGGTTTGCAACGGCTTTATCCACGGCAGCTTCATGGTTTTTCACTGATTCCAGTATTCCAGGAAAAGATTCCTACAAATATCATGGGAAGGAGATATCAGGAGAGGACTGGCATAATGCACAAGATCAGCAGTTTTATCGACAGGGGATAAGCTGGACTTGCAAAAGGTCTGCTCACTGCATGCTCTCAGGACAAATCAGTGGATAAAGGTTCACTGGAAGGTTTTATCCCTGAACAAATGCCACAATTACAAGCACAAAAAGGACAATTTGAAGCTGAAAACTCTTCATGTGCACTAGCCACATACAAAGCTATTTCCCCCGTTGGCACCTTTCTTTCTGTAACGCTGTCATCAATTATCTTTGCATAAGTGCAGCTCAGGCTCATCTGGGCCTTGGAGGTGCACCAAGGACTAAAACCTTGCAGGAGCACTCAGTCCCACCAGTCTGGCCAAACTCTTCCTCAGAAGGGGAGAAAAAAGCATTTATAACATCTTGTTTTATATCTCAAGGGCTAAAGCCAGAGAGAATCTGGGACAAAACTCAGGATTGCAATTTAGCCCCATGCTGGGTCTGCACTTCTCAAACTCGGAAGCTGCCCCTGTGCCATGGGAGCTCTCTGGGGTTTTCCTGGTGCAATCCCGGCCAGGGCCACCGCCCCAGCAGCCTCTTACCTGGGCTCTGCTGAAAGCCTCCTCCAAGCCGATGATCGTGTGGTTCTTGTGGGAGGTGACGGAGCACACGACGCAGATGCACTCCGAGTCACTCTCACAGAAGCACTCCAGCAGTTTGCTGTGCTGGGGGCATCTCCTCTCAGCCAAAAGCTGCCCATCACAGGGCTCCACCAGCACGTGGCTCTTCTGCCTGTTCCGACTGTTGTGCCTGCTCAGGTGCGCCTGGCACAGCGAGGCTTCGCAGCTCAGGCACGTCTTCACTGCGGGCTGCGGCTCCTGGAGGCAGGAATCACACAGCACCACCTCCCCTGCCTGGCCCGAGCTTTCCGCCTTCTCCTCGCCTTGCCCTTCCTCCTCTTGGTGGGCGGGAGCATCCATGAACCTCTGCACAATGTTGCGGAGGTGGAAGTTGGCGCGCAGCTCCCCGACGGGCGAGTGGCAGAGCGGGCACCGGGCAGGGCTCTGCTGGCCCCGGATCGCCTGCTTGATGCAGTCCTTGCAGAAGCTGTGGCTGCAGCCCCCGCTCGTGGGGTCCTTGTAGATGTCCAGGCAGATGGGACACGTCAGCTCTTCCTTCAGCCCGGCCATGGCCTTTGCCTGGGCCATGCCTCCAGCTCCGGGCAGGGCTGACAGGGAGGGCTCTGCTAGGAAACGAAACTGAACGCGGACAGCGACGAGGAGCGAACTTTACCCCGCGGGCTAAAGGCCGTTGCCTCCTCCCCTTTACGAGGGAGGGTCTTCCTTCCTCTCTCCAGCTTCCTGCCTCTCGGGGCCACGTGGGCAGGGGCTGTGGGTGTCCCGGTGTTGATTAAAAAGTTGTAACAAGTAGTCTTTAATTAACCCTTGGAAATTCCTTTCGGGTTCCTGGCCAGGGCTTTGTCCTGTGTGCAAGCGGTTATCTCAGCGGTAAAGACTGTGAGCCTGAGCTATGCTGGTAGGAACTAATACCCTGCTCTGACCACAGCAATGGGATGCATTCAAACAGAAGTATTTTTGGAGGTCTGTGACCAAAAAAGAATAGTTGGAGAAATGGGATGTTCCCCAAACGACTAGCCAAGAACCTCAAAAGAGCCCCACTCCAATGAAAATAAACTCTGAGAAGTGATTTAAACATACAGAAAATTCAGGGAGTGTTTGGCATGGAGGTATGAGTTTGGGGAAATGTATTGGATATGTAAAAGCTACATAGATTAAAGCTGGTCGGTCAGCCAGGTGTGCTGTGTGTAATAGGGAGTTATGCCCCACGTGCCTGGGGCTGAAATAAAGAAATGCCGCTTTCTAATATTGAAATTACAGTGTTAGAGAGTTTAATTCCCCAGTGACAGCAAGTCAAACTCCTCGCAGCAGCTCGAGGCTGAGAGCTTGGGTGCTTCAAGGGCAGCATGGCAGAAGGTCCAGCCCTGCTGTGATGGGTCAGGAAATGAGGCAGGAAGGAAAGTTGGGAAGAATCCTTGTGGGCAGGGAGGCTGGGACATCTGGATCAGCAGGCAGAGAGCAAAGGAACCAAAGCTGTTCCCTTCTGCAAAGACTCCTGGATGGAGCTGGACAAGAGGCTGGGACTGATAAACCCTGAGTGGGCAATTGTGTGGCTTACCTGCAGTGCAGCCTGCAGAGCCCCAGGGCAGAGCTTGTGTGGCCCAAAGCTGAGGTCCCTGCCAGGCAGCTCCTGTGCCAGCAGAGGCCAGGGCAGGATTTGGTGTCGGGTGCCACTGCTCAGGGCACAGGTGGGAGCTGAGACTCCAGAAAGCAGCCCAGGACAGCTCAGCAGGCAGTGAAATGGAGTCCACACAGTGGGCGCTGCACAGCCTGCAGAGCCCCAGGGCAGAGCTTGTGTGGCCCAAAGCTGAGGTCCCTGCCAGGCAGCTCCTGTGCCAGCAGAGGCCAGGGCAGGATTTGGTGTCGGGTGCCACTGCTCAGGGCACAGGTGGGAGCTGAGACTCCAGAAAGCAGCCCAGGACAGCTCAGCAGGCAGTGAAATGGAGTCCACACAGTGGGCGCTGCACACTGGTCAGGAGCAGCAGCCTGGTGTGGGCTGACCCCACTGCCAGGTGCCAGCCAGCCCAGGGCACCACCAAAGCTGTCTGTGTTCACAAAAGCTCCTGAGTGACTGATTTTCCCCTCCCACGAGGCGCACTGTGCAGGGAGATAAATAACACTGCCCCCCTCCCCTCCAGCAGCCACTGAGCCACTCCAAAACAGCTCCAGTGTGCGTGAAAAGGAGTTGTTTTATCACAAAGTTGTGCCAAAATAAAAACAGGCCAGCTGGGATTTTTCCCAAATGGTTGGAAGTAATTGCTGGGACCAAGGGAACTGATGAACGGATGTCAACATTCACCATCCATTCAGACAGATTCTAGGGCTGCTTGCAGGAATTATCCTCAAGAAACAATTGTATTCAATAAACAGATCAGTGCTTTGTTTTCCAGGAGGCTGTCTGGGAATGCAGTGTTGGAGGCACAAACATCAGCCCTGGGTCTGTTCCTCCCTGCAGGTCCTTCCCTTGTGTGCCCCTGTCCCTCCTGGGGACCCACTGCAGTGTCTCTGATCCACATGTGCTCACCCTGGGCACCCCATCACTGCCTGTCCCTGCTGCGTTCCCACATTTCCCCCCTCCAAATTCACGTTTTCATCTGTCTGGGCACTATTGGCATGACAGTGCCTGATGTAGCTCAGGAAAACATTCCTCTTTGGTGGCCTTAAAGCCTGCTGGGTGTGCAAAGCAGCAGGGAATGGACTTCCCATGGATCTGCACTCTGGCTGCAGCAGCGGCAGGGATGAGGGGCTGGCTTTGGGGTGGGAGGCAGGTTCCAGCTCTGTGCCCAGCCTGGGGCACCCACACTGGGCTCCCACAGATGTGCTGGAGACAGGCAGGTGCAGAGCTGCTGCCCAAATCAGTGCCAGTCAGCAAAAACCAGCAGCTGGCACAGCTCAGCACCTCGCAGAGCTGCTCCTTTCGGGCTGCTGGGATCCCCCAGCCCGGCAGCTTCACTGATCCATGCTCTGGATAAAACCAGTGCCACCCCTCCAGCCTGGTGAGCCCTCCCAGGGCATGGCTGGCACGGGGCTCCCGTGTGCCCGGGGGAGCTGTGCCCATGCTGGGCCTGCCCTGGCCTTCCAAACATCCCTCCCACAGCCTGGACTGCCACAAGGACCAGGACCCCAGGACACCAGGACATGGCCCTGCCCCTGGGAGAGCACTTTGGCTCCCAGGGCCTGCTCTCCTGGCTCCAGGGGCTCTGCAGCTGCCAGCCTCAGCTGCACGGCTGCTGCATCACCACCTGCAGTCTTTGCCACATTTTCTCCTGCTCTCTTACTCCACTCCAGAAATTTTGAGGAGCATGCCCAGCTGCATTTTTCACCCACTCCATCTGAGGAGTTTCTTCAGGAAGGGTCCTGTGGCAGTGGCACCACTCGAAGTGAAGAGTGCAGAGCCCAGGTTTTTCCTGCATGACCTAAACTGGGAGAAGGCACACTTAAAATAGCAACAGACAGCGATATTCCCAGGCAGGAGCTGCATCCCTGGCAGCTGGCAGGCTCTGCCACCCCCTTGGCCCTGGCACAGCCCCACTGCCAGCCAGGCAGAGCAAAACACCTCACCCCGAGCACACTTGCACAAAAAACTAAAGTATAGCAGCACAAACTGGTTCCTTTTTTTTGTTCTTTCCACTTTATAGTATATATGTTATCGTTTATTTATAGGCAGATCACTTCACTATTTACAGTACATGAGCGTAGAGATTCTACAGTCTTTTTGATGTAAACAAGAAACTCCACGGCAGGGGAGTCTGGAAAAAGAAGCCAGTTCTGAAGTATTTACACAATTTAAAATAGAACTTTTATACCCACTGGATAGATATAGAGAATACATTGAGCGATTTGGTTAAATTATCTATGAAACTATAGAATCTGACAATGTAAAAATACAAGAAAACGTTCTCTCATTTTAGAAGGTAGACAGTTAAATCACACTAGAAATAAATCTCTTTTCTTTTTTTAAAAATAATAACAATAATAATAAAGGAAAGGCATAAGAATCCATGCCATCTTTTAAGGTTAAAGTATATTACATAAATAAGGACACAACAGAACGGAACTGGGGGAAAAATTAAGTGAAATATAAAAAAACCACTACCAATTAAAAAAAATACTAAAAGCTCGATTCTTAATCATAGAGGGATCAATTCTGCTGCTTTTACTTACTCTGCAAGTAGAAAATTGCAGAGTTAAGTAGTACTTACTCAGCATGAGCAACAGAGGCAGAATTGGCCCCTAATAATTATGAGCAGTGTCCTTTTACATAAAAAAAAAAGAAGAAAAACACAGAATTTAGCTTTTTTATATAAATAACAAAGCAGATGTGCCCCTTTTTAGGTGAAATTCTTACACCTTTCTGAAGAAATGCATCAATTGAACCGTTCTCTCTCTTTCTCACATGCACTCACGCACTCCCTCCCCAGCTCCTGCTGCTGCCCCTGGCCCCAGGGAGGGCGAGGGAAGAGGAATGAAACCCCAAAATGAAACCCCAAGGCTGCATTTGGCTCTGTATTGCTTGAGATTATCAGGGATGGACTTCGAACAGAACGGGTGTCGGGTTCAGCTCCAACACCGGTACCTCAGGACTCGGCAGACCTCCAGTAAGGAGAAAAAAAAAAAATTCCCCAAAAAAGGAGAAAACCGTGTTGATCTGCAATTGCAAAACCCATTTGCATGGCGCAGAGCTGAGATCAGACCCAGGACTGCAACAAGGTGACTGAGCTGCTGCTTCCTGAAAGATGTGCAGCCCTCAGCTGTGCTGAGGAAATGAGAGAAACCTTTGCTTTTGGGGCAGCATCCAACCTAAAACCTGGGATTGTCCTCTGCATTCAGCCCACACACTCAGAAAGGTTCGCTCCTCCCTGCGGAGCCTCAGGCACACGCTGGATTCCAGCCAGAAACCTGCTGCCCCCCCTGAACAATGAGTTTTTCTGGGGCAAACCTGTGCAAAACAAGCAAAGGGGCATTTTATCAGAAACTCTTCACACATTCAGCATTTGCCCACAGCACCTGCAGGAAACAGCTGGGGGACATTCTATACTCACACAGTTTTAAAAAAATAAATCTCCTCCTGACTTATTGCCTACCAGAATAAACCCTTTTGCTCCCAGTTTCTCCTGCCCAGCGCCATCCCTTGCAGGGGGCTGGGGTGTGAGGGGTCCCACAGGCTGGGTGGGATGGAAAGGCAATCCTTGGGAAAGGGGGGATCCCCAGTCCCTGGCAGCTCCTGCAAAGCTCTGGGCACCTCTGGCTTCCCTGGCAGCAGTGCCTGAGCATTGCTGTGCTCCTGCCCCATTTCCCTGTCAGCATCCAAACCTTAGGCAGCTCAGGAGGGAGCTCTCACCTGCCCCTGTGCCTGACCCACCTTCCTGCAGACTCAAACACTGTGAGCTAAAGACACCTTTAGAGTAAAAAAAAAAAACCCACAAAATTAAAATAAATAAAAAAATCAAGTGGAAATTTATTTTTCACCCAGTTCTAAAAGGTGGGGGAAGCCCCAGGGCAGGCAGCACACAGCCCAAGGGGCTCTAAGCATAGTGCATAAGTCTGGAAAAGAAAGATTTTTTTGGGGGAGGAGGGAAAACAAACCATCCCAAGTGAATGGGAAAAAAAGGAAAACCCCCCCCAAAAAAAGATAAAAGAAAACCCAACCCCACTTATAGGCTTCAGGCACCACAAAGACCTCTTATTGCATCTCTTCCTACCCTAGGGCTGCAGTACTGATGAGCTCTGTGCAGGACCAGCCCTCCCCTTCCCCAGCACCGGCCTTGGGACCCAGCAGCTGGGCTGGGGCCAACCCAGAGCACCCAGCCACAGGAAAACACTGGGAAATTCTGGGTCTGGGTCCACCAAAACCAGTGCTTGGGAAGTGACTGAGTGATCCCCTGGCGTGGGCTGGAGCCCCCCCAGCTCTGCACTAACCCTTCCCCTCCACCACCCTTGATGCATCCCCAGTGGGGGCCCAGGCATGGGTGCCTCCAGCTGAGTGGGAGATGGAAGAATTCCACTTATTTCCTTTTCTTTTTTTTTTTCTTTCTTTTTTTCTTTTTTTTTTTTGTTGGTTTTGTTCTTGTGGATTGATCATTTTCTGAAAAACATCAGCACAGCACAGGACAGTACTACCCACCCTAAATGTGTCGCTATATACATTCTACATAAGCTCTATAGCAATCACATGTAAACATCATCATCGTGAGGAAATACTAGGACAGAAAAAGGCAAAGCTACAATGAGGCAATTGCCAATAGCAGATGCTCAGTGTTGGCCAGAGCTGCTCGTGGTCGCTAAGGTGAGATGAGAACGGAGGGATTTAGGGGTGGAGAGACACCAGATTTCACTGCCGAGGCTGGAATGGCACAAGGACTGTTCCCTGGCAGCGATGGTCACCGGCGGCGGCGTGGGGACCCCACGGTGACCCCGGGCCCTGGCGCTGCCGGGCTGGTGTTGTCAGAACCACAGCTCTCCCGAGGGAACAGCCAGGGAACTGTGCTGGTGGCGGTGCTGCCGGCATTGCTGCTCCTGCCAGAGCCCAGCTGCGCTCCAGGGCCCACCCTGGCAGGGCTCCGGCTCCTGGCCTCACATCTTGTGCCATTTCTCAGGCTTTGGTCGCTCTCCCTGCAGGATGGAACATACCCAGGGAACCAGGGGTAAAATCCCCAGGTCGTGGGGAGGGGAGACCCCAGGAGACTCTAATCTATCTATTGGCAGAGTTAAGGCTATAATATTCTATCTACAGAGGATGGCTGAATCCCTAGTGGTCTCTGGGGCTCAAAAATAAAAGGAGAAGGTGGCAATGGCTTGAAGAGCGGCAAGGTTCCCACTCCCTTGGGAAAACAGTGCCTCTGGCTGGCTGGTGATGGGCTTTGCTCTGGCTGGTGGGGGGCTGTGTCCCCTTCCCACCACACCCACACATGGAGGGCAAGTCCATGAGTTCATTTTACACTTCAATCCAGCGCCAAGGGCCCTTGGCCAGAGGCAGGGCTGTGCCCCAGGGAGCTGGATGGATCTGGGGTGCGGGTGGGTGCTGGGACGTGTATGGCTTATCAGCTACGGGGCAGGGGGCTGGGGTGCCCTGTGCACAGCACAGACAGGTCTTCTCACCCCGCTTGCTTTGCAGGATATGGAAGTGAGTGTGGATCGAGCCACAGGGCCTGGCCAGTCTCCCAGCCATCCAAGGAGCTGGAGAGGAGCCAGCTCCTCCACATAGACCAGAGCCATCCATCCCCCAGGCTGTGCCAGCAGGACCCATCAGATCAGGCCTGGTTAGCTGCAGCCCCCCAGCCCCTCTCTCCTGGCTCCAAAGGCAGCGGAGGCCGGAGCAGTGCTGGCTGCAGGCACTGCATCCCTCTCCCAGCCTCTGCAGCCTGCAAAGCTGCATCCATCACCCACCAGCACCCAGCTCAGCATGGGGGTGATGCTGGGGGCTCGGGCCACACCAGCACAAAGAATGGCTTTGACAGCAAAGTGGGTGACCCCAGGGCAAACACCGAGCACCCCGGTTTGCCAGCAGGGGAGGCGGGGGAATGTCAGCTCTGTGACTGCTCTGACCCCCCATTTGCTGAGTGGCAAGTGCCTCATTACAGTGCATAGTTAAAAATCAAGGAAGCGGTACAATAAATCTGAATTACAGTACATCTGAGCCATAAATACATTTTTTTTTTAGTATATACTTTTTTTTTTCTTCTCCTCTTCTATTAAAAATGAGTTTATAATCCTGATTCTATTCACAATGAACAATTTCATCATCACACACTACGGACAAAAAAATGTTATGGTGAACACAGCTGCAACTCCACGGCGGGAGCATGGGGAGGGCTGGGACGGGGAAGAGAGGCCGGGGGGCTCCTAGGCTCACCCTAAAACAACCAGTCAGAAGCAGAGGGGGGGACTAACGTGTGGCAGTGAGACATCAACACCATGGGGACTCACAGACAGAAGCAGCTTTGTTCAATGTAAACATCGATCAGGGAACAGCAGTCTCTCTCTCGCGGGCGTGCTCTCGCTCTCTCTCGCTCTCTCGCTTGCCATAGACTGAATAATTTCTTTGAAAACGTAAACATATTGGAAGTGCCTTGACTGAGGTATTGAGGTATTCCTCCAAGGTTAAGGCTGTTACCGATGCAGGCTGAGCTGGGCCTCCTGCAGCAAGCTGTCGAAATCCATGGTCTCGTACTTGCTTTTCACCGGAGCTGGGGAGGACTCGTCCGTGCCGCAATCTGGGGATGGCAGGGACAGAGGACAGCAGGGTCAGGGAGGGGGATCAGCGTCCTGTCTGCCTCGTGGGGAGGGAAACTGAGGCACAGCAGGGCACTGCTCACTGCCCTGCTACTGCACGGCCAGGCTGGACACAGCGGTGATAGTGACACTGAAAAGAGCTGGGGCAGAGCGGCTGCAGCCAGGCCCAGCTGGGCAGGGCACACACCACTGGCATTCACTGACAGGGTGAAAAAATCTGCTGGGTGCAGCTGAATTTGGAGGGGCTGACACAGGGCCATCCCATGGGAGCTGTGCTGGTGGCAGAGCCAGCCTGCTCCACTGCCAGCCCTGTGCCAGGAGCTGAACACAGTGTCCCTGGAAAGCCCAGGGAATTCAGCACACAGCAGAACTAAGACTGCCTAATTTCACAGCAGCTTAACGTTTTGGGTGTATATTTTTGAATGGTGTGGTTGCATTTCACCTCTGCCTGGGGGCTTCCCTTCTTATCCTGTACCAGGATGAGCAGGATTTTAGGAATGAGCTGGGCTGTGCAGGAAGGGAGTGACTGGTGGCTCTGCAGAAATCAGGTGAGGAGCACTCAGGGGGCTTCTCTGAGGCAGGGGGCACAGCTCTGGTCCCCCTCCCCACAGCACTGCACAGTCACCATCTTCCTCACGGGGTCCTATCTGGTTCCTAATTTCTTTGTGCCCAAAATGGGAGGCTCTGGGATTTATTTAGATGAACGCTGGACATTTGTGCCCACAATCAAAGTCAAGCGATGGCTGCTCTAAGCAGAGCAGATACTGCAAGGTGATAAAAAAATCAGGGAGTACTTGAATCAGATGGGGCATCTGGAGGTAAGTCAAGACTTGGGGCTTCATTTTCTGGACCTCAGTCTTTCACTCATCAAGTAATATCCAGAACCCTTCAGCCTCTGCAGAGGATACAGAAATAAACATGCAGTGTTGGTGAAACACCTGAAGCAAGGAGGGCTGGGCAAAGCTTGGGACACATTTCTCTTGCAGGACTAGCACAGGGTTTGGCTTCTGGCCCTCAGCTCAGGCTGCAGCCCTGGTGACACAGTCACTGAGACCTTGCTGAAGCACTGAAAGGATTAATGCGAGCACAGCACATTTCAGTGCTGTCACTTTGGCTCCAGAGTGCATGTGCAGCCTGGTGAATCTGTCCTGCAGAGCAGCAAACCACCCACATCACCTCTTGGGCTAATGAAATGTTGCTGACTGCCTTCTCTAATGCCTGGGAAGGGAGTTTTCTGCTGGAAAGCCTCCAGCACTGTGCAGAAACTCAGCAGACATAGGATGGGCTGCGCTCAGCTGAGACCCAGCACCCCGGGCTGTGCTGCTACATTTTGCAGCCAGCACACCCTGAGGCCTCACACCAGTTTTTCCTTCTCCCCAGTTCCCCAATCCACCTGTCCCATGAACCATAGGAAAGGCAGCGGGCTTCTCCTGCAGGCTCTGCAGGCGCTGGGGATCCCTGTGTGACCAGGGCTCAGCGGTGCACTGTGCTGTAACAGCTCTGTGCTGATAAAAGAGACAAAGCAGCTGCTGCTTCCTCACCCAGGTCAGCGTATCTGGTCCAGAAGAAGCGCCCCAGGCCACCAGAGCTGAGCTGGAAGGAGGGCTCGTTCCTCTTCCTCAGCGAGGGGCCGTTCTTCAGCGATAAGGCGGCATGCTCCGAGTACCGGTACGTGATGAAGCCGTACTTCTCCCCCCTGAGCAATCAGAGAGAGAATTCAAGATGTGATGAGCCCCACTGCCCTTGTGATGCAGCACTACACCCCTGGCCCATCATTCTTCCACTCCTCCATCCCACAGATGCCCTTGGAGCTCTGGGCACGCTGAATCTCCTTGGCAAAAGCACTGAGACCGAGGGCTCAGCTGACCCAGGGGATTGATGTGGCACTGCTTGGCAGTGCTGTGGGGTTTGAGAGAGGAGCTGCCTGTAGCTGCTGGAACCCTGGGCCACAGCTCACTGCCCACCCACCTGTTAGTCCTGGTCAGGACCTGACACTCCACGATTTCACCAAACACCTCAAAGCGTTTCTTCAGCTCGCTGGAGCTCATGCTGCTGGAGAGGTTTCTGATGTACACCACCCGGCCTTCCCCCTGCCAAAGCAACCAAAAGCTTTCAGGCTTGGACCCTGCACCTCTGTGCTACTGATGGGCTGTGGAGGAGCCCCTGCAGCCAGCACTGGGACACACTGCCATGGACACAGCCTGACATCTCCAGGATCTGGAGCCAGGTCACAGTGTCACCCCCAGGACAGCCATAACCAGGCTGGAGCAGCCACTGCCCCCTTTTCTCTTTTAAAATTCTCCTTCATTCTTGCAGCTTCTCCTGGCAAATGTGGGATATAGTCCCAAGAATTGCCAGGGGCAAAATCCAATTGCATTGCAGGAAGAAGTGCCAAAGCAGCATGTGTGAGTGTGAGTGTCTGTGCACAACAGTAGGGAGCACCAATTTACTCTCCCACGTGCCCACTCCTCTCCCAGCTCCCTCCATGTGCCCACAGGTTCCTGGTGCATGAGGATGCAGCAGGGCCATATCTGTGCCATCAGGGATTCCCCAGTTCACCCCACAAACTGCCAGAGCCAAGTGCACTGAGGCACCAGCGTAGGAGGCTCTGGGCATCCCTGTGCCAAGGACTCCGTGTGTTGCCAATCGCTGGCGGCTTCTGCTGCACGTTGGGTTTTCCTCCCCCCACCACCCCCTGTCCTTGTTTAACACTGGCCTCACACCAAGGGATGCTGAAGCCAGGGCTAATGGGCTCCACTGCTGCTTTTTGGAGCAGGAGATGAGCCGAGGGCTGGCCTTGCTGTGTCCCCGTGGGGTCCCCCCTCACTTACGATGGCCTTTTCCCGTCTCTTCTTCAGCTGGCCCCGCTGCCCGCTGCCGCCCTGACACTGCTCGCCGTTCTCACACCTGCAAGGAGGGACAGGAGCTCAGCCCGGGGCTGGGGGAGCTGCTGGGAAAGCTTCAAACATCAGTGAGAAGCTGAGACACCCACAGGAGTGGGTGGGCACTCGGAGGCACTGGGAGCCAAGGAGAGACTGGAGTCTGGACTCACTGGAAAGGACACTGCGAAGTTTTTTCTCATGGATGCCAGGGTGTCCCCAGCCAGCACCTGCCCCTTCCCAGGCCTGGGTCCTGCCCATGCCCTGCCACCCATGGAACCCCCTGGCTGCTTCACTCTGCCACTGCTTCCTCAGCCCATGGCTGACACTTGCAGCAGTGGCTGATGCAGTACCAATTATTTTCATCGTTTTTCTTTCATTAATTAGCATCTTTACTACTTGCAGCACCAATTATTTTCACACTTTTTCTTTCATTAATTAGCATCTTTACTACTTGTGCCAGCGGAGCAGAGGGCGCTGGGGGTGCCCTGCACCATGCTGAAAATGGAGGGGACACAACCAGTGCCAACGTCCCCGTGTGCCCGTACCTGAAGGTGCGTCTGCTGGCAGGTGACCGCGACCGGCAGCACGAGGAGCCCGAGCTGGACCTGCTCCGGGAGCAGTAATGCAAACTGCTCCTGGAAAGGGCGCTTCTCCTCAGGCACAGCTTGGTGTCGCCGTGCTCCTCCTCTTCCTCCTCCTCTTCCTCCTCATCCTCCTCCACGGGGGAGCCGCTGTCACTGCAGCTGTCCTCGAAGACGGTGTCGTACTCGGGGGTCTTGCAGAAGACCATGTCCTCGTCGTCGAGGGCACTGTCCAGAAAGCCAAAGTGCTTTGTTAAGCTGGCTCTGATCTCCTGGTCTCTCAGCTGCTTGACGCCGTCCTTCCAGAGCATCTCGGTGCCCGTGTCCTTGCCGAGCTCCAGCCCCTGGTAGTGAGCGGCCGGGACCCTCCTCTTGTGCTCCGTCTCCACCTGGCTCGGGGGCTCCCACGACTTGAGCACCTTCCTCTGCAGGGCAGGCTCGGGTTTCAGCACCTGGCAGTAGTCGTGGTCCCCGAAGGAGCGGGAGAAGGGCCGCTTGAGCAAGCCCTGCTGCTCGGGGAGTGGCCGCGCCCGGCTCAGGTGGGCGAACAGCTCCGTCCTCTCCGGGTGCTTCCTGGGGGCTTTCCGTGAGGCTGCCACGTCCCCGGGGCCAGGGGCCATCCCCTCCTCCTTCCCTGCCTCCTGGGGGATGTCTGGCTTGTACAGGTCCTCCTCGGCGGGTTTATATGGCGGAGTGGTGGGCGGTGTGAGACCTGGAGCCCCCAAAGAAAGGGCAGGGTCAGCTCTGCCCCTCCGGCCTGCCCTGCCCCACCCCAGTCCTGGGCTGCCCCCACAGCCTCATCCAGAGGCACCTGGGGGGACAAGAAGGATGCCTTGATCCCAGTAGGGAGCAGAGGACCCTCCCTTCCCTCCTGGCTCGTGCAGGGCCCCCCTGAACATCTCCTCCCATCCCAAAGGCATTCCTCTGAGCTGCTCCTGGTGCTCGGGTGCGGCAGTGCACAGCAGGCTCCTGTGTCTGCACTGTGAAGGGGATGAAGGTGCCCCCTTGGCTGGGTAGGCTGGAATGATGCCTCCAGGATGAATTTAGGGTAAATGAACTCCCTCCTACAGTACATTTTTACAAAACTAAAGATTTCAAAGCACATCCTACCTGCTGTCCCACACAGCTCCACGGTCAGCATTGGCTCAAAGTTTCTCTTCCCAAAGTTTGGGTCACTGGAGAAGAGCAGAGAACCAGGAAAGTGTTTAAGTGAACCACAGCCCCAAAACCCAAAAGCAAGCTGAGAAAAGACTTCCCACAAGTGAACCCTCCCACTTTGGCTGGTGCCTGACAGAGTAACCCCACAAGGGCAGGGGGGAGAGCAGCTCCAGAGCACACACAAAATGCCCTGCCCTGGGCATGGGACAGGCTCCTCACACCCTGTGGCTCCCCACAGCGCCGTGCCCAGCAGGGCAGCTCCCTGTGCTCTGCAAACACAGCTCCCTGTGCTGCCTGCAGGGGCCCTGCCCAGCCACACAACCCCAGGCAGTTTCCAGCCCCAGAATGGTTCATCCAGCCCCACCTGCACTTACGTTTGTGCCAAGGACAGCGTGAGACACCTGGGTGTTTCTGAAAGGCAGGAGAGAAGCAGGTTACCAGTGGGGCTGTACCTCTGCAGTACCCACTGAGGGCTCTGCCCACCTGAGAGGGACTGCCAGGGCTGAGCCACTCCTGCACTTGCAATTTGCTGGGCTTTTGGGGCACCACTGCAGCTGAACCCCAGAGCCCAGACCCAGGGAGAATCCACAGGGAAAACCCTGGAGGGATGGGGCAACCTGGTCCTTGCTGGGCTGTGGCCACATCAACTCCTCCACCTCATTATAACCATGGGGAAACTGAGGCAGAAGATGCTCATAGATTGAAAAAGCATCCCAAAAGAGAACAGGCCCCCAGCTGCCCATGCATGGGACTCCACAGCCAGGCAGACGGGGGGCTGCTCACAGCTCTCCTGCCAGCTGAGTGCCCAGCACCCAGCCAGCATCACTGGCCCACAGATGGCACGGGCAGCACGGGCACACTGGGGATGCCAGCAGAGTGACAGTGGCCAGGCCCCTCACCTGTTTGCTCCAGGAGGGCACAGCGCTGGCTCTCAGTGGCCACCTCTCCATCCCCCAGGGAGCCCAGGCAGAGGGGCT
>NW_005054308.1:11096575-11098355 GCF_000277835.1 Geospiza fortis | reverse complement strand
ATGGGAGCAGCAGGTTCTGGAGGTGAGGTGCCGGTGCAGCTCCGTGCAGCTGCGGCTCTGTGCCTGCGGGACGCTCGCCCTCCTGTCCCGGGGACCCTCCAGCTTTCCAGAGGAGAGAGGAGAGAGGAGAGAGTCAGCCCTGAGCCCCACAGCCACAGCCCTGGGGGGAGGCTGACAGAGCCCCCCCACACCCTCACACCCCTCAGTTGTGTCTCACCAGCACCCCGACCTCCCTGGGGTCAGCCCCGTGCCCCGAGTGCTGCCCCTCCTGCAGGCAGGGATGCTCCTGCTCCCCAGGAGGGATCTGCTGCTCTTCCCACACAATCTAATTGGCCAGGCCTAATGCACTGCACAATTACCATTAGCAAAGCAGGAAAATCTCTGGTGGCACCTTCTGCCGGGTTTCAGATCAGCTCAAGTGTTGGGGTGGGCTCTGCAGTACGACAGGCAGCGACTCCTGGCCAAAGGCCTTGGCTTGGGCTGAGAGCCAGCATGGAGGGGGCAAGGGGGTGACCAGGGATGGAGCACACGGGGCTTTCACAAAGGGGTGCTCAGGGAAGTTGGGAGAGGCCAAACCCCCCTGGGGTCAAGTGAGATCAAGGTGCTTCTTAGCACAGCACAGAGTCTAAAGTTTTGCAGAGCCCAGACTGCATCAGACAGGGATGGGAGCACTGTGGGTGACAGTCCGTGCCTGTCCCCAACGCCTTGCCCAGCCCAGAGGCTGCTCACAGTCCCCAACACCATCCCTTGGGCCAGCTCCCAGGAGGTGGGTGCTGCAGGCACCTCCCTGGAGGTGTGTGTGCTGCAGGGGCTCAGGGAGTACCTTAGTGCAGGGCCGTGGGGGCCGGGACTTTGGGGTCCCCGGGCGCCGGGCGCTCCCGTCCCGCTGGGCCTCGCAGCTCGGAGGGGACGGAGACAGGAGCAGCTTCTTCAGCTGCAGAGAGAAGGGGCAAGAAAAGGAGTCGGCATCGCAGCGAGGGCAGGAGAAAACGTCCCATGGCTCATGCGTGAGCACATCCATCCCCGAGCATCCCACCCAAAAATGGGGCAAAAAAAAATACCAGGCAGGGAGGGTTAGGCTTAGCAGTTGCCACCCCAGGTGGCTGTGGGGCAGGTGCGTGGCTGTGTGCAGCCCTGTGGGGGTCAGGGCTGTCCCCACAGCATTCAGCCCAGGGACCCCAGGCAGGTTGGGGCAGTGTGCAGGCAGGAGTTTACTTCCCAGGGACAGCCCCACTCGGGTCAGACACACAGGAGCTGCCGTGGCATCCCAACTTCTCACTCCATCAGCTCTGCCCTGAGGTGACAGAGGATTTACACTGGTGTGAGTGATGGGTTTGGACAGCTCGCTGAGTCTCCGTGTGAGGCTCATTTAGCCAAAACATCCAGTGAGGGCCTCGACTCATTAACGAGCTTTCAAGGCTCTTTGGAGATGCAAATCCCTGTGGGATCTGTCAGGATCTCCCCCAGCACCGTGTCACACGCATGGGCGCTGGAGCGGGGTTTTCCCCAGCTCACCCGCAGTGCCACCCCTTCTGATGGCAGGGCCAGCACTTTATCCTTCTACTCAACCCCAAGTTTGGTCAGGGGGAGTGACAAAAAAACCCAGACCCCACACCCAGCAACAACAATTGAGATTGTGCCCGTGTGGCGCTAACAACCGGAGGCGACAACAGCTCAACAGCAAGACGACTGCGTAGGCACCGGGGACTGCAGGAGAGACAGGTCTGGGGGGCTGGGGCTGATAGAAAAGGCATGCCCGGGTCAGGGTCTGCCAGGAAAT
>NW_005054308.1:11090935-11096170 GCF_000277835.1 Geospiza fortis | reverse complement strand
TCAGCCCAGGGCAGAGCCAGGGGGAAAAGCCACCACTGCCCATGGGCACGGGGCTGGGATGAGCCAGGGAGAGCCCCGGGCAGCCCCACACCTGCAGGTGGGGTTAAAGGCAGGTGTGGGTGTGCCAAAGCAGCCCCCAGCCCCCTGGCACCCGCCCCCACCCCGCCCAGAGATAGGTTTGTATACACACAGCTGGTTCCAGTGAGGATGGTGATGGAGGTGACAGCAATGATGCAGAACATGTATACGTATACAATACAAGTATATGCTTTGGTATTGACGGTTAAAGAGAGTTTTAAGCCTAGAATGAAAAAATTCAGACCTTGGCTTCCTATCATACCCATGCAGCCGGCTTATCTGGGGCTCATCCAAATCCACCTTAAACAGTAGGAAGTGGGTTCTTACTAGAGACAGCTCATCACCCTCGGGGGCCGGGGGGCCCCCCGTGACCGGGGCGGTGGGTTTGGGGGAGGGGGCAGGTGAGGTGGTGGCAGGGCTGAGCGTGTCCCCCTCTTCCATAGTTCGGAAGGCAGCCAGGCCCATGTCATCTCCCTGAATATCATCCAGAGTCTCGGTCAGGGCTGCCAGCAGCGCTTCGTTCTCGCTGTCTATTATCTGAAAGGAGCAGGCAGAGAAGAAAGGAGGGGTTAGGCTGGGCAGAGGGTCCCCAGGATGCTGGAGAGGGGACGGGGACCAGCAGAGGCACACCAGCTCCCACACTGCCCAGTGACCCCACTGTGAGACCTGCAAAAGGAGTGTCAGTCTGTCCGTCTGCACCCCAGCAGGAAAAGAATGAACCAGAGCATCTTCTCTCCCCACAGTCCCTCCACCCCACCATGAGGCAAACAGCAGCAGATGAAGGATCTGTCAGGAAAAAGCTCCTGGCCCAAATCCTCCTGACTCTGCAAGTGCAAGAGCTGTGAGCTCAGCCAGGGCTGCCCAGTGGACAAGAGGGCACAGCCTCCCTGGAGGGCACAGGGGAAGCTCTGCCCGGGCTGCACCACTGGCCTGATGCCACAGCTTGTGACAAGAACCACTCTGAGTTTCGTGTTCACTGAGAGCCCCCAAACACAGGCACCTCCAGCTGCTCAGGGGTCTCAGCTCTCCCACACTGGTGCACCCAGGGCTCTGAGAGATCCTGTCCAGAGCGCAGCCCCAGCCACTGCCCACTCTCCCATCAGCACCTCCAGATCATGCTGTTCACCCAAAAACAGGGTCAGGGGAGCTGTCGTGCAAGGCCCATCTCACCCTGGGCCAGGGGCTGCTCCTGCCTCCTCCCTGCCCACTGCTCCAGCTTGGCTTGGGTCCCTCCTTTCACCTGGGCTTTGGCTTTGCTGATGCACCTCCAGCCTTCCCAGTGCCCTCCCAGTCCCACTCAGCCCCACGAGCTCCCTTCCAGTCTGGCAGTACAATGCTGAAGCCCAGAAGAGGATGCAGAAGCTGAGGAATGGCTGGAGTGAGCCAGCAGCTCCTTCTTTTTGGTCCTCCTCCATCACAATCTGAATGTAAACCATGTCCAAGGAGAGGCAGGCTAACATCAGTGACAAAATTAGCACAGGGGTAAAGCCAGGCTCACAGGCAGGACTGCTGCCTGCACACAGCCTCCTGTGTTTCTCTCCCCTTGTTTGAAAATTAAACATCTTTTGTTCCATGCCCTAACCTTGCTTGCAGTTACTAGAGCAGGCTCCAGGGAAAGGCAGCAGGATGCTCCATTTTTGGCTCAGTTTCTTTTCCTCCTGTTATTGGCACGAGATTGCTGTGCATACAAGTTCAGTGGGATACATTTCATCATACTCCACTGCTCCTCATCGGCCTGGCTTTTGCATTTCTTTTCTGTTTATCTTTTCCCCAGGAAGTTCACGGAAAATATGCATCTCGTGATGAAGGTCCCTCAGCTGGATTGGACCATTTTCAAGCACAGCATCAGCCCACCATAAAAGCCAGAGGGTTGTTATTTTATGGGCAGGTTAGAAAATATTGAGGCTTTTTTTTTCATCTCCTTGTTTAAATAGAAATTTTCCTCCTCCCAAAATGTAACCCAGGGTTGGTGATTAGCTGGTACCAGGGGGTCACAACCTCCTTGTGCAAAGGGGTAAAGGCCTGGGTGCTGCTCAGGAGGGCAGAGACCCCAGCCCCAAGGACAGGCACATGCAGGGCATGGCACAAGCTTGGGCAGGGCGAGGGGGCTGCCCAGCCTGCTCTGTGCCCAATCCCCTCTGCATCTCCCTGCTCCCAACCTGGCTGTGCTGTGCCCAGAGCCCTGCCCGGTCCTCACAGCTCCAGGAGATGGGAGACAGGAGCAGAGGGACATGGAGCAGTCCTGCCTGTGCCCAGGAGCATCCCCTGCCCCAGGAGCATCCCCTGCACCAGCTCTGCACCGTGCTGGCACAGCCACTGATCCACGCCAGCCCAGAGCCAAGGAGAGGAACACAGAGACCCCAGGGACAGAGGGGCTGCCAGAGCTGGGAAAACAGAGCAAGGGGCTGGTTCCTGTGAAGGAACAGGGTGAAGGGGCTGGTTCCTGTGAAGGAACAGGGTGAAGGAGCTGCTTCCAGCTCCTGGGAAGGGAACTTTCCAGTGCTGAGACCCCCGCACTGCCGCCCTGGCATTCCAGGAATGGAACAGGACACGCTGCACCCCGGCTGCAATTCCAGTGAATAATCCAGCACAGGAGGGCTGCCTCAGCAGCCGCCTCCTCCTCCTCCTCATTAGCCCTACTCCGCTTGCCCCATTTAGAGCTGGTGCACAAATTAATGGAGCACTAATCAGCTGGGGAGGAGATATTAATAGTCCTGTGTGTTCCCTGCTCCCAGCCTCCCTCTCCCCGTGCCTCCATCCTGGGGCACCTGGAGAGCTCTGTGCTCCCTCCTCCCAGCCTCCCTGTCCCCCTGCCTGCACCCAGGGGGGATGGGGTACCTGGAAGAGCTCGGAGTCGTCGGTGCTGTACTGGCTGGAGTCGGTCTCTGAGTGCTCCCCAGCCCAGTGCAGCTCGCTGAAGCAGCCAGCAGAGTCCAGGTCGCCGGCGTCCAGCTGGGACAGATCGATCTCGGGGAAGTCAGAGTAGAGGTGCTCCTCTCCAGACACCTCATACTGCACACAGGAGAGGAGAGAATGCCTGAGACCAGGGGAGCACGCACTGAGGACAGCAGCATCCCCCCCTGCCACCCAGTGAGCCACCCCCAGTGCTCCCAGCCCTGCTCCAGCCTCTCTTCCCACACAGCTCCAGGCACTGGCAGGGTGTGCTGGGCACCTTTTCACCCACTCGGCCTGGCACTGGCCACTGGAGCAGCCCCACAGCTCCACCACACCCCGCTGGTGTCCCAGCTGTGCCACAGCTGGGAACAGCAGGAGCTGCTTGGGAAGAGCCTCGTCCCTCCCAGTGAGCAGATGGTCAGGGCACAGCACAGCCACAGCACAGCCATCACCGGGGCAATTCCTGCCTTTGGCGCCCTAAAAGTGACATCCAGTGGTGGCCTGGGCATCAGCACAGGACACCTGGCACAGCAGCACACAGGGCCAGACTCACACCTGCTGCTCACCCCGTCCCACC
Source organism: Geospiza fortis (assembly GCF_000277835.1). Taxonomy (NCBI): domain Eukaryota; kingdom Metazoa; phylum Chordata; class Aves; order Passeriformes; family Thraupidae; genus Geospiza; species Geospiza fortis. Next base: position 11,092,620 of record NW_005054308.1, on the reverse strand, counting down.
AATGGCCCTGGAGCACTCAGGACAGCCCTCAGGGAAGCTGCAGGTCCCAAAGCACCACCAAGGCCACCCAGGGCTGCTCCCTGCTCCCTGCAGGGTGAGCACAGCGTGGAAATGAATGGATGTCTGAGAGCACTCGGGGTGATGTGAGCTAAAAATCTCCATTTAACCACAGAAAGGAGCTGGCACCTGCCCCACTTGGGTTCCAGCCACGAAACCCCAGAGCTGCACCCAGTGCCCGAGGGAGCCGGGGCTGGCACCAGCACCCACTGCCTGCCCTGGCATCTGCACCGTGCCTGGTTCTGCCTCAGTGTCAGGCTAAAACACAGGGAAAGGTCTGGTGAGACTCCTCCCAGCACTGCCTGCCCAAGGGGAGGCTTCTGGCAGTGAGGGAAGCAAGTTTATTTACAGAGCAAACGGATTTTGGAGCAGGCAAACATCTGAGCACGTGAGAGAGGCTGTGGGGGAGCGCGGGGGCCCCTCCTCCTGAAGCACCCTGGAAGGGTCTCCTCCATCACTCAGTGGGAAGGAAAAGGGATTTCAAACCCAGCTGCAGGAATGGGAAAGACAGCTTTTCTCTCTTTCTCTTCTCATTTTTTTGTTTTTCAAATTGGGATAATCTGGGATTACTGGCTGTGTTCCCCCAGGCTGAGGAGCCTGTCTGCCACGCTCCCCACCACATTCAGGACGCTCCAAAGGACACTCCCGTGCACACACTCACTCCCTTTCTGCATTTCTCACCTGCTTCCCACCCTGCCCCATCCCAGGGGAGGTGGAAAACAGGGAGAGCACCTGGGAGGGCACAGCAAGGACAGGGAGAGTGGTTTTACGGCCTGAAGGTGAAGCAGTGCCATGGCCCAGCCATGGCCAGGGGCTGCAGTGGATGCAGGGAGCTGCTGGTGCTGCCCCACACAAAGCTCTGGGAGCTGCCCCTGCTCTGGGGGATGCTCTCCCAGCACCCTCCCTTCACCTTTTTGCTGCAGGGATGTGTATCAGGTACATACCACAGGTGTGCTGCCACAAAGAGTATCGGGCACCCCTGAGGGCTCTGGGAGCTGAGACTCCTCACTGGGCCCCCAGGGATTGGGATTTCCTAACCTGCCCTGCAAAAACCTCTGTTCCCAGGTGTCAGAGCACATGCAGCAGGTCAGGAGTCCCCACTGCCAGCCCTGGGGGACACAGATGCTGCCTTCCCCCTTGTTCTGTCCCCCTGCCCAGACTGCTCTGGGATCAGATGTCCTTTGGCCTTTCAGATGTGTCCCTTACCTGCTGCGGCTTGTCCCTGCCTTCCTGTCCCTGCTCTAGCACCTGCTCCAGAAAAAGTCTTGTGACAACTTTGTCTCCCCCTTCTCCCCAAATCTTCCCATGGGAACACAGGCACAGGTTTTTATTTTTAGCCAAGCCATACATACACAGCTATACGTGTGCCTGTGTGTGCGTGTGTGCACGCAATTAAAAATAGCAGAGCAGCCAAATTCTCCTGCTCCTTTTGATATGCCACAAGGGAAAAGATCCTGGTGCTGAGATCACAAGGAGCAGCTGACACCAGTGCTCGGGATGTCTTTTGATCAACTCCACAGATGTGACATGTCCCCATTGGCAACAGGGCTGGGTAAAAATAAACCCCTGCAATGCAAGGCTGCTGAGCTGCCCTCTCTGGGCACGGGGGACAGGACTGCCACTGTCAC
>NW_005054308.1:11082508-11090168 GCF_000277835.1 Geospiza fortis | reverse complement strand
AGGAATGCCCAAACGTCAGTTCTCTCTGTGTGGAGTCTCCTCCTCTCCTCACTGAAAGGCACGGGGACAGCCTTTGCTTGGTGGAGTCACCGGGCTGGGCACCCCAGTCCCCTCTGCTGGGCACTGTCACTTACCCAGCCCAGCCACCAAGGACCTGGGCTCCAGACAGAACCCACCACTCCCAGCTCATGGCTGAGCCCCTCTGGGCTGTTCCCAGGGCTGGGGAAGGGGCAGCCCCTGCCCAGCTCAGGGGTGGCAGCAGCAATGGGGACACTGCCTGTGGGCACAGGACCTCATCTGCTCTGACTGTCCCTTTTCCCACCCTCTGCACTTCCTGCTGCCTTGGGAGACGAGTGAACTTTTGTTCTAATTTTACTCGGGACTTTGTAGGAAGATCAGCCATGGGTTCTTGGTGTGCAGCCAGCAAACACCCATGGAGACATGCTCAGAGCCTGGGAGGCATCCTCCAGCCCAGACACCTGGGTGTGTGCAGCAAGGCTGCCACCAGAGAGCTGCTGCCGTGTCTGAGCAGCCCCTGCTCCAGGGAGGAGAGCTCCTCTGCCTCCTGGGTCAGCATCCCTCTGGCTCCTGGGTGCCCTGGGGCTGCAGTCACTGCTCCCACTGCCTGTCCCTTTGCCATGTCCCCAGTCTGTCCTTCCCAGGGCAGTGGCAGCAGGAGGAGCTGGCACAGGGTTAGATCCATCTCCCTGCCTGACTGGGAGGGTGCTCAGTGCAGGCCACTGTCTCTGGTGGCCCCAGAAGCTCTGGGGACATGTCCTGGGCTGCACCACAGCCACTGGCTGGAGCCACATCCAAGGATGTCCCAGCTCAGTGCTGGCTCTGACACGCTGGGGACAGCAGGTGGGACATGTCCCTTTCAGTCCTTCTGTTTTGGAGCAGTGTGAACTCTGGCACGTGAGGTTTTATCTCTGAGGAGACACCAGACTCCTCCCCGAGTCCAACTCTAATTCAAACACTGGATTCACAAGACAGGAAATGTTTTCCTCTTTTTCAGTGTCAACCTGGGCTCCCCAAACAAAACCCCTGCAGTCAGCAGGACTGGAGAGGCTGCCTGGGGTCAGCTGCATCCACGAGCCCAGGGAGAGCAGGAGCTGCCAGGGAACAGCAGCCTGAACAGGGCAGGCAAGGGCTCAGCTCACTGTGCGCTCTGTGAGCTGGGGACAGCGCAGTGACCGTGACACAGAGACCTGCAGGTGCTCTCCTGTCTCACTCCAACACTGCCAGAAATTACCCTTATCTGCACAAGCCCTGGGTCCAACCCCTTGAAGTCATGGCCAAGAATTCTGGCGTGGGCTGTGGGCACAGGGGATGGCACACGGGGCTGGCGCTCACTCAGCCTGCACAGGGACGGCCTCTGAAGTGCTGCTGGTCACGGGCAGCACCTTCCAGCAGCCTGGTCCTGCTGGGAGCCCTGCAGTGGCCCTGTCACCCACGTGCCATGGAAAAAGGGAAGGAAAGAGGCAGCACCTGGGAGGGGCCAAGGGAAGCAGCCAGGGACAGCAGCCCCCTCCTCACTGGGAGCAAACGGTGACTCAGGTGCTGCCTGCAGAGCCAGGAGCCTGCCCGAGGCATTAAGGGATAAACATCCATCCACACGTGCTGCAGGCACTGCCCCAGAGCAGCCAGCAGTCAGGCTGGCACCCACAGCCAGGTGAGAAATGCTGAGAACACCAAGTGCTGCTCCCACCAGCCCTGCCTCGGCCCCAGGGCAGCTTCTCCCTCCTCACCCTCAGCAGGACTTGGAAAAGGAAAGAAAATCCTTGGGCAGGGGTTTTGCAGAGAGTTGTCTGGGCTTATCAGGGAAATCCGTAATCACAGACTGCTTCAAACGGGGATTACAGCCCTGCAGGGAGACAGCAGCATGTCCCTGGGACGGGCTGGCACCAGGGAGCTGGCACTGGGCTGCTGTGACACTGGGCTGGTGTGACACTGGGCTGGCTGCTGTGACACTGGGCTCCTGTGGCATTGGGCTCCTGTGACACTGGGCTGGTGTGACACTGAGCTGACTGATGTGGCACTGGTGTGACACTGGGCTGGCTGCTGTGACACTGGGCTCCTGTGGCATTGGGCTCCTGTGACACTGGGCTGGTGTGACACTGAGCGCTTGTTTCCCCCGTGGGCCCAGCCACTCCCCCGTTTCAGGCAGGGCTGGTGCCTGCAGTCCCCACAGCTCCCAGCCAGGGGACACAGCCCCCATGGGGTCACCCATCAGCACCTGGGCCAGGTGCTGCCAGCCTCCCATCATGCCCAAGGATGTGCCAGCTCTGTGCCAGCCCAGAGCGATGAGGGATGTGGGGGGACAGCCTGGCTCCAGCAGCAGGCAGGAGGGCAGAGGTGGGAATGGAGGAGACAGCTATAAATAAGTGTAAATACAGCAAGGAGGCACCTGGCCAGAGCTGTGAAGGTCACCAGAGTGTGTGCCAGCAGATAAGCAACCCCCCTGCCCGGTGGCATTTGACAAAATGTCACTGTGAATGAGGGAGAGGTGGTGTCGGGTTGTGCCTTGGCCCTGTCACCCCCTGACACCCCCATATTTATAGCCTGAGAGCCCCCAGGGAAGGTCCCTGGAGGTGAGGGGACCCTGCCTGCCCCCACAGTGAGGGGGGCCCTCATCCCCTCCCCAGGGCTGGGGAAGGCCCACAGGACCCTCCCAGGCTGCACAGAGCAGGGACACCTCTCTGTCCTGCCAGGCGTGTTGCCCTCTGCCCCCTGTTAATTTTTAATTGCTTTTTTTTAAACTTTCTGCTAATCCGTTCTAACGATTCAGCCCAGGCAGCAAGAGGCAAAACCTCATTTAAAACCTGGACTGAGCAAACAGCAGCTCCTTCTTCCTCCTGAGCCACTCCAAAGCCACTTGTGCTGGTCCCTCTGGGTGCAGCACGTGGGAGCTGCCCACGCTGTGCCAACACAGCCTGGACTCGGAGCTTGGACTCAAAGGTTGCACCTGATGACCTCAGAAGTCTTTTCCAACTGAAATGATTCTGTGATTCAGTGGCACACGTGGAGCAGCTGCCCTCCCAACACAGCCTGAGATGTGCTGGGTGGGAAAAGGGGGTGCTGGGTTGGAAAAGGGGATGCTGGGTGGGAAAAGAGGGTGCTGGGTGGGAAAAGGGGGTGCTGGGTGGGAAAAGGGGGTGCTGGGTTGGAAAAGGGGTTGCTGGGTTGGAAAAGGGGTGCCCAGTGCCAGGCTCTGAGCCCCAGGCTGAGCACAGTCTCACTCCTTGACTTTTGTCTTACATTAGAAGGTGTAATTAAGATCAACCAAGAGATGCCAGTAATGGGAAATATTAAACATTAACCACAAACAATAAACATGAACTTGCCAGGATAACTTTGATATGCAGGAAAGATGGAAGAAATTGCACTAAACTGTCCTTGAGTCACAGGACAGAAAAAAGGAGCCTGAGATACTGGTAATAATGCCCTGGATAAACAACATTCTGCTGGAATACTTCAAACAAAGGTGTGTCGGGTTTAGGAAGAAGGGCACAGCAAAGTGTACCACAGGTTACAGAGCTGCATGTTCACACACACTCAGCTCATTTCTTCAGGCTGCAGATTACAGAGTCCACTTTGGTTCTGCCCGAGCTCCAGGACCAGCCCAGGGAGCCCCTGCAGCCCCCACAGACCCTGAAGCAGCCCCCACAGACCCTGAAGCAGCCCCCAGTGCTGCCAGGCACAAGGCAAGGGCAGGTGGTGCCCCGTGCAAGGAGCAGACAGAGCAGGAACAGGCTGTTCCAAGGAACACCTCCTCTCTCAACACCACCTAATGGAAAGAGCCCTGTCTGTGTCCCTGTGGGCTGCCAGGGCTGGCCAGGCAGTGCCAGCACACCTGGGCACCCTCAGCGTGCTCAGAACTGTGCCTGCCCACGTGTGAGAGCTTCACCCTGCAGCCCGGGGTGCAGCACCCAGCCTGGCAAACCCCATCCAGCACCAAACCCACCTGTGCCAGGGGCTGCTGCCAGCCTGTCCCTGTCACCAGCTCCCTGCCACCCCTCGATGGCATGAGCCAGGCAGGGCACACACCCCGGGCTGAACACTGCTGGGGTTTTCTAGGAAATTCCTTTTTATCTCCCCAAAGCAAAGGCAGCAGCAACGGACAGCAGCTGGCACGAGCTGGGCACAGAGCACAGTGGGGACTGAAATGAGACATCAGCTGCCAGCCCTGCCAGGGGAGGCCCTGGCTGTGGGACAGGCAGGGAAGGAGCAGGAGAAGGATCAGGGGCAGGAGCAGGATCAGGGGCAGGGACAGGGGCAGGGAAGGAGCAGGAGAAGGATCAGGGGCAGGGGCAGGAGCAGGAGCAGGAGCAGGCAGGGCTCCCCCAGCACCCCTCTCCTCCTTCTGTGAGGTCTCATGCAGCCTGTGTGGGACAAGGACAGGCCAAGAGGTGGCACAAGCCCTGCAGCCCTGAGGGGATGCCCAGTGGCACTGGGAGCAGTGGGGACTGTGGCTGAGGCCAGCAGAGCACTGAGACACTGAAATTCTTGGGATGGCTCCCACTCACACCCCACTGAGGGGCAGGAGAGGCTGTGCAGCCCTGGGAGCCAGGCTGGCAGCACAGGGCACCTGGCTGTGCCACGATGGGGACAAGCCCTGACTCACTGAGGAGCTGACTGTTAGCCAGCTCTGCTGGTCACAAGAATTCCCCACGAATTCCCTCCTTTGGTAAGGAAAACATGAGGGGGTGATTATTTTCAGAGCTTCCTCTTCTGATGTCCCTGCAGCCAGCAGCCACATGGCTGATGTGGGCACAGGGACCCCGGCGAGCAGGAGCAGCCCTGCCCCTGCCCTGGGGAGGGTTGGTGCCCAGCTCAGAGGCTGACAGGGCTCCACGGGGCCTTTTCTGCCCACTGCAAACACCCTGCCATGGCACAGCCGGGCACACCTAACCCCAGCTCAGCTCCAGGGGCACTGCTCACCCTGGCACAGCTCTTCACCCCTCCCAGCCAGCTCCAAGAGCAAATCCCAGATGGAAGCACCAGCTGTCCCTCCACTGCCACACAGAGCTGTGGTGGCACTCAGGGCAGGCAGAGCCCCTGCCCATGGGGACATCACTGCCTGGTGCCACCAAGGCCAGCCACAGCCGTGCTCCCCACCCACAGCCACAGCCTTGGCATCTCCCAGGCTGCCAGAGCTGCCCTTGGCTCTCCAGCAGCCACAGCCACAGCCTGGGAATCCCTGCTGGACAAGGGCTGGGATTCCCAGCACATTCTGGTGTCACCCCGTGTGACAGAGCTGAGGTTACACCTGGCCCAGTCCTGCCCCTTTCACACCTGACAAGCAGCTGCAGAGAACCTGTCACCCCCTGCCAGCGCTGTCCCCATCACCTGCAGGACACCCTTCACCTCCCCAGGGCACAGCAGCCCTTTCACAGCTCGCTGATGCTCTGCTGTGGAGCAGGGACTGCCTGGACAAGGGAAGCCCAGCTCCTGCCCAGCCTGCTGCTCCTGAGGGGGTTCAGGTGCCCCTGCCATGGGAGGCACCGTGGGCTGGCACTGCTGGTGCCACCAGCAGCCTCTTAGTGCTAATCAGGCCGAGGCAGGAGACGGGGAGGGTTCAAGCTGGGGTTAAGAAGGCACAAGGAGGATCTTCCTGCATTAGCCTGACCTCACAGCCAGCCCAGGGACAGCCCTGCCCTGCTGGGGCTCAGCCACCAGCACAAACCCTCAGTGGGACCCTCCAGAGCCCTTCTGCTGCTGGACACAGGCTGAGCTGGCCCTGCTGCCAGGGGGGCTGTGGGACCCCCCCTGTGCCCAGCTCCCACGTGAAAGTGAAGTTTCCAGCTGGATGCACGAGGATGCAAACCTCTGTGCAAGGGGAAAAACCACTCAGAACTGTCCTTACCCTGAAAACCACCCACATCTGTCCTTACCCCCCAAACCACCCAGACCTGTCCCTACCCTATAAACTACCCAGATCCATACTTACCCCCCAAACCACTCAGAACTGTCCTTACCCTGAAAACCACCTAGACCTGTCCTTGCCCCCCCAAACCACCCAGAGCTGTCCTTACCCCCTGCCCAGCCTGCCCAGGTGTGCCCAGTCCAGCTGGAGGCCCCAGCTGTGCCAGGTGGGTGGGTGGGCACTGCTGGCCACCCCTCACTGCTGCACTGCCCATGCCAGCTCCTGCTTCTGCCCTGCACAACACCTGGCACCCTGCACTTCCCTGTCCCCATCACTTGGGCACAACAAGAGGCGAGTCCCCCCTGTTCTGCTCCTGAATCAGGGGCTCCCTCTGCTCCCCCATCCCAATAGACCCAAATAAATTATTGCCCATTTTCTGCAGGTGTCCTGGCCAGAGGGGACTGTCACCACCCAGTGTGGTCACCTTGTGGTCACCTCGTGCCTCTGCTCCCACACCTCTGTGCCCAGAAAGCTGCTGGGGAGGGGCAGTGCTGCCAGCTGGTATTTTCCAGGTGGGCATCAAGAGTCCCTGGCATGAAGTGATTCTCAGTACTGACACCAGCGCAGTTCTGTGGGAAAGGTGGGAGGAGAGCAGGTCCCAGCAGGTCTGGGGATGCAGGGACACGCTCCCAGGTGGGTGCTGGAGCTGAGAGCCCTGAGCAGCAGCTCTGGGCAGGCTGGGCACACAGCAGCACAGCCTGTTTGCTCTGGGGATTTCCTGGGGCTGCACAAGGCTTTGCTGTGTCCGGGTCTGCACCCGGGCACTGTCAGCTGGCCCAGCCAGGCCACCTGCCCCAGGGCTGGGCTCTGCCCCTGCTTTTTGGCTCTGCAGGAAGCATTTCTGGGAGCCTGGAGCTGCTGCTGCCAACCTGCTTTCCTCGGGCTTCCTACTCTGCAAACAACTGACTCACCCTGGGAAGAAACGGCTCCAAGATCTCCAGATAGAAAACCTCTATGAGGGCAAGAAGCTCCTTCAGGAGCACATGCAAACCCACATCCACAGAGCTTTGTTCTATTCCAAATTCTCTCCTGTGAGGGACCACACCTTTCCCCTCCCCAAAACCCCAGGCAGGCTCCAACAGGGCATGAGAGGAGGGGTCTGGCCACTCCCTGCAGCAGCAGCTGGGGCCCCTCTGCTCTTCCCAAACCAGTTGGGGGCCCCTTTCCCCTCCCAAACCAGTTGGGGGCCCCTCTGCTCCTCCCAAACCGGTTGGGGTGAAGCCCACAAGCTCGAGTTCTTACACTAAATCAGATCCTTTAACTGCTCCACGTGCTGTGCCACCCTGCCCTGAGCTTGCCTGCCCCCAAGCCTTGTCCCCCTCTATTTCTGACCCCAGCTAATCCAGGGATCAACAGAAAGCCAGAGACCCCAGGGCAGGCTGGCCTGAAAGGCAGCCCTGAGCTCTGGGTGTGACAGGGACAGCTGTGACCCAGCAGCCAGCCCTGGGCTGGGACCATCAGAGCCAGGGGAAGGCACCTCTAGCCTGGCAGTGCCACGTGCCAGGTGGTCTGAAACCCGTGCAGGGCTGGCAGGGGTTAAGGCTGCCCAGGGCTGGCTTGGTGTGCCACCTTCATGCACTTTGCATGGCCCCAGAGCCTGGCACAGCTCCCCAGTCATGTGAGATGTGAGCAGCTCCAGCTCCCAGCCCTGCCTCGCTCTTATCCATTATCCATCCCTCTGCCCCTGCTGCCCCCGTGGCAGGGGCTGCCCTGTGGGGCGTGGCCAGCAGCCCT
>NW_005054308.1:11077938-11082357 GCF_000277835.1 Geospiza fortis | reverse complement strand
AGCAGGGCACAGAGGGCAGGGTGGGCACCAGCCAGGCAGCCCCTCAGTCTGCCCAGCCAGCCCCAGTGCCAGCCTGGGGACCAGGTGACACTGTGTGTACCCAGAGCTGGCTGAGCCAGGCTGGGTTATGCAAACCACAACGGGAGCTGTTTCAACTAGTTGGACTCCTGCCTGGCAGTCAGGTGCCTTCCTCCTCCTCCCAAAGGGCTGCCAGTGCCCTGGGCAGCTGCCCAAGCTCTGTGGGTGCCTCTGTCCCCACGCTGCTGTGGGCGAGGGGCTGGGGTGCTCTGGGGTGCCCCGGGATGTGGGGGGCAGGCAGGGGCTCAGTGACTCCCAGCACCGAGTGCTGCTCTCCCCCAGCTCAGCTGTGAGCCAGCTCTGCCACTGGGGTGTCCTTGGGGTGTCCTCAGGTGTCCCCGTGCTGCCAAGGCACAGCTGGCACCACAGGTGGGCACAGGGAAGGCTGTGAACCCGCACAGAATCAGGGAAAGGTTTGCACTGAGAGGGAACCTTAAAGGTTTTGTTCCACCTTCCATATCCCAGGCGCTCCAAGCCCCATCCAGCCTGGCCTTGGGCACTGCCAGGGATCCAGGGGCAGCCCCCCTTCCATGGTGCCCAGCTGGGTGCAGGGATGTGGGGCTGTGCAGGCAGGGGAAGGGGCTGTTTGCCCCAGTGCTGGTGAGTTTTACCCAGCACTGTGCTCACCTTGGCATTTCCCATCCATGGGAGGTGCAGGAACCCTGTGGAAGGAAGGGCACAGGGAAAAAGTCCTGGTGCTGTGAGCCACAGAGGAAGGTCTGGGCACAGCTGGTCACATTCCTGTCACCAGCTGTCCCTGCCACACTCACACCTCATGGCAAGGGCTCAGTGTTTGGCTTGGCCTGGAGAAACCCTCCCCAGGCCAGGAGGAGCCAGCAGTGGACAGCATCTGTTCCCAACACCCTCTGACATTGCAACACACGGGGAAAATCCCAGATGTGAGCACCAGGAATCTTCATGCAAATGCCCTCATCCCCAAGCCAGTGGCAGCCTGGCACACTGAGCTGCCAGGAAAGCACAGCCTGGCTCTGCTGCACAACACTCTAGCCTCTCCTGGAATTTCAACACGGATTCCCAGGCAGCCCCAGCTCCATCAGGAACTGTCCCCTCCCCAGCCCAGCTGCTCCTGGCAGCTGCAGTGGCACAGCCAGGCTGCTGGGGGATCCAGGGACCACAGGCATCAGCAGCTCCATGGGCTGAGAGCTGCCCTGGCTGCACCAGCAGGGCTGGGACAGGAGCTCACACGGGGCTGGGGTGGCACAAGGGATGGCTCCATCCCTGTTTTCTTTACTACGAAATTCTGTGCAACAAAATAAAGCCTTTGCCAAAGGAAATGGCCCCAGGCCAGCTCCTTCCAAGGCTCCCTGGAATGCTCTGCTCTGTCATCCCTCGGTGGGTGCTGAGATTTTGTGCAGGTATCAGTTTTTCTGTTCAGGATGCTTTTCCAGCTGGATGTCTTTGATGAGCTTTTCTGCAGAGGTGGCCTGGAGCTGGAGGAGCAGGGAAACCTGCCTGTGGTGAATGGTAAAACCCTCTGGCAACGCCGTGACGCTGCTCCAGACACAGGGTCTAAATTTAGACTGCTCATTTATTATCCTGCAGCTGCTGCCTTTGGTGTGAGAGGAGCCAGGGGCTGCACTGATGCTCCCCTCACCCATGGCTGGGGCTGCCTGGACACATCCACAGGCTCACACTGGCCCAAACCGGGTGCAAAGCATAAAATAATCCACGAGGCTTTTCCCTGGGTGTCTCCTGAGAGATGAGACTGAGTCCCAGTCCCCCACCCTGCATGCCACAAGGGTTTACATGTGCTGGCATGTGCAGGTCCTGCCCGGCTGGGAAGGGGGTCCCCTGCTCCTGGTGAGGGTACCCCAGTTTCTGCCAAAGGATGGGAGGCTTTCCTGTGGCTGCCCCACTGCCAAAATCAGGGATCTTCCTCAACCAAGCCAGCCACAGCTGGAGCAGAGAGGCAGGAGGGGCAGGGAGCCATGGGTGCCTCCACCTCCTCTCCTCTGGGATGTGCAGCAGAGAGACAAATCCTGGTGTGACCCCGGTGCTTGGCAGACAATCCCCTGCCTGCAGTGCCAGGGAGACAGCAAGTGCAGCCAGGCTGAGCACTGGCACCGTGGCTGCCTTGGGTCAGGAGCCATCCCCGGGCTCTGGTGGCAGGGAAGCCACAGGAAAGCCACCCATCCTTTGGCAGGAGGCCTGCATGCCTCCAGCAGCACATCTGGGGCAAAGGGGTGAAAAGGAGGGATGGCCAGGCAGCCAGGCTGGGCTGTGACCCTGCTGGGACTCACAGCAGCCACCCCCCACTGCTGGCACCGAGTGCCACTGAGATGGGGCCAAGCAGGACAGAACTCCAGGCATCCCATCCTGTCCCATCCCATCCTTGCTCCATCCCATCCTGCTGCATCCCATCCTGCTGCATCCATCCTGCTGCATCCCATCCTGCCATCCCATCCTGCTGCATCCCTCCTGCTGCTATCCCATCCTGCTGCATCCATCCAAGCAGGAGGCTGGCAGTGCCAGGAGAGGGTTAAGCCATTCATCGTCCCTGCTGGACCCACAGCAGCACCAGTCCTGCCCCCCACACTGCTACTGGGACCTCTGAAGGGTCTCCCAAGCTGTGGGGCCTGCTGGGGCTGCCTCATCCTCCTTGGGGACAATGGGGTGGAGTGGTGGCAGCAGCAGAGGCAGCCTGGTGCCCACTGTGCCAGCTGCTCGGGAGGGGACTGGGAACCTGCCTGGCACTCCCTGCTGCGCCCACCCTGTCACACCTGGGCACTGGGAGGGTGGGACACAGCCCCAGGAGCATCCCCCAGCAGGGACAGAGGTGACACTCCCTGAACCTGTTGGCTGCAGGGACACCGGGGACAAGAGGGATCTCACACCCCAGGCTGCTGTCCCCATATGGGGACAGGCAGAACCAGGCACGGGGCTCATGAAAAAGCCACTTGGAATGACAGCCCTTGGCCCCCCAGAGTGTCCCCACTGTTCCTGCCACTGACCCACAGGGACCTGCAGCACCAAAGACCTCCCTGTGCCTTTTGGGGCTGCTCCCCCTTCTCCTCTCATTCCCTTTTCAGGCACCATTCTATGCACGGACTTTCAGCCACCCAAAAAATGCCCAGATGTGATTCCTGGGTGACCTCCTCCTGCTCCCTGTGCTGACATCTGCTGAAGCAGCACAGAGGGACAGAGGGACACTCTGTTTCTGCCTCCCCCTCAGCCCCAGAGGCCTTTCCCCTGCTTTGCCCCGGGTCAGGAGGGGCACAAACCCTTGGCTGGTATTTGGGTAAGAGGCCACACTGGGCTACAGAGGCAGCAGCACGTGCTGCTGCTGTCCTGACACACACAGGGCTGGGGCTGTGCCTGGCCATCAGCACAGGCTCAGCAACTCTCCCACGGCCAACAGCGACACCCCCGGGACCCCCAGGCCAGCTGTGAGGGCTGACAGGCAGGGCAGGAGCTCAGTGGGGAGCAGAGCCTGCCTGCCTGAGGCTCTGCCCTCTCTGCTCCCTGCACTGCAGGGCTCCCAGTGCTGTTCCCCACTGCAGGAGTGCTGCTGCCCTGCTGGGAGCAGCCCGTGCCCATCGTGGATGGGATACTCTGCCACAGAGCTCCTTGCCCCCTCTGCCACGTTCCTCACCCTCCCTTGGCTGCCAGCTCTGACCCTCTCCCACCTTTCCCATGGGAGGATTTTCCCAGTGCCTGCCAAGGGATTTGCAGGTATAAAGTGCCCACTCGGTGCCCAGGAGCTGCTGGCATCCACCCTGGCAGACACCCAGTGCTGTCCTGGAGAAACGTGAGCAAAAATCTCACCCTGGCACTGCTGAGCCCAGCCATGGCAGCCCCTGGCCCTGGGCATCGCCCCTGGCCAGGGGCATGGGTCCCGTGGGGGAAGGCAGTGCCTGGGCAGCCCGAGCAGGGCACATCCAAAGAAGGAAAAGAGTTGGATGGATGGAGGAGCAGGCCGGGTTCCCTGGCCAGCCAGCCCATACTGTAAAAGGAGTGGGAGCAGGGAGTGCACAGCCCTGGCTCCAGCAGTTTTAAGATGGCTGTGAAGCTGGCAGAAGGAGGAGGAGGAGGAGGAGAAGAAGGAGGAGGAGGACATTAACCCTCCCAGCACTGCACTGCAGCCACCAGCACTGCAGGGAGATGAATGGCAGCTTTCCAGAGGCTCCACTTAACAGTAGATGGATTGGGGACCACTCAGCTCCCACCCGATAAAATCCAGCTGGTGATGCTTTCAGGCCTGGCAGGGCTGAGCTGGGAGATGCTGACCTCAGACAGACTGTGGGAAGGAGGAGGAGAAAGAGAAGGAGAAGGAGGCACACGACAAATCAAGGACCCACCACGGGACAGGACATTCAGCAG
>NW_005054308.1:11073796-11077924 GCF_000277835.1 Geospiza fortis | reverse complement strand
GACTCCCTGAAATGATGCCCTTCTACTTGTGCTGCCCCTGGGGGCTCAGCACACCAGAGGGGCAGGAAAGGGGCACCCCTGGTGCCACCCTCTGGGTGCCTGCATTGCCAGCCCTTGCTGGCTGCTCAGCAGGGAGCAGCAGAGCCAAGTGACTGCTCAGCTTCCCTGCTCTTGTCCCTGTGGACACTCACGTGAATATTCACGTTTTTCCTGCTTAATGTTTTCCTTTAAAAACATCGGGCTTGGCCCTCCTGGTGCTTTTCTGCAGGATTCATCAGAGCTGCAGCGACTGAGGAGCAAAGGTACCGGGCACTTAACAACAACTTCCCTTCTCCAAAGTTTTAATTGGTCATTGACGTCAAGTGATTATTGAGAATTATTAATTAAGAAAGCATTTAAGAGCCTGGCTTTTGTTGAGGTTTTGCCGTTACAATTACTTTATGGGCCAACAGGAGAAACATCAGCCTTTGCAGTCACTTGGAGTGCAGCAAAGTGCCCATAATTAATTTCCCTTTCCGCAGCAAGTGCTTTGCTCTGACCTGCCTTGGGGACTCGCCTTTCTCCAGGTGTGCCAACCACAACAGCCCTGGAAACACGCAGCCACAGGGACATCAGCATGGGAACACCATGTCCCCTCCAGCCCCTCTCTACGCAGGGATTGCGGCTCTTTTCGGGAAAGCATCCTGGCCACACGCCCTGATCCCGGGGAGGAGGCCACCCTGCCTTTGAAAGAGATTTTCTTTTTATCTCCTTCCTGCCCTGGGGAAGCAGCTGCCTCGCAGGTGCTTGGCACTGAGAGGATGTGTTTTGGCAGCCCAGCGCTTTCCAGGAGTTCCCTGAAGCCCCTCTCACAGCAGCAGCACCCACCACAGACAGCAGCAGGATGCTGGCGGGGTGAGCTGAGGCTGGAGAGGCAGGAGAACCCATGGGAGGGCTCCAGGAATGGGGCTGGAGCAGTGCCTGCTCCTGCCTCAGTCTGTGCACAACCTCAGGCTGCTCCCTGCTGCAGCAATTGCTGCCTCCCCACCCCTGCTAGGGCACCGCAGCTCCTCCTTCCCTGGGGGATGTGGGGTGCTGCTGGATGGGGGAGGCTGGGACGGGTGCTGAGGGGCTGGCAGGCTGCAGGGTGGGCGCCAGCACAGTCCAGCCCTTCCAGTCCCAGCCGGATGCTGCTGCTGCATTCCCTCACAGCACCCCAAGTGCAGCACCAGGAGGGACCAGCAGCTCCTGCTCAGCAACTGGGTCAGCTAAATATAAACGGAGCAGCCCCAGAACCAGGCACCTTCCTGCCTTGCATCATTGACACCCCAAAAATCACGGCCTGGGGACAGGCTGTGGCAGCTGCTGCCTCACCAGAGGCTCTGCTGAAGCTGCTCCTGTGGAGCCACTGCTCCAAGGGCTCCCAGCCTTCCTCCTGCTGGCCCAGGGCAGCCAGCACGGAGCTGGGGGACCAGGTGGGACAGATGCCTGCAGGACAAGGGGACCAGGTGGGACAGATGCCTGCAGGATGGATGTTCCCAGGAGGCCACGGCTGCAAGCTGTGTGTGCACTCCTCCACACAGAGCAGGCCCCCAGGAGGGAGATTTCCACTTCCATTTATCCAAACCAGCCAGATCACCTCCCAGGCACCAAGGCAAGCAGCTCAAACCCCTCATTAGGGCTGGGCAGATGCCTCCCAGCCCAAGGGGTGCAGGCATGCACCCACAGGTTTGGCTCCTAAGGTAATGTCCAACCCCTGTGCTGCACATCCCTGGGTAAGAACATTTTGTAGGAAGACTCTGCAGCAGGATGGGTTAGTCCCAGTATCCCCAGTTTGCTGCACCCCAAGGGCAGATGCCACCCTCAGTACAGCCTGCCCTGTAGTTTGTGGGTGCAGTAGGTCTGGTGCTGGAGCCCAGGAGAGGCAGATTTGGGGTGCTTTGAGCTGCTCCCTTCACAGCCTTTTTGGCACCACGTGGGAGAGGAGGGATGGTGCTCATGCTGCACCCCACACCCAGCCTGAACAGCCCTTTGCAGCCTGCAGGTCTCCAGTTGTCTGCAGCTGAACATCACCCAGCCCGGAGGGTTGGTTATTAGGGAAAAACACTTTAATGAGGCAGCTCATTAAAGGCAGGAACAGATTAACCCAGGAACCTGAGGAACTCGGTGACTGCGGAGTTCAAGAATAGGAGCAACAGGCCTTTCCCTGGCAACAGTGGGAGATGCTGCCTCAAAGCAGTGGGATGAGCCCTTGAATCCTCAAAGCTCTTTCAAAGCCCTGCACCCTCCCAGGAGCTGTGTGAGCTCTGGAGATGAAAGATGCTGGGAAGGGTGGACCACAGCTTGAAACTTATAAAAACACCCACTAAAATACAAGGGGAAAATACTCCATCCCCAATAGTCGACTTCACACACTGCCTCCTCCACTGATCAAGCAAAATCCCAGCACCAGCGTGGACTTCCAGCAGGGATGCTCCAGGGAGAAAGCCTTTGGCAAGACACAACCCTGCTGCACAGGAGCAACGTGGGAGGAGAGGCAAAGCCAAGTAGAGTTCAGAGTTACGGTCACCACAGAAAAATGAACCCTGGAAAAGAAATCCAGCTTCATTTCCCACTACAGGGAAAGGTTTGCAGCCTGCCCTCTCCACAGGCAGAGGAAAGGCTGCTGAGTGGTGGAAGCCCAGGCGAGTGGGGCACCTGGGGATGCCGAGGTTACCTCAAAGCCACTCCAGCAGCAGGATGAAGAGTCAGGCCCGTGCCATGGCTGTTATGAATGAAGGTGGGAGCAGTGCAGCTAAAGATAACTTTGTGAGCAGGTACTATTAATAGCAATACTCTTGTGCTTTTGCTTTGTGCTTCCTGCGAGGCTCTGCGGGATGGAGGAGCTCTAATGGATCGGGCCCTGCCATGGCTCGGGGGCAGAGCCCCGTGTGCATCCCCGAGCCCAGCAGCAGGACTGACACCCTCGAGGAACGGGGACAGGCAGTAGTGGCCCAGGCTGCCACCAGTCACCCGGCACCGGCGCGGCACCGGCCGGGAGCTGGCAGTGAGGATGCTGGCGAGGCTGCTGCCATGCTGGTTTCCATGGCGACTTCAGCACTTGGCGCGAGATGGAGATGACGGGATCAGCCAGCGGAGTCACTGAGCGGAGCTGGCGTCCTCCGTCTGCCGTGGCCAGCGGCACAGCCCTGCCAGAGTGAGAGGCTGGCACAGGGCGCACGCCCGGCAGCCTCGGGGCATCTGGGTCCCCCTCCTTACAGAGCGTGTGGCTGCCGGTTGTCCTGGTGATGCAGAGCCTGCACATCCCATCAGCCCCTCCCTGGCACCTCCAGGAAAGCTCTGTTCAGGTCCTGACCCCAGCCCTGTGCTGGCCACCCAGCACACCTGGCACTGGAGCACCCCCATTCAGGTCTCTCCCCCATTTCCATTCCCAGTGGGGCTGTCTCCCTGGCACAGGACACACATCCCCTCACATCCCAGTTTGTGGATGTTTGTCACATGCCAGTCAGGGCCCACTGGCACAGGCTGGCAGGGTGGTACCCAGCTCCTCTCTGCAGCTGAAGGAGATGCTGCAGGCCAGGGCTGAGCTGGCACTGGGACAGCCCTGATCCTCACTGGCCCTTGGCCCCACAGAGGCTTTCCCTGGCTTACAGGTAATCTAAGATCAAGTGCTCCAGCCAGCCGTGCCTGGGCAGACACACACAGACACCACGGAGCAGCGGGGAACCGAACACCTGCAGCATGTGACTCCCCAGCTGGCTCGGCCTCCCAGGCCCCAAAAGAGACCTCCCTGGGGACCCCTGCCCTCGCCAAGCTGCCACACCTGGCCGTGGCATTCCCAGACTGCGAGCAGGGAGCACACAGGGCTGGGGCAGTGGGCGGGGGACTGGGACCCCCGGCACCCGCTCCCGCCCGCGGGCAGGATCCTCACCACGCACCCTTTTATTCCAGCAGTGCAATTAGCCTTGCTGACCCCTGAAATCCTCAGCCTCTCTAAGCAGCCATGCATTAAATCCCGGATCCAAGAGTGGAAATAGACTTTGTAAAAGGCTTATGGCCCTATTTATTACATTTTACGCGTGACGGAGCCGGACAGCGCGGCTGCGGCCGCAGCACACCGAGGCAGCCGGACAAACGGACGGGCAGGGG
>NW_005054308.1:11064154-11073754 GCF_000277835.1 Geospiza fortis | reverse complement strand
CAGCCGAGCGCTCCCGCAGACGCAGGCCGGCAGGGATATCGATCCAGATGAAAGCCAACACCGCTGCTGGGCCGGGTAACCGTATCTGCCGCACATTTGTATTCCTCGGAGCAGGGCGGGAGGGCTGCAGCCATCTGCCAGGAGCTCAGGGATCCTGGGGACACTGCGAGCCCTCCACACAGAGCCCACCGTGCCACCCCCTCCCCTTCTGCTTCCTCTGCCTTGTCCATTCCACCTGCACCCTGCTAGGGCCCAACACCGACCTGAGCAGGGCAGTGCCCAAACAGGACCTGCCTGGTCCCTGTGGTGCACCGGGAGCTGAGGGGACACGGCACTGGCGCTTGCAAGGTTGTCCAAGGACACTGTGTGCAGCCAGCGTGCAGGTGCTCACTGACACATCCCTGGGGTCCCACGGTTCAGCCAGGTGGCTCCTGCCCCAGGGGGATGGCAGAGGAGCCTGCACACCACAGGCTGCATAGCTGAGCTGGGCACAGGGAGGAGCAAGGATGGGCAGCGGGAGGACAAGGTGTGCAGGGAGGCAGAGCCAAAAGCACACCAAAAGCACAGAGGCAGTGCTCAAACAGCTGAGGGACTCTGCT
This sequence comes from Geospiza fortis, assembly GCF_000277835.1. NCBI lineage: Eukaryota > Metazoa > Chordata > Aves > Passeriformes > Thraupidae > Geospiza > Geospiza fortis. Next base: position 11,073,155 of record NW_005054308.1, on the reverse strand, counting down.
TTCTTGCAGAAAACACAAGGCAGCTCCTGTGTGTCTCCAAATCCCAAGGAGCCCTTGCAGCAGCCCCAGGCCAGGGAGCCGCTCGTATCAGTGCTGCAAAGCAGGCAGGAGCAGAGGGAAACACAAGGGTGTCCTCTCCACACCCTTAAAACGAGCCAGCTGCAGAGACTTCTGCAGCATGTGTCACCAAGTCCCTGGAACACCAGCGCACACACACAGACAGCCACTCCCCATTTCCTTGGAAGTGACACCCTCACTTGCAGGGCAGTTGGAAATGTTACAAGACAAAAGCAAAGGTCACCCTGTGCACCTCTGAGAAACTCAGCTTCCATCAATGCTTGGTGCAAGGTGCAAGCCTGGCTGATGCCAGGGCGTGCATGAGAGTCCCCCCACACCACATTGTCAGACCCATCTCTTGTGCTCATCCAAAGGCAAAGAGCTCTGGTGTGTGTGAAGAAGCAGAAGTGGGTCCATGGGATGTGCACAGTGCCCAGATTCTGCCAACACCTGCATCTCAGAGAAGTATGCAGGCCCGGGTGCCCAGGAGGGTGGGTCCCTGAATGCCTATGAACATCCCTGGCAAAGGGAAATGGCACCTGTGGGGTGTTCCTCAGCTTGACATTTCAAAAGCTTGGTTCCACACCTTTCCCTAAAGGTGCACCTAACCTGAGGTGCACCTACGGGCAGAAGGAACCTTGCACTTCCCTGCCTTTCCACCCAGAGCCACGCTGTGGGGGTGATTCATCCCCAACAGCCCTCACTGATCACCCCGAGGTGCTGCAGCCCCACGGGGCCCTTTGGCAGGGCTGGATGTGGAGGTTTCACCCTGCAGCTCAGCTTTGCTTCAGTGCTTTGGAGCACAGATCCTCCCTGCAAGGGGAGGTGGTGGCACAATAACAAACAGCATGTTTGGGCATAGAAGGGCCCTGGCCTCAAAAGGCATTGAGACATTTAGAAAAAAGCCTGCAGTCCACATCTCCACAGGTTTGTGCTTCCCAACCCGGTCACTGCCGTGAGCTCCCTGCTGACCCAGAACACTGCAAGCCCACCCCGATAATGGCAAGGGGAATAATCCCCCCAGGCCCCACTGAATGAGGTTCAAACTCCCCATAACACCCGTGCACAAAGGTCCCATACCCACCAGGGCACTCGCAGGCTAATCCTCCCTCCGGAGAGGCTGCTATATTTAGGTATCTAAATGAGACAGAGTGGCTCTTTCCAAAAAAGAGTTCGTTTGGGTTACATAAATACAGAGAGAAACTTGAAAGCTGTATTTCCAGGTCCTTGCACTGCCATAAGCGAGTGGCAAAGATGAGGACAGTCTCCCCCTGATAATCTGCCTTTCATGTATTTTTGACTCAGCTGGATGTGCAGATGGGTTTGCAGCTCCTCTGGGCAGACGGGCAGCGGGCACTGGTGGACACTGAGGTGGACACTGAGAAGAGGCAGCCAGGGCAAGCAGACCCCCAGTTCTCCCACTCTGCATCCCAGATGCCCCTGGCAGAGGAAGGGAGAAGCCAGCACTGCAGGCAGGCCAGGCAGCACCACTCAAAGCATGGGCAGTCAACAGGAGTAAAGGAAGTGAGCAGCTCCAGCCCTTCCCATGCATGCTGTCCCAACATTCCCCCCATGACATCGCTCTCCTCTCAGCCACCAACTTCCTTCCTGCTGCATCCACTTGCACATCCCAAATTCTCTGGTCCCATGGAGAATTCCCAGGAGAATATCCTGCACCTACCACAGCTCATCCCCAGCTCCAGGGGCTGCTCCCCAGTTCTGCTGCTGGGGTGGGCTGGGGGTGGTCACCAGCAAAGCAGTGTCCCCTCCAGAGCCGGGTGGCAACATGTACCCTGAGGGTTTCTGGGGACACGGGCCACGTGCTTTCATTTTCAAAATACATATAAATAGACATACTTATTCCTTCTTAAAAGGACACAGCAACAAGGGAAAAAAAAAGCAGCTCGAATACGGTCCAACCTTTCAGCCTGAGAAAACCACACAGTTCTCACAGGCTGGAGTTCTGTTACCTGGGAAATGGGTTCTAGCACTGGAAACCCGCATGCGCCAGCCTCCCTGTGGGGCCCACACAGAAACAGAAACTTCCTTTTTAAGAAAAAAAATTGCATTTTTTTTTCCTTTTCATTATCAGCACGGTTTGGTCGTGACTGTGCGCAAGCCTGCTCAAAAGGAGAAACGATGCTGGTGGTTTAAATCTCCAGCTGTGCAGAGCTCTGGGGCTGATGCCATTGGAGGGCAGGTTTGAAAATCCTCCTGCAGTGAAGGTGCAGGAAGGTGGCCCTAAGCCACACACACCTGGCACAGGCAGAGCCCCAGGTCCCCCAGCCCGGGGCAAAGGGAAGCAGCCTGGGTTTGCAGGGAGCCAACAGGAATGCAAAGTTTAATTAGCTGGAAGCCAAGGGCTGTGGAAGTTGCAAACATTTGCACTGAGGCAGGGAAGGTGCCAAGAAATCAGGACTGAAGCTGGACAAAGTTCAGCCCCGCCATGCTGGTGCCCGGTGAGCAGCCTACGCGTGGCAGGAGCGGGTGCTGGCAGCTCACCTGGCACCAGCCAAGGTGAGCTCCTGGCCAGCTCTGCCACACACAGGCACTGGGATGTGACCCAGGAGTGTGGGCTCTGCCTGGGCAGCACACATGGAGCAAAGGAGCACGGCCACCAGCCCTGTGCCCACGAATGTCACCACACCATGCTGGCAGAGGGACTGGCCTCTGCAGGGGATAGAGAGCCAGAGCCCGGCCCTGCTTCATCCTTCCAGGAGAGCTATGAGTGCCATGTTTGTCACCTCCAGCTCCTTGCTGCCACCCTGGCACGTGCACAGTCACAGCCTCGGGGTGACCAGTGCTGGTCTCAGCTCCAAGCCAGCCTGGCTGCAGCCCAGTGTGCCAGTCCTGCATGCATGCAAGGGGTCATGGCAGTCTCCTGAACACCCTGCAGCTACAGATGCACTTTCTTCATGAAAAAATAATAACGCGACTCCCTCCCACCTAGGAACTTGGCTAAAAAACGCAAGAAAAGCTCTCAGCAAAAATGCTGCACCCCCAGGGACAGCTGGGGCTGCTCCAGCCGTGGGTCACCTCGTGGCAGAACAGCCAGGTCCCCAGCTGTCACTTGTGAAAGCCACATCCCCCCTTGCAGGGCGCAGGAGGGAGGAGAACAAACATGAAGAGAGGCAGCTGGGCTTCCTTCCATTCCAGGCTGCCCCAGCTCGGGCCCGCAGCCCCAGCCAGGACGCTCGGCCCTCGCCACAGGATTTCCTTGCTCTTGACGTCCATGAAAATTAGGAAATGAGGGTTCCTCGGGGAATAGGTGGAGAAGGCAGCTTTTGGCAGCAGGGGCGAAAGGATGACACTTCCCCCACCGTCCCCTCACATGCCGGGGACAAAGCGTGTCCTGCAGCCTCCCCAGACAAAGGGGGGAGCAGAAGTGACAGCAGTGCTGAGCTGCTGCTCTCTGAGCCCAACTGGCAGCAAAATGAAACAGGAACCGAGGAGCCTGGCTGTGGCTGGCTCAGCAGAGGGGCTGCGGTGCTTCGGTGCTGCCCCGTTCGCAGGGTGCACAGGAAGAATTCAGAAAATGCATCTCAGTAAAGATATGCTGCTGCCCTGCAACTGGAATCCCTGCAAGAGCTGGAGGCGCCACCTCAGCACAAAAACATCCATATAAAGCATGTACTGCTCATCCCAGGGGAGGGGAGAAGTGTCACATCAGCTCCCCATGGGCTCTCCAGCTTTCATCCCCATCTGGGTGGGCAGGGGGCCGTGGGGACAGAGGGGACACAGATGGAAAAAGCTCCTGGCACAGGAGACACAGATGTAAAAAGCTCCTGGCACCCTTCAGGATCATCATACTCCCTCAAGGGAAGCTCCTGGTGCTGAGATGCCCGCCCAGCTCCCAGTGCCTGCGGGCTTTGCCTCGGGACACTGGGATGTGAGATAAGGGAAGTATTTTCCCTAAGCCCCACATTGCTGCCTGGAGCCGGCAGAGATCAAAGGTGACTCTGGCTACTGCATGGGGCCGTGTCCCCAGGGCTGCCACAGCCCCTCCACATCCCCCACCAGCAGATACCAGCTTGCCACATGGAGAACCCCTCCCCCGGCGGGTTTCCAGATCTCCCAGGGCCAAAGGAGATTTCCAGCTTTTACTTTTCCCTGTGTTAATTCAGAAGTGAACTGGTTTAATGCAGCAGCTCGGCCTTGGCTGTTGCCTCCACGTGGGGAAGTGCAGTGGGACGGGGCTGGATGAGGACAGGGCTGACAAGGCCCCGAGCGCAGCCAGATCTGTGCAAAGTCCTCTGGCGTTTCTTGGAAGCTCCCGTTATTTAAAGAAAAAAAAAAACAACCCAACTGCCATAAATAAATAAATAATAATTTGTAAGCCAGAGTTCAGATAAAGTGCTGAAAAGCAGATTGGCTGACTGATACAGGAAGGGAAACACATTGGCTGGACCATCACCCAGTGCCTCCGGTGCCCGTGCCCCTGGAAGTAGGTCACTACCTCACCTGACCACTCGCCCCATTAACTTCAACCTTTAGTCCCTGGCTCCTCACTACAAGCACAGGCATCTTAAAACCCCCTTGTCCAGGCGAGAAGGTGGCTCTGCAGGCAGCAGGAGGTGGGATGCTGCCCACTCCTGGGCTGTGGGCAGGGCACAGGAGCCCCACACGGCCCTGGAGCCCCACAGGGCCCGGGAGCCCCACAGGGCCGGGAGCGTGGCGGTCACCGTGGCAGGGCTGCACTGACGGCGGCTCCAGCGTGCACAGAGTTCCCCCTGCTAAATCACTCCAGGCTGCCAAGCAGTCACGAGAAATATAAGCCCGCGCCGGGTTGCCATGGAGCAGGGCTCAGCTGCGGGAGCCTGAAGCCGATTCCTCCGGCAAACGTGTCTGCAGCCGAGGCCCTGCCAGCACCTCGCGTCCCCGGCTCCGCGGTGGCGGCCAAGCAGTGCCACACGCGTGGTCCCAGTGGAGCCACTTCTCTGAGGACAGCACTTCCCCGACAGAGCCAGTGCTGCAGAGCCACACAGGGATGGTGCCCCTTGCCCTGGTGACAGCATCTCCCCAGGGCCATGGGCAGGCAGAAGGGGTGGCTTCGGTGGTGGCATTTGGCAGCAGCAGCATAGACTGGCCCTGCATAATGTCTCTGCCCCAGCACAGGGATGTCTCCAAGCCTCCATGGTGCTGACACATGCTGGCCAGGGGGAATCGTGTCCTTCATGGGATCATAGAATCGTTTGGGTTGGAAGAGACTTTAAAGCTCGTCTATTCCACCCCCTGCCATGGGCAGGGACGCCTTCCAGCCTGGCCCTGGACACTTCCAGGGATCCAGGGGCAGCCACAGCTTCTCTGGGCACCTGTGCCAAGGCCTCCCCACCTTCACAGGGAAGAATTTTTTCCTAGTGTCTCCTGTAACCCTCCTCTGGATCAGTTTGAATCCATTCTCCTTGTCCCGTCACTACAGCACTGCAGCTCCCACATCCTGCCACAGCCCCCAGCCCCACCAAAGGGGACCTCAGAGCCTGGTGGGCTCCTGCCCTTGGCACCACATCTGCCTGTGGCATCTCTGTCCTGAGCCCTGCACCACAGACATGGGACCCATTCCCCAAAAACAGGAGTTTGGGGTTGGAAGGGGCATTCCCAGAGCATTTTTAATTAGCCAACTGTGCCAAAGAGCTCGTGTAAGTGGAGTTCCTCCCTACAAAAAGGCTTTTGACATTGGAAAGGTTAATGTGAGAGAGATCCCTCTCCCTTACAAAGCTCCCTTTGCTGGAGGCCCTCGTTGAGCCCTTAATTATTCACCTGTTGGAGAGGTGCCTTTCCATTACAGCATGAGAGCAGAGCAGGGATGTGCAGGCAGGCAGGTGGGGGAAAACCCCCGGCGTGGGGCAGCCCTGGGATGGGGAACACAGGTCAGAATCCCGGGGGGAAGGCAGGCAGGTGTGGGAGCAGGCTCTGAGGGGCAGGATCCAGCCCAGCCCTTCTCTCCCTCCGGCTGCTCTCTCTCTCCTGCCTCAGCTCAGACTCTGCTGTGCTTGCCAGCCTCCACAGCCTCTGCTGTGGTGGGCACAGCCACCAGCACCCCCAGCTCCAGCACGGTGACAGCCACCAGGACACAGCCACCCTGCTTCCCAGAAAACTTCACCTCCTCCAGCCCTGCTACTGCAGCAGCCCTTCGACCCATGCTGCAGCAATGCAGCTGAGGATGCATTTTGCACAGGCCCTTGGGCTGTCCATCGTCCAAACCCACCCCAAATCTTCGAGAGAAAAGCCACAGAAAAAGCAGGACATCAGTCAGCTCAGTGAGGACTATCAGAATCAGAGATGCATCCCCACTTCAGCACTAGAAATGCCAACCCAGCGCGGGCTCGCTGTGCCTCCTGCACTCATCGATGGATTAAGCTGTTAGCAGGAGGCTGGGAAGTTAAAGAGAGAATATTGTATTTCAGTTCATGCGATCTTTAAACATCCCTCTGAGAAGCAGCCTGGGTTCTTTTTATTATTATTTTTCCCCCCTCCTGCTGCACTTTGTTTGGGGTTTTTAAACGAATTGAAGCTGTTAGAGCCACAGTGCTCCAGCCTCTCACAGGGATGCTGAGAGCTGCTCCGTGGTGCTCTCGGCAGAGCTGCCTGGCTGGCACTTCCCAGTACCTGGTGCCAGCAGATGAACCAGCTACAACCAGCTTCATACCTCTGAGCAGCAGAGTTGCACAAAACGGATTAAGCAGGCCCAGAAATGACACATTTTGAGGCACAGCAGAACAAAATCACTTTTTTTTTTTTGTTGGGAAAAAAAAAAAGGAAAAAAAAGGAAAAAAAAGGAAAAAAAAGGAAAAAAAAGGAAAAAAAAGGAAAAAAAAGGAAAAAAAAGGAAAAAAAAGGAAAAAAAAGGAAAAAGGAGTTGGCATGAGAAAGGCAGATATCAAGTGAAAAACCCTGATTTTCTTTCTGTAGCAATGCAGGTACCACGTGAATCATCGCTGTCCTCGATATGTAAATAGAGGTTAGCTGGCACCCTCAGCACAAACCCTTGTGAATAAGGGAGTGATGCAGACACCCCTGTCAAACCTTCCCTGTGCATCTTCCCGAGAACCTTGCTGAGGATTCCTCCCCTGGAGGGGAAGGGATCACCTGGCACCTGCACCAACTGCGCCTTTCCCACAACCTACTGCAAAAGCAGGACGGCGAGAGAGCAGGAGAGTCCCAGTTCCTCAAAATTTCCACGAAGGAAACGGCCACTATTCATCATCCCGTGGCCTCCTGACAGTGCAGCCTCAGGATAACCTGCTCCGTGCTGGGGCACTGGGGTGCCTGGGGCAGCAGCTTTGGGGCTCCCCGGAGGAATCAGTAACCCAGTTGTAAGCAGAGGCTCGTACAGTAGTAATGGGGAGAGACGTCAGCGCCAGCCCGGCCCGCCTCCCGCTCCCAGTTAGAAGGCAGCATGTGACAGAGCCAGGGCTGGAGTCTTCCCCCAGTTTCATCAGAGGTTAAGGTACAGGCACAACACATGCTTACAACTTCAGGCGGTTCTTAGCAAACGCATGCAAATCATAGCTGGGGGGGGCTGTTTTTTCTTCCTTTTTCCGTCTTCTCTCTTCTTCCCATCGCAGCCCTGAGCCCCTCAGCGCACGTGGGGACAGAAGAGGAAACGGAATTATCGAAAGCAGGCGCCGGACGGGAGAGCACAGAGGGGCTGCACGGGAGCTGCAGCGAGCTGCCAACGCTGCCCCCGTGGCTCCTCTCCTCCCACACCTGCAGATTTCAGCGCAGCGCTACCTGTGCTGCTCCCTCCAGCAGAGAGCACGCCGGGGGCAGGGAGAGAAAACAGGGGACACAGCCAACAGCGTTTCATCAATACTGTCTCATTTCAGCACAGGCCATTTCACAGTTCCAAATTTTCCAGGGAATATTCACAACATGGTGGGCTTGCACCAGAGAGGGATGACAATTCATAGGATTTTTTCCCCCCTTCCCTTAGCAGTCGCTTTTTGGAATAAGATTCTTAAATTGGCACATCAAACGCTGACCAAAAAGCAAAGAAAAATAGAAACGAGGCTCCAGGCACATGCTGCAACCATAAGGGCTTTTCGTGTCGTGGTTAACACAGGGAGAACAGGAGGGTTATTATAGGGAAGTGGAGCCAGGAACTTTCACCTGCTCAGGAAGCAGTGGGGCTGGTGGGAGCTGCAGCCTTTGTGCCATACTTCCAGGGATGGCATCCCACACACGCAGCCCGCTCAGGGGACAGTGTCCCACACAGCCAGCCTCCTCTCCTGCAAGCCCATGGCTCCCTCAGCAATAACAAAATGGAAAAAACCCACAAAGTGCTTACAAAATCTCGGCTCACTTCTCACCTTTCCTGACCCTCCTGCTGTAATCAACCTGTCAGCAGCTCTCGGTTAAGAAGGCAGGCTGCCTCCCCCTGCTCTGCCCCCAGAAGCCGCCCGGTCCCGTGCCAAGCCGGAGCGCTCTGGCGCTGGTGCAGGCGGGCAGAGGTGCCGGGACTACATCAATCTGGCTGGTGGCAAGCCCTGCCTGGTTCTGTCTGGCACACGCACCGCGGGCAAATCTGATTTACCAGGTCTCGAGCCCGTGTTTGTTTTGAACCCAAACGGCGGCAGGATTAGCCCTGGTCCTGTCCCCCACAAACACACACGCTCCTGGCTGTTTGCAATCGCGGGGCTGAGCTGGTGAGAGAGCAAGGGTTGGGATGAATGCGCTCGCTTCACAATCAGAGCTATTTTGTAATCCGTGGTTATGAAAGTGAAGGGTCGGGGGGATGATAAATAACTACAGAAAACTCTTCCCACTTGCAGCAGCCTCATCGAGCCGACTGCGAAATGCGCGGCCGTGCTCGGGCTCAGCCCCGGCTCCGGCTCCTGCCCGGTTTATTGTATAGCGCCTCTCTTGCAGCCCCCAAAATGGAAAAGCATGCGAGCCCTATAGCCAGCACGGCTCGCTCTCGTGATCCCGCCGGAGCTGCCAAGGA
>NW_005054308.1:11060492-11063363 GCF_000277835.1 Geospiza fortis | reverse complement strand
CTGCGGAGCCGGACGCAGGGGGATCGCTGCGAGGAAGCGCCCCGGGGGCTTTGCAGACACGCGTGGGACACCACTTTTTGTGTGTCCCTTGGAAGTGCCACCCCGCCAAACAGGGGGTGCCACCGGCCCCTGGGTCGCTTCGAGTTTGGATGTGTAAGCGCTGGGTGCAGCGGGTCAGACCAGGGAGCCCATCCAGGCTCTCTCTGGGGCTTTTAAAGTAATTCCTGCCGGAGCGCCTTCCCAGCGGCACACACACGCAGAGGGAACCCACTTTGTGCAGTGCCACTGTGCACACCTTAAAATTGACAGTGTTTAAAAGTGGGAGCACCCAACAGCGCCAGGCACCTCTCCACAGTCCCCAGATCACCCCATTTGGAGTGATATTTGGAGATACAAAAACCCTGAGAGCCGCGGCTGGGCCAGGGGTCGCTTCCAGGCTCGGTGGGTCTGCATGAAGTGGGACCAGGGGACTGCAGTAAAGAGTAAAAAGGAGCAAAAGATCTCCTGATTTTCCTTGTTTTCATTTCAGCTGCGGCTGTGAGCATCTTGATGTCACGCACGTCATCTTTCTGTCTGGGGTTTTGAGGCGTATCCTAAAAGCCCTTTCAGAAATAATTAATGATGGGACCAAAAATCTCATGAATGTTCTATTTACTTACCCGTAGCAATTACATGGGAAAGAGCAGGGCTTGGCACTGCAGCCTGAATTAGCTGATACACAACCAAGTGGCAACACCTACAGCCTAATGGCTCCAAATCCTTGATTCCCCTCAGACTGCCTAGACAGGCCTGCAGGGTCACTGTAAAGAGCTGATGGAGCAAAGTGATGTGGAGCTATCGGGGTGGGGAGCTCTGTGCCAGGCTCTGAGGGGTGAACAGAAAGTGCTTCTTCCTCTGGCAGGAAACGCCTGCTCATGTTCTCCTTGCTGTTGTTTCAAAGGCAGAACTGTTTCCAGCCACTTTTTAAATTCCCTCTGGCCTCCCTTTGGCTCAGGACATGTTGTGAACACCAGGCAATGGAGCAACACTGGGTTTTCCCTGATGATCTCGAGCCTTGCACCAAAGGGAGATGTCAGGAACAGCGTTTGTTGTGTCACACTGATGAGAGCTGCAGGCCAGAGTGGCCTGGCTGCTGGGATGGGACAAAGCAACTCTTCCTCATTGCAGTGCACTCTAGTACTAATTGCTGAGTGCCAAAACACTTACCCAAGGTGCTTTTCCGGCTGCCCTGCCAGCAGTGAAACTTCTCTTCCCATGGGTGGGAGGCCTGGGCCCCGGAATGCCCTGCCAGGATTCCCGGTCACAGCGGGCACAGCACAGTCAGCAGGGCCAAGGAAGGAAATTGCCTTGCTCTGGGGCATGTGCAATTCCTTGAAGACAGAGACTCAAATTCCCAGCTGACCCTGCTGAGCAGTGATCTGACGTGCATTCCTTTCCTTGCAGAAGATACAAGTGATGGATGAAGGCTACGGTGTGATGAAGATGAGCAGAGAACAGAAGAGAGGTTTGCCCCATCAGGGCTGGAAGGCCTCACCACATCAGTCCTTTGGGAGGAATTTGTTGCACAAAAGGCGAGGTTTGCACTTGAGTATCTCGTGATTTCCTTTGCACCATCTGCACTCAAATAGGAAGTAACATTCGTGGGAATTACTCGTCAATTGTCATTCAAAAATCAAGTTGTGCATAGCTGGGTTTTTCAGAAATACCTTTTCCCTTCTGGTCCATGTGCAAGCACATTTTCTCCTCCCTTTCTAATGGAGGAGATGAGCCCTTCCCAGCCTCCAGCCTGCAGGACACCCCCCTGGCAGCAGCCACCCCAAGCAAAAGCAAAGCCCAGCCTGCACTGCCCTATTTCCCCTCTGAACAGACAGGTGAGGGCTTCTTCCAGCCCTGCAGCAAAACTGGATGTGACATTGGGGTCAGGCACCCCTTGTGCTGGGAGGGCGACAGAGGACAGCAGAGCACAATGGGGGCATCTTGGCCAAGTGGACTTTCTGCTGCTTCTGGGTTTCTGTGCGATCCTGCAGGATGAAGTACAGCTGCTGACATGGCTCCAAGTTGTTGTTAACCTGCCCAACTTCAGCTCCTGACTGCTCTGGACTTTTGCACAGTCCGAGCATTTTTCTGTGCCTTTTGGTTCTTTTCACCTATGAAATGGAGATCACACCACTTCCCTGTGCCCTGCAGCTTCTGGAGGAGCTGGTTGAATAACACTCATAAAAAGGGCTTCGGAAGCACCAGGAGAGAGGAGAAGGAGGACAGGATGTTATAAGTGGTGTTGTCTCCACCTTCTTAGAAGTCAGTCATGTGGCAGCCTCAGAAACACCTGCAGTGGGTTGGGATGGTGTCTGGGCTGCTGTGGTGTGAATGGGACATCACATTGCCCGTGTCACACACCCTGCCCTGTGCACAGGAGCTGGCCAGCTCTGCCATGTGCTCACAGCTTTCCTCCTCAACCAGACCCTGAGCTTCGAGAGCCGGGCAGCTGCCAGAGCTCCAGCTCCTGCTGCTCTCTGTATCTATGGACTCCAAGAGCAGAGTCACACCCCCTGTGCCCACCCTGGCCTGGCAGCCCTGGCTGTGCTGGAGTGCCCCGTGGCACCGCGCCGCCGCTGCAGCAGCAACTCGATGCTCAGCCCGGAGGGGCTGGGGATAACATTGCCGAGGTAAAATATAACAGGAAATCTTGCGAATGTCCTTTCAAAACAGCAGCGAGAGAGTAATGTCATTGGGCCAGCGGTCAGGAGGGGACAGGGTTTGAAGGTACCCTGAGCCTGCCAAAGGCCAGGCGTGGGACAGGGGCCGGAGCCAATGAGCGCCGGCTGGGCAGGAGGCACCCCCGGCCCGGGACCGCCCGCCCCCCCCCTCCCG
>NW_005054308.1:11054138-11060338 GCF_000277835.1 Geospiza fortis | reverse complement strand
CGCTCTTCCTGGGGACGGGGAAGGGCTGTGTGGGCTGGCAGGAGCTCTGTGAGCCGGTGCTGGGTGAGCTGGGGGCAGCTGAAGGGGAAAGTGTCCCCAGGCTGCCCAGAGCCCTGCCCTGGAGCGCTCTCCATCCACGCAGGCTGCTCAGGCATGCACAGTGGTTGGCAGTGCCATGCCCAGGGTTTCGCTGACTTTCTCTGCCTGGCTCCTTTCCACGAGCTCTGCTTTCCCTTCCCCGCAGCCTTGCTCAGCACTCGGCTCAGCCTTATCCTTCACCTGAGATCACAAGCACAGGGACAGAGTGTTGCTTTCCCTCCGTGCTTTCTGTGCCTCATTAGCTGTGTGCACCTGGGAGCTCCTGTCTCCTCCTGCTCCTCAGTTGGTGACAGGGGGGCTCTGTTATGCTTCGTGGCCAGCCAGGAATGAAAGTCTGATGTCCTCTCTGCCACAGGGCTGAGGGACTGTCCCCTGGAGCTGGAGGGCCCTAGGAAACAAAAGTGGATTTTGAGGGCAAGGTGCGCTCCTGGCTCTGAGATCCAGCTTGTCCAGGGGGCAGGGCTGAGCCTCTGGTAGTTCAGAGATTGCCATTGCTGCTCCAGGCTCCCTCAGCAGCACTGGGGAGTGATGTCCCACTGTGCCGCAAAGCCGTCAGGCAGGCACACCGGGACACCATGGACACTCTGCCTGTGCTGTGGCACAGCCCCCCAGGCCCCTCTCTGTGCACCTGGCAGAGGGTCCCTCCCCCCTGTGCCACCTGCCAGGCCCTCTGCAGCTCTTCCCCCAGAGCAGGGGCTGCTGCAGCTCTGTCAGAGGAGCCTGTGGCCAGCACTGAGGGCTGAGGGATACACCCGTGCAGGGGATGCTGTACAGGCTGCAGCCTGCCCCACCCTGAGCCTGCTCCTCTCCCAAACTGCAGCCTGGAGCGTGCTGGGGAGGCAAATCCACACAGTTACTGCAGAGAAAACCTGTCAGGAGACAAATGGGATGGCAAAGGAGCAAGAAGGGGGTTTTGTGGCTGCATTGTTGAAACAGATGGGAATTTCCTGGAGCAAGAGGCAGCAGAGGGTAGGGATGGCTCCTGCAGGATGGCTCACGCTGCCCACCAGCTGTGTGGGCCGAGCAGGGGACCAGGATGCCCATTGACTCCTTATGGCACTTTCAGTGACTCATTTGTCCGTGGAAGCAGCACACCCACAGCAGCTGAAGCAGCCTGTCCTCCTCCCCAGGCTGCTCTGGCACAGCAGGGCCAGCCAGCCCCTTCTGCCTGGGGATGAGAGGCTGGCAGCAGCCCAGGGCACTCAGCTCCTGCTGTGCCTCACTTCATCTGGGGGAAGGAACACGCTGTCAGAGACCTTGCACTGCTCCTTCTGCCCTGCCTGACATCCCAGCCTGCAGCCCCAGCCTGCCCCTCGCTGTTCCAGGGCCGGTGCCCCCCGTGCTGCCCAGAGCAGCCTGGCACAGGGCACCAGCTGTGGGACCGGCAGGATGGCACCATCCGCTTTGTGTCCCTCATGTCCCTTCCACTCCAGCTGAGCTCGGCTCTCCCACAGCCCCGGCAGCTCTCACACTTTGCTGCCAGTGTCTGTCACAGCCCATCCATGTCACCCCACTGGCCTCTGGCTGCCTCCCCTGCCTCATCCCTGCCTGCTGAGCTGCATCTGCTCCTGGTGCTGCTGCCTGGGCTCCCTTCACTGCCCGTGCCTGCCTGGCAGGACAGCACCAGGAGCTGGGCTACCTCCTGTATCCCCACCATGCTGCTGCCAGCTGCTCCCAGGAGGAGTGAGGGGCACTGGGGAGGCTGGCTGAGACCCAGCCTGGCCTCATCCTCCTCTGCTGATGGCTCTGAGCAGGGCAGCTCCTCCTGCCTCTCCCTGGAGGCTGCTCAGAGCCTGAGTGCTTCTCTTCCTCTCTCTCTTTTAACTGCCTCATCCCAGAGACATGCCATGACCACCAGAGCAGATCCTGATCCTCCTGCACCAGCAGAGCTGGCCAAGGCAGTGAGCAGTGGAGGGAGACGCTGTGGATCTGCAGCACTGCTGAGCAAGGACTTGCTGTTCCCCAAGCAGCTGTTGCTGGCAGGGATGTCCATGGGCATCTCCTGGCTCGTGACTCCCAGCCTGCCAGGCTGGCTCTGTCTGTCCCTGGGCCTCTATCTCGCAGCACCCCCTCCTCCTTTGTCACCAGCTGTCCTCGGAACATCCCCCACAGTGACTGGCCACTGTCCCCAGCTCCTGCAGCCCTGCCTGGGCACGAGTGCTGGGAAGGGGCTGGTGCTCAGCTCCTGGCACCCCCTGGGCACAGACACTGCTGTCAGAGCAGAATCCCCTCCTCAGGTGTTTCCTCCTTGCCAGGCAGGCCAGCAAAGCCACCCTCAGCACCGTGGGGAATTGGGGACCGGGGCCTCAGTGGGGCTGGCTGTGAGGGGTGGGCAGCAGGCACTGGTGCATCTCCCAGCCCTGTGCAGACACTGCTGTGCTGCCCCTCAGCGCCTCAGCACCGTCTCCCTGAGCAGGAGACACTTCAGCTCCAGCCAGTGCTATAAATAAAACCACATTCTTTTATCCCGCCAAATAGGTTCTCATTGATTTTACCTAATCTTCCTCCTCCCCCCGAATCCCTTTGGAATGTGAAGTCAGCTGTGGAGGAGCTTGGGGAGCCGCCAGCCCTGCTGGGGAAATGCCACCCCCTCCAGCCCCTCTTCCTGGGAATAGCTGCTCTCTCTCTGGGCGGGCGGCACCGCTGGAGGAGAGCAAAGGAAGCTCCCTGGTGGAAGTTTGCCGGCTAATTATTCATTAATGTCCTGGCAGTGCAATCACCGGCAGCCAGGCAGCCCCTGAGCCCCAGGAGGAGGAGGAGGAGGAGGAGGATGGAGAGCTCTGCTGCTGGGGCTTTCTTGCTGAGGGGCTCGGGGTGAGCTGACACCACTTTGGTGTCCGGCTGCTCCGGTTCCCCATGAGGTAAAAAGGGCCCATCCCAAAGGGGATCATCCCAGAGACCCTGGGAAGTGCTGAGGGCTGGTCCCAGCGTGGCCCTGGTCCCTTGTGGGTGATGGCAGCTGTGGGGCTCTCCCCCCTCCAGAACAGGCAGCGTTTGGATGCTGACTTGCTGCAAGCAGCTCTTCTGCACACAGGAGCTCCCCGTGCAGGGATAGCAACAGAAATAATGCAGCAAATCACAGCTCGCACAGCCTCCCTGGCACTTGAAAGCATCTCGAGAGCTTAAAAAGCTGCAAGATGCTCTCATTCCCATCCTCTCCGTGCTCCTGTGCTTAGAGGACGGGGGGAGCATCAATTTCCCCGGCAACGGGGCCCCGCTCGGGCACGGTGCGGGAGGCAGGGCAGCCTCGTGCTGCCCGAGCGGGGCTCCGGCCGACTCATCGCCCTGCAGTATGCAATTACCACGCTCCTCCGCCCGCCACAGGCACGGGCACGAGTTTCCCGGGAGCGGCGAGCCGGGGGGCTGGGGATGGCATCCCAAGAGCCCGAATTGCACAACTGGGGGAGGAGAGATCCGTGCCGCTCGCTGCCCACGCGTTCCGTGCTGCTGCGGGCGCAGCTCCGGCTGGCAGCGGCCGGGGCTCGCAGCGCTGGCACCGGGCAGGCGGCGTTTGGGGCCGTCATTGTCAGCGCTGGAAAAGGAGCAGCGGGGATGGGATAAAGCACAGACTGAGAAATGCTCCGGCCTGGAAAGGCAGGGGAGGGGAGGAGCGGGATAACGGGAGCGCAGCGGTGGGAGGCAGCGCCTTTCCCTGACCGAGCAGATAACGGGAGGTCAGCGGCTCTGCCTCCCCACCTGACATCGAGTGCCTGCCGTGCCCCAGCGAGCTATCGAGCCGAACTGCACTCAAAGAATGAGATTTTTGGATTCCCAAAATGTTTACCTAAGATTTTGCTTGCTGCTTTTCCTGCTTGGTGCGTGAGTTGGAATTGGGGAAAGCCTCAGGTGTTGGGAACATCTTGGACAAGGATGGAGCCTTCCAGCCACAGGCCTCGATCGTGGCAGGGGTTTTACAGCTGGGGCTGTCCCAGCAGGGCAGGAGCTGCAGCCCTGTCCCCGTGGCCATGAGCAGAGGCAGTTGTGCCATCACACCAGCGCTCACACTGGGAAGGACTGGTGTCCCTGCCTGGGAAGGATGAGTCTGCCCAGGAGGAGCAAGGCCAGCCTTGCACAGCCTCTGGGGGTTTTCCCGAGGTGCTGGAGGTTTGCTCACCTTCCCCTGGAGGGTGTGATATGGGAGGAGCCTCCACACGTGATGGAGATGTGCCTGGCATGGGTCTGCCCAGGGTGGTGACACGATGGATGTGTGACATCCCTGAGCCCCGGGGTGCAGCCTGTGTGGCAGAGAACATTCTAAATCCATTTTCCCTGCCCTGCCCTGAGCATGAGCTGTGGTCACTCCCCAGCTGGGCTTGGATGGCTGGGCCTGCTGGGGGCAGGTGTGGGGGAGAATGGAAAAAGAAGGGATGGAAACATCCAGGGGGCTGGCAGGACTCTGTGCCTCAGCATCCCTTTGGCCTTTGCCTGACCTGTGCCCACCAAAGCCAGGCCTGGGAGGGGCTGAGGCCACAGCCAGACCTGTGCCCCTGCTCCAGGTGCCAGGCTGGGAACAGCACCCAGCGCCTTTGTCCTTCCCACAGCCCTCAGCACGGGAGAGCTGCTACAGTATTTCACTGGAAAAACCACATTAATCATCCTCAGCGCCACCTCCCTGGCCTTTGTCACAGTTTGGTGCCCCAGCAGCGGCTTTAAAAGCATTATTTATTTTTAATAAAAGCTGATCTAAAGAGCAGCGTTGGCGGGATGATAAAAATAAAAATGCAGTGGTTGTCACAACTGTCAGCATCCCTGGGAATGGGGTCTGGCAGTGCCCGGCTGCCTTCCCCCCCAGCCTGAGTGGCTGCACAGGAAAGGAGAAAACAGCCAGCAGCACGTGCCTTGGGCAGCCTCTGTGCCAGGAAAGCAGCTCCTGCTCCTTAGTTTAATACACAGGTGCTCTTCTCCAGTGTATTTGTAATTTTCTAAATGTTTAGCAACTTTAATTTCATTTACTGCATGAATAAATGAGCAAATAGGACATATACAAATGTTGGGAAGTAAATTAGCTTAAGTCTGTTCATTAAAAGAACTATGTGTTATTAAAACATCTGTGTTGCAATGTGCTGATATCCCATTAGCAACAGGAATAAGAAATCCTGTTTATCCCTAGGAAACTAGATTTTCAGGGCATGGATCTGGCAGCGTGCACCGGGGCTGAGGCTGTAAACCACAGTGCCTGGCAGCATCTCCATTTCCCCAGGGAGCCCTGCAGAGTCACGGGGCAGCATTCCATGTCCCAGGCTCCAGGGCAAGCTCAGAGCTGCATCCCGAGGCTGTCCCTGGAAACGTCTGCCTGCACTGCCCAGCCCCGAGGCAGTGTGCACCAGGAAGGGGGAGAGGGAAGCGTGCAGGAATTGAGCAGGAATTGAGCAGGAATTGAGCAGGAATTGTGCAGGAATTGAGCAGGAAGGATGCAGGAAGCACACCTCGCTCACTTCCTGACCATCTCTTCTCTTTCCATCACTTCTCCTTCCAGCAGACAGGAACAAAGCTGGACTGGAGGCCCTGGGCAGAGCCCTCCCCAGCTCTGCACATCCCTGCTGCTGAGGCTCTCTCTGCTCGGGCCAGCCTGGCAGGTTTCTCTGCAGAGCAGGGTCAGGGAGCTGCACCAGGGCTCCTCTCAAGCTCAGGTTTCTCCCTGGCTCTTCCCGAGGAGCTCCATTTGCAGAGCCCCGTGAGCAGCAGGGTTTCAATGCTGTCTGGCCGAGGCAGAGCACAGCCGAGGCTGGGACAAAACAAAACCAGCATTCACGGGCGGTCATTGAAATTCCCGGCAGCTGTTCCCTCCCAGCACACTCAGGTCTGCCCTCCTTTGCTGTCCTCAGGCACTTCCAGGGACATTTTCCTGGGTGGCAGGGGAACAAGTTCACCCATGACCAGCATCCCTCCTGCTCCTGCCTGATGACAACCAGCCCTGCTGGGGTGGCACTGCCTGGTTCAGGGGTCATTCAGTGCCAGCTGGGTGCTGCTCCCTGCAGACACCCCCGGTCCCCGCACCCCCAGCCCGTGCCCCGCGTGTCCCGCAGGCGCCTCCCCGGCTCCAGCTCATGCCCATCTCCTGGGGATGCTGCCTGAGCCCCTGAGGCCGGGCCCGGCTGTGG
>NW_005054308.1:11050699-11054128 GCF_000277835.1 Geospiza fortis | reverse complement strand
GAGCGCTGACCCAGGCACGGCTCACATGAGGCAGAAATTGCTCGGGCACATGTTTTGGTCAGGTTGGGGTTAACCCCAGCCGTGCCTGGCCGTGGGGCAGGCGGGGGCACGCAGGAGCCAGCACACTGCTGCAGCCTGGCTCACTCAGGCAGCCGGGGCTGAACGCTCCTTGCAGCCCCAGCACGGAGCACAAATGAGTTTAGTGGCCTCAATTTAATTCCCATTTGGACATGGTGGGGAAAAGATATTAAAGGAGGGAGAAGGACAGCAGAATCCGGGATTGATCGGTGCTGGGATGGGATGGTGAGCTGGGGGTGAGCCCTGGGCCAAAGGGGGCTGTGCTGGCGGCAGGGATGGGGTCACAGGGACAGCACAGGGGGTGTCACTCCCACTGGATGTGCCCATTTCATGCAGCTGGAGCCACCAGAGTGAGGGTGCACCAAGGACGGAGCTCCCCCATCCCAGGAAATCCATGGGCTGCCAGGACAGTGCCCATGTCCCCCTGCTCTCCTCACCCAGGGTGTCCTGGGGCTGGGGCACACCCAGCCAAGGGAGGGCTGCCAGGGGGAAGGTGCCACTTGCAGCCCTCAGGAGCCAGGGCTCCGATTTCAAAAAATAAAGTGAGGTTTTCCTCTCTATTTGCTTAGCAAGGTAATGACTTTATTTCTGATGTGATGCTCTTGTCCCTGATGGCTCAGGCACAGAAAGGGAGAGCTGATAAGAGTGAAGAGGCCCGGCCAGAGGGATGCTGGTGGCTGCTCTGTGCCTGGCAATCCCCACCTGGATCCCTTCCAGGGGATTCCAGAAACGCTGTCAGCTCTGGGAGCTGGACTGTGGGCATGGGGAGGGCAGCAGCTCGAGGAGGTGAAAGCCAGTCCTGATAAGAACTGGGCTCTGCCCCGTTATGGCTCTGGGGAAGGCACAAGAGCAGCACAAGGTATTCCATACTTGGTGTGACCTGCCTGGATTAACCTGTGCCTCTGGCCTCATCCTCTTTGGGAGGAACAAACCCTCCCTGACATCCCTCTATGCCCACCCCATGCCCCTGGGTGACTGCTGAGGCCTGGCAGGCAGCAGGGAATGTCCCTTCTTGGAAGATTTAATCGCTCCCAGAGCAATCCAGCTCCATTCCTGCATCACAAGAAACAAACTGATGTGTTTTGCCTGAGGTAACTGCTTTAGACTGGGAGGGCAACCCCAACCCCACTGCACCCAGTTCCCCCCAGCCTGAACAAGAAGCAGGGCAAAAGACACATTTCCTTTGCTGAGGAGGAAGGAGGTTTCTCCTCTCCCCCATCACTTGTTCCAAGTTTGCCAGTCCCACAGAAACACGAGCAGAGCTCTGTGCAGCTGGAGGGTTAACAGCTCAGCTCTTTCAAATAAATAGAAAATGACCCAGTTTCTTTATTTTCCTCTTTTCCCAAAGTCCAAACACCCAAAAAAATGAGATGGTAAGTGGAAGCCACAAATAGATTTCATGTATCCTGGCAGAGCTGGGAGATGAAAGCAGGGAAATCAGCTCCTGCCTCCCCTGCTCAGACCTGGGAATGGTGCAGCACATCTTGCCAGGGGTTTGTTTCCCTGGATCAACCAAGCAGGAGAGGTTTTGGGTCTGATCCCAGCTCAAATCCTCATCCCTGGGGGACCAGGCTCTTCCCAAGCTCTCGCAGTGCTGCTCCCATCTGCCTTGTTCCAGGCATTAAGGTGAGTGGCAGAACGTGCCCAGCCTTCAACCATTCCTATCACGTCCCATCTGGAGACAGAAATCTGCCTGCTGGCTTCACAATTAAAATTGAAATGATTTGATTATGGGGCTTCATTAGTAAAAACAAACACCAGGCAGCCTCCCTCCCTCCCTCTCCCCCCACATCCCCGCCCAGCCGTTCCTCCCTGGGGCTGTTTTAGGTAAATCCCAGTCGGGACGCGGTCGGGCTCACAAAAGGCTTCGTGTCTGCAGCTTGGAGCTCCTGTCGGGAGCAGCCTGAAAGAGGCAGATTTCAGACCCACAAATCTCCTTCGGGCAGAGATAAAGGAGCAGCCCCGATGGCTCGATGGGCTGCATGGAGTGCCCGACACAGTGGGGAGAGGAGCAGGATGCTTTCCATCCCCTCTGGGTGTTTTCTACCCCTCTGGATGCCTTCTATCCCCTCTGGATGCTTTCCATCCCCTCTGGATGCCTTCCATCCCCTCTGGATGCCTTCCATCCCCTCTAGGTTCTTTCCAGCCCCTCCAGGTCCTTTCCAGCCCCTCTGGATGCTTTCCAGCCCCTCTGGGTGCTTTCTACCCCTCTGGATGCTTTCCAGCCCCTCTGGGTGCTTGCAGACCTCACCAAGGGGTTCCCAGAGCTCTTGGGGCTCCTGCCTGGACCCCATCCCCTTCATTCCGTGAGTCTCTGCACCTCCACACCAACCTGGCCTTGTCCTGCTCGCCGTCTTTTCCTTCCCTGCAGCTGCAGCATCCCACGGGAAGGGCTGAGCAGGCTCGGAGCAGGCACGGAGTAGGTTCAGAGTAGGCACGGAGTAGGCTTGGAGTAGCCTCAGAGCAGGCTGCCCATGGTGTGTGCAGATGCTCCAGTCCCTGAAGCATTGGCGGTTCTGGGGGAAGCAATTCAATTATCCCTCGGGGTGTTGGGAACAGGCTGTGCAGGCTGGGAGTCACATGTGTATTCAAGATTCAAGGCAGTATTGGGCATGGCTGTGTTCTGACTAGCTCTGAAATGCCAGAGCCCACGGGTGACAGAATTCAGGGAGGGTTAGATTAGATATTAGGAAAAAATTGAAGTGTCACCAAGGCAGTGGCACTAACAGCATTGCTGTCCTACCCTGGCTTGCCTTGTGGGCTAAATCTTTAACCAGATCAAGGGTTTAACTTTATCAGTAGCTGGAAAAATGTGGCACCACTTCCCCGGGGCAAAGTATCTTGGTCTCTGCAGAAATCCCTTTTCCTGGGCCTCACTCAGCAGCTCCTTTGGCATGGGGACCCGTGGGACCCTCTGGAGCAGGGAGCACCCAGTGCCCCACGCCAAACCTGGGCTCCCAGCTGCTTTTCCCCCCAAAATCACGATTTTCACAGCCCCAAGGAGCTGGCATTTCCCCTGGCAGGGTGTGTACCTGGTCATGGATTGCCCTCCCGGTGGGCAGGGCAGGAGGGAAGCCACCCCCGGAGCAGAGGCTTCTGTGTCCCCTCAGGGGAGCCCCCCAAAATCCCCCTGCCAGCCCTGGAAAACCTTGCACATCCCCTGCCCAGAGCAGGATGATGGATTATTGTTATTAGAGGTGGAGAACAGTTTCTGTGCACAGCCAGGTGGCTCAGGAGCAATTCGTCACCCACCGGCGAGGGAGGCCGGGCTGTCCCTCTGTCCCTGCTGCAGCCTCGGCAGGCTCCGGGCGCGGCCGGATGGAGCCCAATCTGATGGGCACGGGCCGGGCT
>NW_005054308.1:11048196-11050579 GCF_000277835.1 Geospiza fortis | reverse complement strand
GGCGGGCAGCCCCCAGCCCCACGGCAGCCCCCAGCCCCACGGCAGGGATCCATCCCCATGGCAGGAATG
Source organism: Geospiza fortis (assembly GCF_000277835.1). Lineage (NCBI taxonomy): Eukaryota > Metazoa > Chordata > Aves > Passeriformes > Thraupidae > Geospiza > Geospiza fortis. Next base: position 11,050,510 of record NW_005054308.1, on the reverse strand, counting down.
ATCCCCATCCCGGTACCCCCTGCCCCCATCCCGGTGATGCCCCCACGCAGCAGAGGGGCAGCGAGGCAGGGAGGGGACACTGGGAGCACCCACAGCCCCTGCAGAGGGGCACTGCAGGCAGTGCCAGGCACAGCAGTGCCAGCCCAGCTCAGGCTCAGCTGGCAGCACCAACACAGCAGGACAGGCACAGCCGGTGCGGGCGGCGAGGGGGGGCTGTAATGACGGTCCAGCTCAGCAAAGGTAGCAGAGCATGAAAGCAATTTCACACTTTATTAGACAATTCAGGTGCCAGCTGCACCAGCCTGGAGCCAGTGCTGCTGTTCACAGCTCCTCTCCTGCTCTGCAGCCCCCGGCTCGCTCTCCTCCCCGTGGAGCTCAGCCCCTCCTCGGGCCATGCTGGTCCCAGCTGGCACAGGAGGGGACAGCGAGGATGGCCTGGGGCTTGGGCTGCTCCTCGTGGGCCACCACAGGGGGGGCAGGTGGCAGGGAACATTGCAGCACAGGCTGGCTCTGCTGGGAGCCAGCTCAGCCTGGCAGCGTGGGCAGCCCGAGCTCTGTGCCTAAAGCCACTCAGGCTGGCTGTGCCCTTCAGCCCAGGGCAGCCACCCTGCTCCTCCTGGCTCCCTTTGTCCTCTCCTTTCTGCACCCCGTGGTGAGGGGATGCTCTGGGATTGGGGTTTGTGGCAGCTGCTGTTTCTCACACCTCCCTGCCCCCGGGGTGCCCCAGCAGAGCCAATGGGCACATGGACACCTGGGCACTCAGCCATGCTCCTGGCATGCCGGGATCTCACCTGGGATGTGTTCTGTGTCCCTGCCGTGTCCCCAGGGAGCAGCAGGCGCACGGAGCTGCTCCTGGCACGTGGCTGGGCTGGCCCCCGCGCCCTGGGGACGCTGTCACACCCCGCGGGTGGACAATATCCAAATGCCTGCACGTCCAGGATATGAATCAGCCCGGACAGGAGTGCAGCAGCCGCTCTGGGACACCCGGAGCTGCCCCGGAGGCTGCTCGGGCAGCCAGGCAGCAACGCTGCCAAATTCCAGCCGGGCTGGAGGGCGGGTCAGGGGCAGCAGCGGCTCCGCTGCCACCTCCAGAGCAGCCCCGGGCACGGCAAAGCCCTGGCCTGGCATGCATTTCCCTGTTTGCACGGCTCTGTTCCCTGGTGCCAAGCATGGCACGGTGGCACCGGGCCAGGGCCGTGCCTAACCTTGACCTGGCTGCTGGCGAGCAGCCGCAGCTGTCCCCCCGTGCCCCCGGGCACAGGCATGTTCCACCGGGCCAGCCAGAGCATTCCTCCCGGGAGAGCCTGTCCTTGAGAGGCTATTTAAAGCACACTTGTGCCCTTTATCCCCCGTCATGGCCGGGCTGGAAGAGCCCCGTGCCCTCCCGTGACTCCAGGAGGGCATTTCCAGGCTCAGGGCAGCAGCAGTGCTCTGAGTTTGGGTGAATTCAGGGAGAAGGGAGGGATGCAGGCACTCGTGTCCTACAGCCAAGCACCAGGCCCCATCCTGGGGACAGACACCTGGGAAAGGTGCCCCAGCCATCGAGGCTGGCAGCAGGGCTGGGGGGAACTGCAGAGCCCAGCTCACCCACAGGCTGGAGGAGCCACAAGAACTCATTGTCCTCCTCCTGCTGGATGTGCAGCCCAGCCCTGACCTCCTTCCAGTGGGAAGATCAGGGCCCAGGCAGCAGCAGGCTCAGCACTCCGTGTGCCACCGTCACCTTTCAGCCCCCAGAGGGTCTCAGGCACCCGAGGGCTGTGGAGCAGGACCCATGGCGGGCACAGGGCTGATTGCTGGTGCACGCCACCGAGCTGGCACGAAGGTGACTCGGGAGGGAAACCCGACCTGGTGGGATTTGATTAGGGATGGAAAAATCCAGAGGAGCCACCTGCAGGGAGCTGGAGGGGTGAGCCCTGCGGCTGCAGGGCCTGGGCTGGGTGTGCAAGCACAGCCACACAGCCCCTGCTCAATGACCTTTGTCCCCAGCCTGCTCATTTTCCCTTGCTGAGGAGCCCACCAGCCTTTCCCCAGGCTGGGAGCATCCCCAGGACACGTCCCCAGTGCTGGCACTGCTGTCCCCTCCCACGTTCGGTGCAGGTGAGCATTTCCTTGGGCCTTTCAATGGCACCTGGCAGAGGTGGCTGCCCCCCAGCCACCCCACGGGTGCAGGTGAAAGGAGGGTGAGCCCCACGCTGCCTCACACAAAACCCCAGCCCCACACAGGGCACTGCCCGGGGCTGTCCTTACCCGCCTGGCACCTGCTCAGGTGCCGTGCCAGCCCTGCCCCCTGCCCAGCCCGCAGGCACGGCCGCAC
>NW_005054308.1:11046678-11047674 GCF_000277835.1 Geospiza fortis | reverse complement strand
CCCCCCCGCGGACCCGGCCGCTGCCCCCGCACCAGCGCTCCCAGCGCGGGCCCGAAGGGCACCGGGAGCGGGTGCGGGGCGCCCTCTGGCGGTCACAGCCCCGCGCTGCCACAGGGCTCAGGGTGCCCAGGGAGCCAAATCCTCAGGCACTGAGGTGCCCAGGGAGCCAAATTCTCAGATTCCCAAGTAGCCAAATTCTCAGTTGCCCAGGTGCCCAGTTTCTTAGATACTCAGGTGCCCAAGTAGCGAAATTCTCAGGTGCCCAGGGAGCCAAATTCGCAGGGGCCCAGTTTCTCAGGCACTCAGGTGCTCAAGTAGCCAAATTTTCAGGTTCTCAGGTGCCCATTGCCCATCTGCCCAGGTGCTCAAGTACTCAGGTGCCCAGTGCTCAAGTGCTCAGTGCCCAAGTGCTCAGGTACTCAGGTGCCCAGTGCCCAGGTGCTCAGGTGCCCAGGTGCTCAGTGCCCCCTGCCTGGCTGAGGACCCCTCTGCAGTGCTGCTCCTTTGCTGCTCAACCCTGCTCTAAGCAGGGACAATGCTGCCTCATCTCCCCAGGACACATTTGTCACTCGCAGGGATTGCAGCAAATCCCTGGATAAACTGCAGCCACCTGCCCTCACTCCCCGGTGCTGCTTTGCTTTGTGCCAACACACACAGAGCACCTGGTACCCTCACACATCCTGTCAAAAGGTGCCATCCTCGTGCCCCTGTCCCTCGGGTGCCTCCCACCACCTTCCCAGCCGGGGGCTGCCTCCCTCCAGCATCTCCTGTGAGGTTTCCTCGGGTGCCAGGCTGGCTGCTCCATCCTTGCCCTGCTGGGGCTGGCATGCTCACACGGGCAGGCTCCAGCCCGCCGGCTCCTGCACGGGGACGGTCACCAGGTAGCTGGAGGGCACGTAGCCCCTCTGGCCGTTCACCTCCACCAGGCTCCACTCCGTGCTGCCCTTCTTGTCGTGGGGCTCCAGCAGCAGCACGGGCTGCCCCGCCTGCACGCTC
>NW_005054308.1:11042321-11046643 GCF_000277835.1 Geospiza fortis | reverse complement strand
CGAAAGAGGGAGGGAGGGATGGATGGAGGAAGCCCTGGCCCCCACCTGGGGGGCAGGGAACGAAAGAGGGAGGGAGGGAGGGATGGAGGAAGCCCTGGCTGGAGCTGGGAGTCAAGGGGGAAAGGATGTGGCAGCTCCCAGAGGGCAGCACAGCAGCTCCATGGAAGGAGGAATGGGCACCCACCAAGGGCAGTTCTCTTGCCCTGTCCACCCTGGTGCCAGCAAAGGGGACACCTGGAAAAGCAGATCCACCTTCCCAGCCACACCAGGATGAGCAGGGAGAACTGGTGGGGTTGCTGAAAATGGCCCCAGGGATGTCCCCCACTCTCACCTGGAATGTTGGGGTGAAGGTGGCCACCTGTGGCCTGGGAGCTTCAGGGCATGCACAGGAATGTCTCCTTCTCTCCATGTCACCGTCCAGGCCCAGCAGCTGCATCACAGGCGGCTGCACCTGGGCTGGGCTGTAGGGCCGGAGCTTTGCAGCAGGAACAAAGCCCCGGGGACCTGCAGGACACAGACACACCCAGGTCACAGGGCCCTGCTGCTGGCACACACAGCACTGGCTGCAGGAGACAGCAATGACAATTTGGCTGTGGCCTGGCATGGCACAGCAGCCCTGCCCATCACATCCAGGAGAAATCCCCCCCAAAAAGGGAATTCCATGTGTTTCTGTGTGCATGGATTCTCCTTCCCCAGCCATGACACTTCCCCTGGGGAACCACCTGAACCTTACAGCTGGTGGCAAAGCTCAGGTGGCCTTGGGCTGAGCACAGCCTGGAAGGGAGCACAGGAGACCACGGCCTGCTGCTTCATCCAGGATAGGAAATGATTGAGGTGAACCTGGCCCTGGTGCCAGGGTGAGGAGAGGCTGCCCACAGTGCCCACAGTACCTCCAGCATCCACCAGCCACCTGCTGGTGTTGCCCTTGGTGTCGGAATTCTGCAGCAGAGCCACGATCTGTCCCCTCAGCAAGGTCAGGTCCAGCTCTCTGCTGCCACTGGTGTTGCTGGTCACTTGGTAAAGCTTGTCTGGGCCGTGCTTGCTCACAAGGGAAAGGACCTTCCTCTCCTCAGCAGGGGTCAGAGGCTGGGGGGGAGCACGAGACACAGGAGCATTCCATGAGACCCCACTCCTGCTCTCCTTTCTGCAGCATCACACCCCAGGGACAGGTTAACAGCAGAAACTCCTTCACACTCCCCGCTCCACCCCCAGGTTTGGAGATGAGAGCCCAGAACCAGCAGAGCTGAGCTCCTCCATCCCTGGCTATCCCCGCTCTCAGGGGCCTGGGGGAAATCCTGTGGCACCCCCTGGGCCCCATCCTGAGGCAGCCTCCCCACCAAGGGCATTTTCTGCACTGGCAAGCCACAGTCCAATGTCTCTGCATCCAGCTGGCCTAAGCCATGCCCTGCCCTGCCCCTACCTGTGTGCCAGGGCTGGGTGCCACAGTCTCAAAGGCCTGGCAGAAGGCACGGAGCTGGGCACCCGACTGCTGCAGGCTGTCCTCCACCACCTTCCAGAAGCTGGGCAGGGCCATGTGCCCATGGGGCAGCTGTGGAGACAGACTGGGATCAGGGGGAGCCCTGGGAGAGCTCTGGGTAGAGGCAGAAGGGAAGCAGGAGGAAGAAAAGGGGTGAGGAAGCAAGAGAGCAGACCTGACCACTAAATTCACCTTGCACAGGGGATCACAGGTGCTCCTCTCTGGCTTTGAGCTGCACTTTGCTCTCCTCCTGCTCCTGGCTCAGGCCAGGGCTCCACCCCAGGGCTTGTAACAGCCCTCCCTGCCCGTGTTTGCAAACACCAGTGAGGAGTTTTGAGCAGCAAGGAGTTCTGGGAGACGTCTCCCAGGGGATGGGGCTGGGGGAGCCTTTCCCCAGCCCAGGAGCTGCCTTTCTCCTCCCTGCCTTCCTGGCACAGGGCTCTCGGGAGCTCTGAGCTCACACTGATCCCTCAGACAGCAGCACATCAATAAATTACCAGCAGTGTCCACAAACAGAAAGCAGGACAGTGTCTGACAGTGCAGAAGAGAAAATCTGGCTTTTCCTGGGCAGGAAGGAAGGGAGATCCTTACAAATGCTCCACAGGGAGCTGTGTGTCTGCAAGGGCAGGTGGGGACAGCAAACCTTCAGTGCCCTGATGTCTGAGAGATCTCCCAAACCTGGAGAAGGCAGTTCTGGCTCAGCCCCTGCGCCTGAGGGGTCCTGAGGGGTCCCACTCACCTGCTGCAGCTCCTTTTCTGCGTGGTGCAGGACCTGGGCAGCCAAGTCCAGCTGCAGGGCGCTGAAGGAGCGCAGGATCTGCCCCAGGAGCTGCACAGCCACCTGGTTGAACCGGGGCAGCTCGGCCACCAGCAGGTCATTGATGGCCAGGTAGGTGTTCATGGCAGCCTCCTCATCATAGCTCACGCTGCCCATCTCACTCTTCCTCTCCTGGATCTCCTCGTAGTCCAGCAGCTTGTCCAGGCGCTTCTTGACCAGCTGCTGGGGCCCCTCCAGCATGTCTGAGAGGCTGCACAGGGGCTGCCACACCAGCCTGTCCACACGCTGCTTCTGCCAGGGGACAACCCCAATTTCCAGGTGAGCCCCCCAGGCAGGAGCAGCTGCCAGCACAGGGGGGCAGAGGCCTGGGGGTCTGTGTGGAGTGGGGAGCACCTGGGACATCTTTCCCTGGGGGCACATAGGATGCCAACCAACACAAACCCCTGGGAGGGAGCCTGACACAATTCCAAACTTGTGATCCATGGAAGCAGATGGGCAGGACCCTGGAATGGCTCAGAGCAGCCTCAGCTGAGTGTCTGCCCACACCCCTGCCCTGAGCCCGCTCAAGGGCCCTCTGCCCCTGCCTTGGGGGGTTCTGGTCTCCTCCCCATCTCCCTGGGTCTCCTCCCCATCTCCCTGGAGGCACATCAGGCACACACTGCAGCTCATCCCAGCCCTGGCTGTGCTCTTGCTGTGTCCCTGTCCCTGCCCTCCCTTGTCCCCTGGAGCTGCTCCCTCCCTCCATGTGCTGCAGATGGATCCTGTTACTCACTCCTGGCTCTGCCTGCCAAGCTGGGCTCTGGGGGACTCTGAGGACACTGGGGTGCCCTCAGCTCCTGGCTGCCAGCCCCCAGTGTGCCCTGGCAGAAGGTGGGAGAGCTGGAGGAGATGTGCAGGGCAGGAGCACTCACAAACTCGGGGAACACGGCGCTCTGCAGGAGCTGGGAGAGGCGGCGGTGCTGCTGGGCTGGCCCCTGCTCCATCTGCAGGTCACACTGGTGCGGGCTGGGCAGCAGGAACGCCTGCAAGGGAGGCAGCACCACACTCCTTTAGCTCCTTCCCAATAATCCTGTGTGGGCAGCCCTTGTCAATCTTTCCTGCAAGGTCTTTCCAGCCCAGGAATTGCTGCTGAACCCTCGGCCGCTCCCCGAGGCTTTCCTGATAATGCTGTGGCTGGTGATTGCATGTTTTGCCAGCACTCAGACTTTCGTTTTCCTCAGATGCCCCGAGGGATTTCCATGAGAAATCGTAGCAGCTGCTGACCCAGGTGATTTCAGAAGGGCAATTTGTTGTCAGGACTGATCTGGGGACATTTCTGCCTTATACACATTATTAAAGTGAGAATTCCCAGGCTGAACAACACCCGGCCTTTTCAATCATTTAAGACCTTGAAATAATGATAAGTTTAAGGACGGATTATTCTCAACTGACACCCGCTCAGACAGTGTTGTCAAAGCCTCAGCTTTGGTTTAAACTCCCCTGGACCTGAGCAATCCTTGGGTGTTGTGCAAGTCCCTGACACAACAGCTCAGCTGCAAATCCCTGAACATCCCCAACAGCTCCTGCTTTCCACAGGGCTTAGAAGTATTCCCCAATCCCAAGGAACAGCTCCTGAGGGGATGGGGCCAGTGGTCAGGGGGTTACCTCTAGGTGGCCCAGGTAGGATGCCATGTTCTCCTTCAGCGTGGCCACACTGGATGCCACACACTGGAACTTCTCTTCCAGGTCATCATATTCCTTGTCCTCAGTCTGTAGAGGAGAGAGGCAGCTTGTCACCAGCATGGGCAGGGCTGAGGCCCATCACTGGGGGCTAAAACAGCAGCAGGGCACCTGCCTGGAGCTCACAGGGCAGGGCAGCCCCTGGGGGGCTCCATGAATCTGGGAAGGGGTCAAAACATTGGTGCAGGCAGCAACAAAGCTCTTGGTGTGGTCATGGTGCTGGGGAACACTGGGGTGTCTTTCCTTTTTTGGGGGGCCCAAGGGTCCTGCAGGTCCTTTGGGGGCCAAAGTGCTGTCCTGCAATGCTCTGGGGTGGGGAGTGAGGTGTGTCCCTGTATCCCTGCATTC
>NW_005054308.1:11037793-11042300 GCF_000277835.1 Geospiza fortis | reverse complement strand
TGTCCCTGCTATCCCACTGCTCCTTGGGATGATGGAGAACCAGGAGGCAGCACCAGCCACCCCACCCCATACTGGCCTTGTCCTCCCCATTCTGCCATTGAGGCACTTCAGGAGCAGCAAAATGCCCCAGAAACAGCGCAGGGAGGGGCAGCAGGTGCCCGGGGTGCAGCGAGGGCTGCCCACCTTGGCCACGATGCCCGCCTCGTGCATGAGGAGCCGGCTGAGGCGCGTGGTTTTCTTGGCGATGGAGTGCGTGTTGAGGCGCGCCAGGCGCGCCCGCAGCGTCAGGTGCTCGGCCTTGGGGTATTTGGTCGCTGCCTCGGGTGGGAGGACACAAAATAAGGGGGGAAAAAAAGATCAGAAGAGGAGACTTCGTGGCTGAGCAGGCAAGGGAGGGGAGCAGCACAGGGGCTGATCGGCAGGATAAGCACAAGCCACATCAAAGAAGGGAAGGACTAGGGAAACCAAAGAGAAAGGTGAGCTCCCATCTCTGGTTTCTCCTGATTTCTCCTATCCCAAGGGCAGAAGTGTTATTCCATGTTCCCCAGCCCCAGGAATGTGGACAGACTGGTTTTGTCCTCAGCCCCCCCATGCCACCCTGCTCCTGCAGCCTTTGGGTCTTGCCCAGAGTGGCACTGACAGGACCAGAGCAGTTCCAGGAGCTGCCTGCACAGAGTCTGCAGCTCCACCAGGCAGGATTAAGTGGAGGGCAGGAGAGCTTTGAACTGATTTAGGTGGGAATTAGTGCTCAGGAGACCATTGGGTTTGGGCTGGGTGCTGTGCCCCCCTTCGTGCACCAAGGCCCTGGCCACTCACCCACTTCCCGGCGCCGCTTGTACTCGTTGATGTTGGCATTGACCTGGGCCATGGCACGAGCCGCTGCCTCCAGGGCCGAGTGGGCACTGGAACTGCTCGGGGTGTTCTCCAGGATCTTGCCCAGCAGCAGAGGGTACTTGGTGACCCTCTGCACGGGCATCACCAGGAAGAAGCTGAGGTCTGAGGCGCCCGTGTGAGGCCTGGTGGAGGGGGAATTGCTCAGGTTGGTGTGCGGGGCTGCCTCCCTGCCCTGCTCCACGGCTTCTCTGGGAGTGTTTGAGGGACAGAGCAGCCCAGATGCTGTGGGGCATTTCTAGCTGCCCCCTCCAGCTGCAGGGGACTGTCCCTGCCAGCCCTGAGGGCAGGGTGGGTGTCCTGCCTCCCTGAGCAGCTCCGTGCTTGTCCAGCCCTGGACATGGGATCAGAGGGCAGCAGGGAGGGTGGGTGTTGGCAGTGTCTCCTTCCCACCCACAGGAAGGCACCCATCTCTCTGTTGGGAATCACATCACCTAAACAGCAAATCCCAGGAGCTCCTTCACTGCCACTCCTGCTTCTCCTGCCTCTGACAGTGTTTGAGACCCCCCAGCCCCGGCAGTTCAGGTCCCCTAGGGCCAGCCTGTGTCACTCTGGTCAATGTGGGGAGGATGTGCCCTCCCTGGGGAAGGCAGCAGCTGTGGATGTCACCCATCCCTTCTTTTGGGATCGATCATAAATGATCCTGAACCAAGGGTCCAGGACAGGCTGCCAGGAAATGCCACAAAGGTGGTGGCCATGATATGACACCCAGCCTGGTGACACAGATCCATGCAGGCAGCTTGTCCCAAGAGGAGAAGGACAAAGCCAGGATGTGAAACAGGCACAGGGAGGTGGTGGCTCAGCAGAGGGACCTACACGGTGGCATTGAGGGTGTCCAGGATCTCCTCCTGCAGCCGGGGGTCCCTGCGGTAGCTCTCCACCAGCTGCAGGGCATGGTCATAGCTGGCACAGTAGACCTTGTAGACAGCCTCCATCTCTTCCTTGAACTCCTGGAACAGCGTGCCTGGGGAAGGAGAGTGGGGCTGGACAGGAGGCTCCTTTCCCATGAGAAGGCAGGGGTTTATCCCCAGCCTGCAGGAAGGACAAAGCCAGTGGAGCAATGCCAAGCGCGCCAGGGCAGGGCTCTGCCACCGGGGCACCCTGCTAGGCTGGGCCTGGAGCTGTCCCCATCACCCTGCAGGCTGGGCAGCTCAGCCTTGGGGGGACACCAGAGCTTCCCAGAGCCAAGGCAGGAGCAGGAGGTGCCAGGGCAGGGGCTGGGCTGGCACCCCCGCCACAGGAGGGCACAGAGCAGCCATTGGCACTGCACCACTTACTGATGCAGAGCAGCTGCTCCTGCCCCGGGCCGGCTGTGGCCTCCAGCCCCTTCAGAAAGCGCCTGGAGACGTGCAGGATGTCGTCGGTGTTAGAGAAGAGCCCTTCCAGGTCCAGCTCCGGCAGCTGAAGGGAACAAAGATGCCCCAGGCTAAGCCAGATACATCAGAGATGGACCAGGTGCTTTAGAGGCACTGCTGGTGACCTTCTACCTGCCCCATGGGACACCCCAGTGAGCGATGCTGTGTTTCAGGAGGCTTTGGGGATGCTGAGACCGGTCTGGGCTCCCAGGTTAAGGTCCTAGGGCGGCTGTACTGGGTCAGACCCCATGTCCATCCAACCCCAGAGGCTGGCTGGTGACAGGAGCACAGGAAGGTGGAAGGAGCACCTGCAGTGCTTTGGGCATCTCATAGCTCTGGACAGAGTCCCCCTGCAGTTCCCTGGGCAGAGGTGCCCCGTGTCACCTGCTTGTCCTGGAGGTGTGCCCGGATGTCAGACACACACAGCTGCATGTTGTGCACGTAGCTGGCCTCGGTGCTGATGAGCTCCTCCACGGCCAGCTGCTGGCTCAGCTCCATCCTGTCACAGGGCATCTCCTCGTACACGGCCTCTTCAGCCTCAGCTGCCTCCTCAGAGCCGGGCTCTGCGCTCGCCATCTCTGCAGGGGCCTGCAGGGGTGGCAAAGGCAGCCCTGGGACTGGCGCTCTGGTGCCCAACCCAGCTCGGTGCCCGTGCTCCCTCCCCTGCACCCCACAGCACATCCCCAGGGACACTCAACCCATCTGAACACTCCAAAACCATCAAACCATCAAGTGCTGTGAGGCAGGAGCAGGCTGGCTGCAGACACCCCCGTGTGGCAGGCAGGCACTTGCCACACACACGTGCCCACGCTCTGGTGACCTCGTGTGGGGCTGGGGTGCAGGCAAGGGGGCCCCCAGGTGCCAGCAGGGGCCTGGCAGCTGCCACCCAGCACTGGGACTGTGCAGGGACCCGTCCCCATGGCAGAGCAGGGTTTGCCACCTCCGCTCCAGCTCCTTGCTGCCAGGGCCAATTGTTCCGTCCCTGCCTTGGCTGCCGGCGCCTGGCACCTTGCCTGGCATTCAAGGGTCCTGTTCAAAGTACAAAGAGTGGTTCTGCAGTGCTGGAACAAGAGATGTTTCTGTGACAGCAAGAGCTGCTTTAAAAGCCACTGGGATGGGGGAGAAGTGGGCAGAGCTGCTGATGCCTCTGCCAGATGCACTGGCAGCCCCTGGTACGCAATGCCAGGGCCCCGCGTGGCACAGCACACTGTTCTCTCCTCTCTGCCGTGGAAAATCTGAGCTGATTCCTGACATTTTCTTCTCAGGAAACACACTCTGCTCTAACTGATACCAGGGAGGGTGAGCAGCTCCCAGAGCATCACAAACAGTGCTTGGCTGCTGGCAGGAAGGCCTTGAGACACAGAGGTGTGGCACAGGCACAGCTGGGCTGTGACCAGCCCCCGGCCGGGCAGGATTCCTGCCGGGCTCCCTGCGGAGGAGGAGAGCAGCAAAGGCAAGGCAGAGGTGGCAGATAAAAGCCAGATGGCACAAGCAGCAGCACAGACTTTGCCCTGCCCTGCCTGCCCAGCCAGTGCCAACCTCCACAGCCAGACTGCACCGTGCCAGGTGCCCCCTTTGGAGGCTGCAGCCCCTGTCCCTGTCCCCACCGGGTCCAGCTGACAAGAGGCTGATGCAGCTGCGAGCCGTGGGCAGGGCCAATGTCCTCTCCTGGCACACGCCCACCGCTGGGCTTGGCACAGCAGGCAAAGTGCCATTGGACCTCCACTTGCCCGACAGGAGCGTGTCACCCTGGCAGCTCTCACCCCTGCCTCTGGGACTTGGCTGCTGCCCCTGCCTGTGGCTGAGATGGGACATGGGGAGCTTCTGAGGCGTCTGGGCAGAGGAATTCCCAACAAGGACCAGGGTCCTCTGCCTGGGGTGGCAGCAAATCCCCAGTGCAGTGGAGGCAGGTGGAAAGGCCCCATCTGAGACACCCCCTGAGCCCTGGAGGGGTGCCCTGCAGCTCAGGCACGCCAGTATTGGGGTGTCCCTGGTGGCTGCAGCATCCCCAGGGCACAAAGCTGCTCTGGGGGGTTTCCCCAGGCTGCAGAAACCTCATTGCCTCCCCTCACCCCCCTGACCTGAGACCTCAGAGGGACAAGGGGACAGTGCAAAAGGAAGCCGCAGCATTTCTGGGCAGCGTTGGAGCAGGCAGACAGCGCAGGAGCAGGTTTCCTTTTCCCAGCCCCCCCTCCCAGGCAGCTTCCCGCATTTTGAGCTGTCACTGCTGCCTCGGCGGCTGCCAGCGTCCCTGTCCCTAT